>NC_044916.1:30094994-30209994 GCF_003576645.1 Ipomoea triloba | reverse complement strand
AAATATTTCAGTCTACCTAAACTACGCTGCGTCAACAGATGAAGAGAAATGATTTCTTCATTAAAGGATGAAGAGAATTGGTGTTTTGATTTTCCTACCATGCCTAATGGAATGAATGAATGATGGATAGAATATGTATTCTTTATAGTTTTTTTCTCCACTATCAAAATGAATGATAATGATTAAAACTAATTTCCTTTTCCACATGATGCCAAATATAAAATTGTTTTCCACTACCTTTTACCTATCCTTTTAAGTTTTAACACTCACTGCTGGAAATATCGCTATTCGGAAAACAGGAGTTATTGGACGGTAAATGGGTTTCCGACCAACTTTCCGGCCAAAATGAGGATCCGGAAAAACGAACATCGGTAATTCCGTCCAACATTTCAAATGTTGGACGGAAATTTCGACCAACGGGTCAAAGTTGGACGGAAATTCCGAATGGTAACCCACCACTTTTTAGAATGGGAATTTCCGTCCAATTTTGACCCGTTGGACGGAAAGTTTGGATGGTAACCCACCATTTTTAGAATAGAAATTTCCGTCCAATTTTAACCCGTTGGACCAACCAACCTGTTGGACAAAAATTGTGACAAAGAAAATTTACATTTATATAAATTATTTTTATTATTCTGATCTTGCTATAATTTTGTTTTACCTGTTGTCAATGCATTCTATATCATCAGCAAAGTAATGTACACACTATCGAAATTCAAAATGAAAATATTTAAATATCAAAATCATTTACAACAAAAAAAATAGTATCGTGTACATAAATATTTATGTACTATTACCATACACACCCAAAAAAAGCTATAAAAATATGAAATACTTAATTTTCATCATATGAAGGAGCTTGTGTTTCATCGTTTGGTGAGCTGGAGTTGTTCAGAGTCCTACGGTCTTTTGGAATCGTGCTTGGTGGAACATCTGATGGCTCATAAGCCAGTTGAGAAGTACGCTCGGTCGCCGCTTCAATAGTATGCTCACTCTCCCTTGAAGCTGAGGCAGTACATCTATATTACAGTGAGACATCTATATTAAATGCAGTTTAAAAAGAAATCTAATTTAAAGACTAAGATTTTTGTGGCAATATAATAATTTTTTTTCCATACATGTGTATCAAAAATTTATTCTAAAATTACAATCTCAGGTAATTCTAAAATCAAAGAAACAATAGGGCAACTAACCATCAAAATTTGACAGTTCAACACTCCATCAGTATTGGGGAATTGCATTTCTTAACAATTTGCTAAGTAAAAGTTGAAGGAATAATAAGCAACTAAAACACATGACTAGGTTAACAACTTAACTACCAAGAATTGATGTATGTTTTTGCAATTAAATTATTGCATGAAAACAGAAGGGATCCTGGGAGAATAAGAGGCAGCTCCTAGCAAAAGAATACCTTACATTCAACTAAATATATAATATGCTAGTTTCCTAAACAGCTAGCAAGTTTTGTATAATAAGATTTCATGAGCAAAAAATCATCACACATTTTGAATTAGCAAAGGAGGATACATATATAGCACTTTACCTGTATCTGCACTATGTAATCATGTATTGCAGCACATGGCAGCTCTGCCATTGACAATAACAAATCCGCATCCAAGGCATAAGATATAAACTACTTGGCAAAAATAATAGAACAATAGACAAAATCTATTAGAATAATGAACGATTTAAACAGTCAAACAAAATACATCAATGTAAACTAATGAATTAATTTATAAATTAATAATAGAATAAAATTTGAAATCAAAACAATCAAACACTCAAACAGTCTAGAACCATAGTATACTTAGATGCTTATACCAGCAGGTATTATATGAATTCCATTTTTGTTAGAATACTTAATCCATAAACTTTCCAACTCTAAAGAATAACTATTAACTACATTATGAAAATAATTGGCCTTTGTTCCCCCTCTACAAAGCAAATAAACAACAAAAATGACATCTCCAGGAATGAATGATAATTATGACATTCTGAGATAGATGCAGATTAGCAAAAGGATAAAAATTCAACTTACAGGCATGGAAAATATCAACTCTGTCCCTGGAGCTGAGATATCCTTCTACAGTTCTGCAACACAACAAATGCTCCCTGTCCGCCCGTCGACTGCTGTTCCCACTTCCCCGTCTGCAACACAACAAATGTTCAAAAATAAAACACAAAATTAGGGCAAAACTAGGGCAGCAACTAACAACAATTGAATTAGGGCAAAAGCAAAATGAGGAAAATTAAGAAAAATAGGGCATAAGCAAAATTAGGAAAATTAAGGCAAACAAAAAAATTAGGAACTCGGTTCACGGTAACGACTACAAATCAGGAAAATAGGGCGGTACGCGGTAACGACTACAGATTCGCAGAGCTTGGGGCGCAGACGCGCAGGCAGGAGACGGCGAAACGCTCAGATGCAGTTGGGGATTGTGATACAAAGCTAGAGTAGCAAGGTGGAGTGACTAAGAGTGTAAGATGGTCGGGTCGGACATTCACATGAGAAGCGAAATGCTTACGCGGGAGAGAAGGCCTTACCGCCCAAATGGAGATATTTTGATTGTTTTCACGCAATAAGCGCCTTAAGTAGCACCAAATATTTTAAGTATTCTTAGATTGTTTTCACGCAATAAGCGCCTTAAGTAGCACCAAATATTTTAAGTATTCTTATTTCTTACCGTCCAAATTCTAATATTTATTTAAATATATTTTAAGTATTCTTATTTCTTACTGCCCAAATTCTAATATTTATTTAAATAGTTATATGACTAAAATTCAACATTTAATTTTCCCTTAATTGCTAAGTCAAAATTTTACGCAGACCTAGTATAAAAATATAAATATTTCAAAATTACAAAAATTATATATATATATAATCACAATAAAGGAACTTATATAATAATAACATTGCAAGTGTAGTATGTTCATATATACAAACAAACACAAACACAAATTAAAAGCTATAATTATGACTTAATACCTAATATACCTAAAAATAAAAATTGTCCTGGTTGGATTGTGACTTTTGTGTGATTTTGTATTAGTGTTGCCTGTTTATATTATTGCTTGGTTTGTTAAATTGTATGAAAATTTTAAAATTTAAAAACAAATGTCTACTAATGTTCAATAAACATATACTAATTGATACTGCTAAACATAAGTAATTGATACTGCTAAGTGCAAAACTGTTTCTTAAATAAACATACTAATAATGTTAAACTGCTAAAAAAATGCTAAGGTGTTTGGATAGTGGCTGATCAACCACTTATTAGCTGTTTTGATCAATTTTAGCTGTTTGACCAAGTCAAACAGCTAAAATTAGTGTTTGGTAAACCAGTTTATTGATATAGCTTATTGATGCAATCAGCTGAAAATAAAAAAAGCCAGTGATACCAGCGTTTACAACATAGCTGATCACACTCAATGGTAAATGATAATTTTACCCTTCACTCATCTTCTCCTCTTCTCTCCTTATCCTTCTCCTTTCCCACTCACAGGCCACCATGAACATACAAAAAAACTCAAAAATTAAAAGTAAAATAATTACAATGAAAAAGACTATCAATCCATCACAAAATCATCTTCAACCTCAAAACCCAGATCATACAAGTTATATTTTTTAGTTCACAAATTAAAAATAAAAAGAAAATACCTACTATGAAAAAAAATAAGCAGAGTAATCTTCATCCATGGTGCCATTAGATTCTTGCTGTTTTCTTGCCTATTGTTCTTCGCTTCTAGTTCTCCCTTCTTCTTCTTCTTCTTGCTTCTCGCGATCTCTGCATCTGATTTAGGGGAGAGGAACTCTGCTTTGATTTAGGGNCCTTCACTCATCTTCTCCTCTTCTCTCCTTATCCTTCTCCTTTCCCACTCACAGGCCACCATGAACATACAAAAAAACTCAAAAATTAAAAGTAAAATAATTACAATGAAAAAGACTATCAATCCATCACAAAATCATCTTCAACCTCAAAACCCAGATCATACAAGTTATATTTTTTAGTTCACAAATTAAAAATAAAAAGAAAATACCTACTATGAAAAAAAATAAGCAGAGTAATCTTCATCCATGGTGCCATTAGATTCTTGCTGTTTTCTTGCCTATTGTTCTTCGCTTCTAGTTCTCCCTTCTTCTTCTTCTTCTTGCTTCTCGCGATCTCTGCATCTGATTTAGGGGAGAGGAACTCTGCTTTGATTTAGGGAATTAAGTGAGAGGAAATGGGTAGGGCTTGCAAATGGGCTGTGGCCTGTGGGTTTGGGTAAATAATAATAATAATAATAACAATAATAATAAAATAACAGAGTGAGAGTACTGGTTGTGGTGGGACTGGTGGCCTGTGAGGTTTAGCGATTTAGGGAATTATAATAATAATAATAATAATAATAATAATAATAATAATAATAATAAATTGTAAATGTAATTAAAGCATTATATTTAATAATAATAATAGTAATAAATTACATATTTTGTTATATTTTTTTGAAGGGATATTTTATTATAGTTAAAACTTAAAATAACACAATACACTCATACCCTTAAATGTCATTTTACATGCTTGTAAATGTAATTAAAGCATTATATTTAATAATAATAATAGTAATAAATTACATATTTTGTTATTTTTTTTGAAGGGATATTTTATTATAGTTAAAACTTAAAATAACACAATACACTCATACCCTTAAATGTCATTTTACATGCAATAAGCTAATGGTAAACAACTAATTTACTAAACACTTTTTTATAACCAGCTAATACAATCAGTTGGTCAAACTAGCTAAGACAATCAGCTATTAACTATCAGTTAATTCGATCAGCTACCAGCTACCAGCTATCAGTTATTTGCCAAACACCCCCTAAGTATGTTGATTTATTAAACATACTGTTTGCTAAATATATCGAGTCTCTTTGTTAAAAATATTTATTAAAGATTTTATTAAATATTTTTAAACATATTGTTTGTTAAATATTTATCGTAAACATATTTTTTTTTTGAAAGGAAGAAATTAATTTATTAAATCTCGAGCAAGAATGTCACCAAGGAACTGAGGGGGAGTATCAAACCACTCCCCGCAACCTGACACCAAAATGGTCTCCCGTGCAAGAGCATGGGCTGCACAGTTCACAGATCGCCTAACAAACCCGAACTGGACATCATTTATCAAAGATGCCAATTCTTTAACATCGTCTACAAGTAAACCAAAAGCAGAATGAAAGGAAATACAAGATAAAGCATTAAATAAAAGCTGAGAGTCCGTTTCTATGTCCACACCTCCCATTCCCGTATCCTTGAGCCAGCTTAGCGCCTCCCGCATACACATAGCTTCCGCCTCCCTCACAGCATACAAACCTTCGACTTGCATATTCTTTGCCGCTAGGAAACCCCCATCATCATCCCGGAGCACCCACCCTAGTCCCATAACATTATGATTATGGTCCAGAGCCGCATCAGTGTTCATCTTAAGCCTTCCCCGTAGTGGTTTCGTCCACTTATCATCACGGCCTCTCGCGTTCTACACTATAGGAACTTCATTCGCCGCCCTCCAATTAGACAGAAACGAAAGCACACGCTGCAACATCAGATTATTGTCAACCGGGGTTGCATTCCAGTAATTTTCATTTCTACCGCACCACAACCCCCAGCATGCCATAACAAATTTATCCAACAAATCACCTTGTAATAGCTTAATGCATTCAAAGAACCAAACAGTGATATCCATATTCAATACCTGACCAATCATCACTCCTAAGGTGAACCACAGCTTACGAGTTTCTGGACATTCCACAAACAGATGATAGGCACTCTCTTCCACAACCCTACACATATGACACATCAAATGGCAATCAACATGTCTAGCTATTAAAGCGTCACGAGTTGGGAGATAAGACGAAGCTAATTGTCAGCAAAATGTTTTAACCTTAGGAGGGACATGCATAGACCATATCCTAGACCAAGGCCGTTCATCTTGAACCAGAGTTGTGAGTTGGCGGTAACAAGACTTGACCGTGTACTCTCCCTTGTGGTCCCAATGCCAAGACCACGTATCCTTGGGTTTACGCCTACTGATGGGAATTTTTAGAATGAGGTTAGCATCACGTGGATCAAAAATATCATGCATACATTCCACATCCCAACACGTACCTTGGGAGTTCATCAATGACGCCACAGGAGCAGTTGATATAGACTCATGCAGGATCGTTTGTACAAACGGTATAGAGTCGTCGGGTAACCATGCATCCCTGCCTATTAACGTGTCTCGCCCATCACCAATGCACCGCCTACACCATGTACTGAGAATTTCCTGGACTGCAAGCATCCCTCTCCAGATAAAGGAAGGATTACTACCCTCATTTGCATCAAAGAAAGAGGTGTTTGGGTAGTACCGGGCCTTATACACCCGGGCAACCAACAACATAGGGTATTTTATCACTCTCCACGCCTGTTTTCCCAGCATAGACAGGTTCATCTCATGCAACATTCAAAAGCCCAAACCGCCTTTTGATTTCGGTACGCACAACCCCTTCCACGTTCTCCACCGAATTCCCTTCCCACCTCCAACCATGCCTGTCCACCAGTACTCATTCATAATAGTCTCAATTTCCTTACATAACCCTACAGGCAACTGGAAAACCATCATCGCGTAAGCCGGCATTGCCTGAAGTACGTTCTTCAGTAGTACTTCACGCCCCGCTCGTGACAAAAATCTGGCATTCCAATTCCTTATCCGTGCAAGTATGCGGGTCTTAAGAAACCCTAGAATCTCCTTCTTTCTTCGACCCACTAGAGAAGGCAGGCCTAAATATTTCCCAGAAGTATCACCCTTCACCACGCCCAGGGTACCAACCACATTTTCTCTAACAGGAGTTGAGACATTCGAACTGATTGTAAACATATTAATAATTATACATTTATATTGCTATTTTTTTTAATACATGTATTGGTTGTTAAAATTTCACTAAATTGTCAATGCAAAAGGGGGTTTCTCCACTTCGTCTTGATTTTGTGTTAATGATAATAAATGTTGCTAATGCATAACCGAAATAAGTTTGCCCAGTAATTGGGTGGGTAGTTTTTAGTGTCTTGAAATATTTTTATTTCTTGGTGTGTAGTTAGCTTGGAATAGAAATGTGTAAAACTTAAATAGTGTTGCAAAGTGATAAGCTTGTTACATGAAATTTAAATTATTTGTAATGGGGCGCTATCCTTGCTCTTTCCATTAATTATCGGCCTGTCTTTGTAACTTCATCTAAGAAACATATAAGATGATCCATCCAGATATCTAGCTTTCTTTGTTAGTGTATTGCATGCTGCTGAAAGTTATGGCTAATATGTGGTGCAATCAAGTAATACACAAATAAATAATGAATATAGAAAATTGTAACATTTGTCATATATCACGTCAATATTTTGGTAAGAACATTTGTGGTTACCTCTCAGTAAGTAATGATATAAATGATACTTAGATCACATTTTCCAGGTGCATATCCATCACCCCTAAATTATAATTTTTTCCCCAAAAATCATGCTGCACAGAGGTATTTTATTTCATATATTTGGTTAATTTGTAGTTTGTAGTGTTTTCTTAGAATAATTAACTGTTAGTTTATTCAATTTATGAAGCATACATCTTAATAATGTTAATTAGAAAAGTGAAATCTTTTAGACATATTCATCCTTAATTTTTCTACTTGTGCTACAAAATAGAAAGGAAAATTTGCAATTAAAAGAGATATAAAAAGTTGTAAACTTGAAGATATAAAACAATAAAGTTTATATCTTACAGCTTTTGAAGCAGTATAGAACCTACAGCCAACACAATTGATGCAACTGGAAAAAGTCCTCAGCGAATACTGGTCAACCTGAAAGTGTTGAGGAGGTAATTATTGCAACTTAAAACCATTGTAACCTAATAATTTGATTGTTAACTCTTTCATTAATTTAGTTATTGAATATGTTGCTAAGTGTAAGTTACTAACTTGCATACTGATTTTATAGAAACATTTGCAATTAAAAGAGATATAAAAAGTTGTAAACATGAAGATACAAACCAATAAAGATTAAAACTTACAGCTTCGGAATCAATATATAATCTACCGCCAGCACAATCAATATGCAACTTGAGAAACTCCTCACCATATACTGGTCAACCTGAAAGTTTTGAGGAGGTGATTAGTGCAAATAAAAAACATTGTAACTTTTTTTTTTTTTTGAGAACAAAAACATTGTAACTTAATAAGCCAATTGTTATTTTTTTTCATTATTTTAGTTATTGAAGAATTAAGTTACTAACTTGCATACTAATTTTATAGGTTCTATTTGATTATTTGTTGACATTGATTACTTGATACATTGATTTACATTAAAAAAAATATTTAACAGCAGAATTGCAGTGCTCTAAAATCAAAATTAGTTTGATATATTAATGGTAATTAGAAAATGTACCGTTATTGTTCTTTATTTGTTTTTATCTATGCCATGGGATAAAAAGGAACATTTACCGTTAAAAGAGATATACAAATTTTTACTAACTTCTAACAAAATGCAGAAAACAATGATTTCAACTTACAGTTTCAGAGGCAGCATAGAGCTTGGAGCTATCAGTAGTGATGATACTGGAAAAAGGTTGTTGGTATATAGTCGTGTGTTTGAATGTCTTGAAAATGTAATTAAGCATCCCATAGCTGGATTCAATACTTTGAACGACTGAGCAGACATGAATCTTATTTCCTGGACATTGAAAAACTAAAAAGGTGTCTTGATAAACGTGACTGTAGGGGTGTAAACGAGCCGAGTCGAGCTCGAACTTAGGGTGGCTTGAGCTCGAGCTCGAGCTCGAGCTCGAGTTCGATCGAGCTCGCTAATTTTCGAGCTGCTCGAATTCGGCTCGAGTAGCTCGATTGTTCGAGCTCGAGCTTGAATTTGAGCTCGAGATCAAGGCCAAACTCGAGTTCAAGTTTGATTTTGAGCTCAAATTTAACCTATTTAATTTTAAATTCATGTTTCAATTAAAAATAAACTATAATTTTATATGTATATATTATATATATTTATATTTTATATATATATATATATATATATATATATATATATATATATATATATATATATATATGGCTCGCGAGCGGCTCGATGAGCCACGAGTCTAAGACATTAGAGCTCAAGCTCGGCTCGATTATTAAACGAGCCGCTTGAGCTCGGCTCGAGCTCGAATTTGACCGAGCTCGAGCCGAGCTTTGACCGCGAGCCGCTCGGCTCATTTACACCCCCTAAACATGAGGTGCCATATGTCATAAGAATCAAATTATTCAAATAAAGAAATGTTTTTTTTGGCACAAATGGAAAAGTTAGCTTGAAAATCGCAAAGTGGCACATTATTTTATTTTTCCTGCCAAAAGTAAAGAGAGAGAATATTTTGGCCACATTAATAATGTCAGACGCACTCGTGTGGAGTAGTGAGAACTAAGAAGCACTCGTGTGGAGTAATATGGCAAATTCGCAATTTGTTTAAAACGTGAGGTCAAATGATAAAAAAAAATAAAGCTAAATGTTTAATGAAAAAATTCAGCCATAAGATTTAAGATCAATGGACAGTATTGGTGTCATTTTTGAATTTTGAGGGGTAATTTGCAAGTCCCAAATATAAGTATGTAGATAAAGCAAGATATTTTCAATTAGTAAACCGTTAATCTTTTATCATTTCACATTAATATTTAAAGACCTTAAATAAATAATTGGACTTTCCTAATTAACCACAATTACTAATAATCTATATCTATCTATATAGCCAAAGACCTTGTGGTCTAGTCGCACCCGGTGTCCTAGTTTACACTCCCACATGGATGATGGGAGTGGGTTCGAGTCAATAATAATGTGTAATTATATATTTATTTTTCATAATTAATTAATTGAACAGATTAAAGAATTCAATTTTGTTCCAATATTAGATTAAAATCAGTAAATACTAAGGAGTACTTTCATAATTTTTATTTCATTTTTTACTATTTACTATTGTAAGTCACCGTAGCTGTTGTTTACACCATTATTGAAAATTTATATAATGTTTAAAAGGCAATGCTATATTGTAAATAGAAATGAGTTGATTTATGCCATAATATTTACTTATTTGTACAAAAAAAACAATATTAAAATAAAGACAAATTGTAAATCCTTAATATAATAAAAATAATCGGATAATAACATGTGATTATTATTAATAAAGGCAAATTGCAATGAAAGGAAAGTGATGCCAATTGCAATGATTTAATAAAGGCAAATTGCATACAATAGAAGAGAAATTGCATACTAACATACATTATAAAAAAGGCAATAATTCTTAATCGGTGAGAAAATGTAAATTTATATAATTTAAAATAATAACAGGAGTGATTATTATTATTTATAATTTTTAGTCCGTGCATCGCATGGAGCAAATACTAGTGTATAAATATATAAAAGAGTAAATATCAATCAAGGTCCTTAGCGTTTGGTGGTTTCACCATCTTTAGTCCAAAACTTTCAAATCGACCATATGTGATCCTCCGAGTTTCAAAATGTTACTAATCATGGTCCTTCGAGTTTTAAAATGTTATCAATTATGGTCCAACCATTAATTTGCTCAGTCAACATCGTGTAAATGAAGGGGCAAAAATGTCATTTCATGTTATTCTTCCATTTTTAAGTGAAAATATAACATTTGGATATAACAAATGCATCTGTTTTTTCAAATAAATGATACCATAGGCCATAGCTGCTGTGAAGGAATTAACCGTTCAAGCTTCTATGTTGTAATTTCTACTCGTACTATTATCTGCAAGATTGGCCCCGGATCCCTGATCGTGCATCCTCATCATAATTCCGTTGGCGATGGAGAGTCTAATCATGGAACGTTCGACCTTCGCTCTCGATTGTGACCCCGACATACCTCTAGCCCAACGCCTCAAATCGAACCAGTCGGTCTAGTTTCAGCTAACACCTCAGTATGATCAATACAAATAATATTTGCCCATCCATCCCGAGTCAAACCTTAAGTCCTCTATAGATCATTCTAGCTCGGCTCCTAGGTAGGACTTTACCTTACAATGTTGGGCAAGCTCACCACATTGTCACTTGACTGTGGCACCGGTACTTGTTTTACATCAGCCCCAGTTTACCCTGCTCACAATTGTCTCGGTTCTCTTGGGAATACCTCCCACATTGGGCCGTTGACAACCACAAGTCAACAAGATCAAAGTTAGTCATCCGATCAAACTACGTACTCAAAGAGTCCAAGCTCGACTATGTCCGGGTGCAATGAATTACAACAAGCATGATTCCCTATCGTCGGTTCAACATCGACTAGGACTACGTCTTTAGGCATGGAATCATGACGAACAATCTTCCAAGGATCCCCAAGAGGCTGTGGAATACAACAATGTATCACACCGAAGGCATCGGTGACACCATCGCGGGCAAAAATCGTTGCCACCGACCACCGACCCGATTTAGAAAATAAATCCTAAGATTATGTAATGTTCTTAATGTAATGCACTTTATGTAAATGAGGTTAGTTGTTATTGTATTTTATTGTAATGTAATTAGGTCGGGACACCTATCACGGACACCCAGGTACCATAGAAGTCAATCCTAACAATGGTGAATGAGCAATGACCTTCCCTGATCTCTTGATCAAAGAATAAATCCGAACAGTTCCTGCACTTTATAAGTAGGAGGTAGATTTTCAGTTTATAATGTCTGTGTCAATTGTCCAGTGGTGGGTGCAGTTTTTTTTTTTTTTCCTCTCTCTCTCTTTACGGTCAAATGGAACGTGAATACAAAATAAATAATTACTTCAGCTCATTCTATTATCTTCATACTGTATTGGACCCACTTGAATTGTCAATACTCAAAATTTACCCAAACTTTCACTGCCTATTCTCCAACCAAGTTTAATTTGGGCATAAATCAGGCAATGACTGGGCATCTCTCGTGCGAATTGCGACTCATTTCTATTTCAAAAAATCTCTTTTGACATAAAAAGATTTATTTTTACCTTCTTTCTATATTTGAGTCATCGGTTCCTTAGTAATGTTATTTTTGTATATTTTGTTATTGTTTACTACTTTACTGTGGTCTCATACTAATCCAGATACGTCTAGTGTATCTTGTATATCTTTCACTTAATTCTAAATTTCTAATACACTTATCTTTAATAATCAAGTTTTTTTAATTGTTTATACAGAAATTATACAGGGACTGAATATTAATTTGATTTAGTATGCGATTTTTAGAAAATAGAATTTCCCAGTTTGGTAAATTGGTAATAACACCTTCTAACCAAGCCTACCAATACCCCTGTAAAGCTCCACTTGTACAACATATGCGCACTGATGTGGCTGAAGAGCATGTTTTAAGTGAGATGTGATTATAAAAAAAGAAAATGTAGAAAAAAAAAAAGAAAAAAAGAAAAGCAAAACAAAGCTGGAAACCCCCCAAAAAAAGTCATTAACGCACCTGCAGGATCATGGGTGCTATGTTGCGCTTTAGGCGAGATGGGCGCAAAAACCTGTTTTCCTTTGTGGGTCCCACACACCTTATAAAAATCAATGTTTTGCCGGGAGAGTTTTATATTTCTCTCTCTTCACCATCTCTCCTCCGCATAAGCCTTACTTTCTAAAAAATCACACCAAAAACTTGTATTTCCATGGCCTAAAGCAACTGAATTGAACATATAATAGAAGAAGCTAAGGATGCAAGCTGTGTAACGGTGAAGAAGGAAAGATTAGTTGTTACCCAGCTCTTTAGGTAGCTGCTGCCTCACATTTTTCCCACACACCGCATACTGAGCTGAAGCTGCCGCCACCCATTCGCTCTGCAAACTCCGCAAAAACTTGTCGTGCACAAATATCCCACGTTTTCGCCATTTCTCTAATCGACATGGGTTCAGAAAGTTGACGGAGAGACATGTTGAACCTTAGCTTCACTTCCCTGTATCCATTTCTCACTTCTTCAGTGCTGTCACAGTTTGATTTCAAGTCAGGAAATTGCTAAATAAGAGGTTTGAAATATATATATGTCCCTGAAATTGCTTTCCTTACCTAAAGAGGTCAGGTGACTTGTCCAACACTATAGGTGATGCTTTAGGATAGTTGCCCAGGACGAGCAGCTGCAGAACTAGCATCTCTGGGAACTGAAAATAATGGACAAAGGTGAATCATAAACAAAAATCTATGCTGCTATATATATGGGTAATAAATTGGTTATAAAAGATAGCTGATGATATACCATTATTCCAGATGAAGTGCATCGTTGAAGTGTATTCTCACAGAAACCCATAGGAGAGTATGAACACCTAATGATGATATTTTCTTCGGCTCCGAGTCTGTGAACATTGTCTTCACTGCTATCAACAACCATCTCTACTCGCGTTTCAACAAGCTTTTGATTTGTTTCTTTGATTTCTTCTAATACTCTACTTTTGAGCTGCCAAGAGATGGAGGAGTACAGCACAAATATGAATTAAATAGCTTGCAAAATAATGTGCATATGTAACTAAGGTGTGATTACATTAATAAAAGGAACTCTACATATTCCACTAAAAGTTTCTATAACTCATAGTAGTATTAATGGCATGTGATCACCAATGGCATACCTCAGCATTTGGGCATTTGATAATAGAAGTTGCTTTGGCCACAATTTCTGGTGACATGTTGTTTGCCCAATCCATACCATCACTTCCCTGAAGTGATCTAGAAAAAGCAGTTGAATCAGTGGCATTTATATTGCGCTTCATCTTATCATCCATCATAGTTCCATGTCGACGTAGCTTAGCTTTCCGGAGAAAACATCTAACATCATCCATCAGATCATCACCAATTGAACCTCTGTAGTCTGGGTAGCACAATGTTCCAGCTCTCATGTCAATCATATTGACAACATTACCAATGTCACATACAGATGCACAAAATGATTCTTTTGATATTGATCCTATCTGCATAAAGATTCAACATTACACAGGAAAAGAACATAATACAAGTACACAACAATATAACAAAAGCTTATAACTATATTAATGTAATTATGTAAATTTCCAAAGATGCACATGTAAACAAATTCATGGATGCAATGATTTTCAGCATATCCAAGCAGAATAAGCAATACAAACCGCATCTAGCAATCTTTCAAAGGCTCTTTTAGGCTGCTGATTGCCTTCTGAGTGAATGCTCTTCATGACTAAGGGCATGTTATGCGCTCCAACTGTATTGATTGACTGGGAATCCAATTTGTCTGGCTCAGACTGTATCTTGGGGGCCTTTATGCCTCCTGCAAATAATGATAGTCCTAAACTTGAAGAAACCTTCTGGGGACTCTCAGACATAGAGGAGGGGGTTAAGGGTGTTAAAGGTGACAGAGCAATGGATGGAGATATTGCAGATAGTGGAAAAGATTGCTGAGAATTTTGAGGAGATGCAGGCTGAAGTTGGCTTGAATTTGACTGTGAAATTTGACATAAATGTTCAGTGTGTTTACTGATTTGGTTATTATGCTGAAGCATTTGCGTATTAGATCTCACCATGTGTTTTACCTTGGATTCATTCACCTCGTTAGATTTCTGTGTCAATTTCTTTTGCTCAGTCACTATCTGACCCTCAAGTTGCATTACTTTCTGTAATTGTGTCAATGGAGAGCCAAGGGCACTAGCAATATTCGTAAACAAGGGAATTGCCTGCCACATAGGTTGCTTCGTTTTCTGTGATAGTGTCAATGCAGAAGCAAAGGGATTTACAGTATTTGCAGGCGGGGAAGTTGCATGATCACGATTGGATAGAGTGCTGTCCAGATTTGCCACTGACCCTGGCAATCTTAAAGGTCTCTGTTCCTGTTCACTTTGAGAACTAGATTGAGACGACGATGCAGATATGTTTGCATTTTGTTGCCAGCTTATTATATATTGGTGCATAGGCCGCTTTGAACTTCTTGATAAAGTCTCTGCAGCTTCACAGCCTTTAATAGAAACCTCCCCAGAAGAATTGAGAAGGCTTGCTTTTGGGTGGGAAAGCTCTAGCTGTGATGATGATTGAGGAGTGCCGCCGGATAATCCTAACGTTGACTGATTGAACTGGAAGTCACCATTTCCTGTTTGATGCATTATTGGAGGTGTTCTAGGTACCTGAAGTTGCTGCAGATGCTTCTGCAATGTAGCAGAATTCTTCATTCTTACTTCATCAAGGTAATTTGTTATAAGGTTCATGTATTGGCAAACTTTCTCCTTTGAATGTTGAATAAAATCCACTTTAGACATTTGAAGGAACTTGATCATTTTCTCCACAAACACTCTGGTGTTTTCATATTTCACAGAAAGCTCAGCATTTGGTGGCTGCATGAAACAATTATATAATTGAGTTAGTGCAGACTAGATTGTGAAGAGAAAAACTGAGAACTTGATAAAATGGCAAGTTAGATACTACCTCAAGACACGATTCTTTTGCTTTCTTATACAGTTTAATAACTTCAACCCAGTATATCTCCTTCATTACTTGAAGCTGAAAATTAATATTATCAATAATATAGTAGTAATTCAATGTAACAAAATTAAAGTTAATATGCAATGCACCAACATAAAGCCCCACAAGAATCCACCTCAAACTAAAAACTTGTTATATATTCTGCCAAGAATGGAGGACCAAACAACCTGATAATTCGTACTCGTATTATTTTTCAGTGTCTACATAACCGGGGAAAAACAAAAGGATTCAAATTCATTCCTTGATTCCCAATTTATTACTTAAAGTTAGGACCTGTTGATGATCATCCATTAATCTTCCTAAGAAAAAGATGCCCCAAATTACATTCACGAAAGTTTTTTGTTTGATTAGAAATATGGAAGGAAATGACAGAATAGATGATACCAATTGGGGGAAGATAAACATAAACCCCAGGATAACTTAGACAACTTCAAGGGTCCCAAGAACATTTCTAAGTCAACTAGGAAAGAATGCTTCAAAGAATAGCAGATGGAAATACCTGTTGGTAGGCATGGTCACTCCATTCAGTAGAATTTGTCAGTTTGTTTTGAGGAGTGGAACTTGTGGATCCTGATGAGTGTAATGTTTTGTTAGGGGCTGATGAATTATTTATTCGAGCTAAGGGGGTGTCCTTATAACTTTTTCCAATTTAAAAATACCAAAGGCTGAATGCTACCTGATGAGCCTCTTGCCAGTTTGCCTTGTGAATTTCCTATTGGCTTCTGAGAAAAACCAGCCATGGAACTCTGAGAATTAAGGAGAGAAGATGTTTGCATTATTTGGTTTGAACCTTGTGGTGATGAATCAGTTTGACTCTGAAAACTCCTTAGATGCAGAAAGTCCTTCTGAATTGTCGTTGGATAAGAGTGCCAAGGGATATCCAATGGATAAGGATGAGCTTGCGAGCTTGAAAAATGTGACTGAAATCCATTTGTATGCTGAGGCTGTGATCGGGAAGAAATCATGTCATGTTGAAATGCTTGGAGATGCTGCCACTTTCCAGCAATATTGTTGTGTGTATCTTGGAGGCCTTTTTGCAGCACTGATGTATTATTACCTACCCAATCCCTGTGCCATTGCTCTTCAAGTGTAGTAGACAAAGAATGCTGGGAATATTGCTCTTTATTTAGTTGTATCTGACTGCAATTTTGAGCACTTGATTGCATTACAGAGGATTGATTATTGGGTTGTTGTGAGACCTGCCTCAGGAGATGCTGCAGTTGGTTTGGTTGGGGCATCAGTGATTCTGAAACCTGACTGCCATATGACATTAAACTAGTCTTCAAATGTATGCTGCTTTCAACTATATTATAAGGATCATGCGATCTTGAAGGTTTACTCTGCAGGTGGGAAATATGAACTGGGGCCTCACTTGTTCTTGCCTGTTGTGGATCTATGGCACAAGATACATTAGATGCAAATAGCCATTAAATAAGTTAATTACAAGATATCATACCATTTATTTTAAATCCAATTCAATTAGTATAATTCAAGGAGGTCTGATATAGCATTAAAAATATTTGTTGCCCTAGACAATGAAGGCATGTTATCACATGAGCAATAGTAGAAACAGGTATCCTTATAAGTTAAGAATATGATTAAGTTAAAAGGAAGCTATATCTCAGTGTAGTTGAGAATCATAGAAATATTACATATAAATCATTATCAACAAGAGTATAAGGAGCCCTCTAAAGCAGAGTACTAATTGGTAAGATAAACATTTTTCTCATGCATTTCTAAAGTGATTTCTAGCAAAAATGACCCAGAAAGAAAATTGAAAACCAATAAGAAAAAGGAGGTGAATTACAAGATAGACAAATAAAAATGCATTTTCAATCTGCTTGCCAGATCTTCTTATGGAATAAATCAAAATATACACAGATCCTACCAGCACTAACACAACAACATATTGTTACCTGAATTGCAGTTCATGGGCTTTGAGTTCCAAGGTAAACCAGGAACAAAACCTGTCTGAGAACAAAAGGACATCAGCTACTTAAAAATCAGCTCTAATTCCATATTAAAGAAGTAATTCCAGTATCCAAGTTAATAACACTATTGAGTTCCAAGGTATACCTTGGTTTCAGCATGGCTAGAAGACTTGTCCATTGAACACCCAGCTACATTCAGTGGGCACACATAATCAGCATCCAATCCAAAAAACTTTGTCCTTCCCTCAGTTCTGTACCATTGAATTGTCTCAACAATTATTTGTAACTATAATGTAATTTTTCATGTTCAACAACTGGACATACTCCCAAAATAGTTTACCTCTAAGAAACCAAAAATTAAATCCGAAGGACAAACAATAAGATCTCCAGCTTTATTCATATATATATATCACAGTTGGATAAGCAATGATGTTTACATTCTTCTTAAATCCTCAACATATTATTAATCAAGCTTCCATTTCAGCAGCCACATTAATTAAAGTACATAAGCATAAACACTTTTATAACACATAATGGACCTGCATTTAACAGAAACATGCAACAAATTAAAGCATCATTCCAAGTTCCAAGTATAGTAACCATAGTTCATGTACAGATTTCACAAATATCAAACACCAGAACGTTTTGTTTTCTCAAGCAGTTTATAAACTAACATTCGATTCCAAATGAACATTAAAATCTAAAATAGAATTTACAGAAACAGATTGAAGAATTACCCTGCATTCCCATATACTTGATTACAGTTGGGGGTGAAGAACTCTTGTATCCAGGAATCTACGTCTGTGTTCTGTTCTATTTCAGCCACTTGTTTACATTTCACGTCCATAGCACGAAGCCGATCTGCAGGAAACAACAGTTCGAATTTGGAAAGGCTTAATAAACAATCACCAAGCGTGAACATGAAAAACGAAAAATGTCCTTATTCATCATGTTGCTAAAAGCGAAAGTAATCAATTCCTGCATCACTATCAGAAACAATTCCCACCTTAAACCCTAATGCACTCTGCTTCTGTATTCTCTATTCTGCAACTGAGACAGTGTTAATGGCGGGGGGGCGGAGTAGAGGTAATTAAAATGCGTGTTGGCGTTGATAACGGAGAAAAGCGGAAACAGAGCAGGAGTAACGTGAGGCAGTTAAGAGAAAAACAGAAAGAAATGATGAGAGATTGCAATGGCAGGGAGTGAGCTTGGGAGAAGACAGCCCCGCGGGACGTTATGTCTTTCCATGCGTTATATTTGAGTTTGATGCTCTGAGATTGAATTCATCATTACTGGCAAACTTTTGCTTAATTATGAACCAACCTCTCTCTTCTTTTGTATTCTCACATTTTGCCCCCTTTTAATTTTTTTAGTACTACTGACTCTGTTACAATGTAGTATCTGTTCATAGCTACTTTCTCAACCTACTGAAGCACAACCAGTCAACAGTTCCCTCCACTGAGGCTCGAACCCACTCCCATTATCCAGGTGAGAGTGTTAATCGGGACACTGGGCCCTCCTTTTAATAAAAGGGTAAAACAAATTCCATTCAACTATGCAACACTGTTAAACATCTCGGGTTCTATTATCTTCCAGAGTAATTTTCTATTAGATCGTAATTCCCATACAAATTCATTCTGTGGACCAAACGTGCTGTTAGAGAAATTATGGTTCAAGTTTAGACATACTCAAAATTACTTAAATTAAGGCTGCGCTATAAACACAGGAAAGTAAATACCACTTCTCAAGATGAAAAGTGTGTCATTATTGTTTGTCCCAATGCAAAAGCAACGAAAAGGAATTACATTTGATATGGCACACGTTTGTACAAGTGTGCAGGCAATCTAGGAGTAGCAACAGCTTGCAATGGGTTATGCATATAGGTGACCATTCCAGGGCTCTCTGTCATGTCAATATCCTCAGCCTTCACTCCTGGAGGGGGCGTCCATGTATAATGGTGCATCAAATGCCCCAGCATTGATGTCACCATGTTGATGGCCAGCTGTGTGCCGGGGCATATGCGCCTCCCCGCGCCAAAGGGCAGGAGCCGATAGTCGTGCCCCTTCATGTCCACATCCTCCTCCACGAACCGTTCAGGTCGGAATTCCAGAGGCTCCTTCCACACGCCCGGATCGCGAGCTACGGCCCACACGTTGACGTGCACGATGGAGTTTTTGGGGATGTCGTAGCCTCCGATCTTGACGGTGGTGCTGGCCTTGTGGGGGAGCATTAGGGGAGTTGGAGGGTGGAGCCTGAGTGCCTCCTTGGCTACACATTGAAGGTATGGAAGCTGAGAGAAATCAGACTCTGTTATTATCCTATCTGAGCCAATTACTCTGTCTAGCTCTTCTTGTGCCTTGTGTTGCACCCTCGGGTTCTTAACAAGTTCTGCCATTGCCCATTCTGCTGATATAGTAGTGGTGTCCATTCCTGCTGTGATCATGTCCTGTGCAGGAACACGAACTATGAAGTTAATACCAATAAAATTATCAAAGACCAGGAATATACATACTTACCCAAAGAAGACCAATAACAGTGTCATCTGTAAGGTCATACTGGTTTTGAAGAGTGAGCAAGGCATCCACAAAGTGTTGCTTGGTATCACCGGTTTTGTTGCGAGCAGCAGTGTGCTCCTCCATGATCCTCCTGGTGAGTCTGTCTCTGCGAGAAGCTTGGCTCTCAAGAGCTTCATTGTCAACCTTGAATGCCCAACGGAGCCATGGAACATATTCTCCCATTGGGAGCTTCGCCCCAATCTTTATCCCATTGGATACAATGCCCTTGAACTCCTGCCCTTGTTCATCAATCTCCCCCTCACTATTCATAAACCTCTTCCCAAATGTCAACCTGGTTATGTTGTTGAATGCCACTGACCCCAAGTACTTCCTCATCAACAAGCTTTTACCACTATTACCTGCCATGTTAGAAATAGAAACGCACCAGTACTAGTTAAGTTGTTTGGTTGGACTAAATTATTCAATCAGACTCTGTGCCTAATATAAAACTGGATTGATCATACCTGGTTTAGTACAGTCTCTGAAGATGTTCTCAACCATGGCACTCACTTCATCTTCTCTGATGGGTCTAAGAGAGTCGAGGCGCTTAGGAGTGAAGAGTTCGAGATTGCAGAGCTTTCTGACCTTGACATAGTGGGCCCCATAATCGGCCCAGATCAAATCCATGCCGTTCCGGCTGAGGTTAGAGGCGGATCTAGTCCGGAAGCGGTGGGCCAAGTGGTGGTCGTTGTCCTTGAGCACTTCCTTGGCCAGCGCCGCCGTGGAGACCACCACATTGAGCTGTGACCCGAAGAAGACGGAGAATATGGGGCCGTATTCTTGGGCCCACTCCGCGAAGTGCCGGAACCTGAGGGGCTTTATGTGGTAGAGGTTGCCGACGATCGGCAACGTCCGGGGCCCCGGCGGGAGGTTGAAGCGTAGTTTGTAGTAGAGTTTGTATGCGAGGAAGAGGAGAGCGATTGATACGGGTAGTAAAGCTAGAGCCATCGGAGACGGTGGCGCTGGCCTGGCGGCAATGGGAAGGTGGTTGTTCTGAGCTTAGAGCATCTTGTAGAATGGTATGAAGGTGCATTTATATATATATATATTGACGACATGGTAAGGAGGAAGGTGGTTGTTGTGATATGCTTCTTTTGTCCACTTGTTTCATTGCTTCATACTGGAAAAATTCTTTTATTGAGTAAAAGATATATTCAGTTTTTTTTTCCTTTTCTTTTTGTAATGCATTGTGTCTCAGGCCTCAGTTTAGACTAGACTAATTCCTAAACTCTTGTCCAAGAATCATTAAAAGAGGTAAATTATGAATATATAGCTATTTAGTCAACTCATGATTCTGCTTTTATTTTCGTTAAAAAATAATTATATTAATGATTTTAAGAGTTATTTTTTGGATGACTAGAAAATTTGTAATTATTATTTGAATTTTGAAATCTGGTTTAGAATGTGCTGTCAAGAATTAAATTTGTCATCAACTCGATCACATTTTTGAAAATTTAAGAGAAAATTTAGATTTTTTTCTTCATACAAGGTTGAATCCCCACACCCAAAAGCCTCATGTCTCGGTCAAATAGAGCATTTAGGAGGATGTAAATCATAGTAACTCAACAGAACACAGAGGCTAGACATTTACTTACTGCATTGCAGGAAAGTCATGGTCCCATCCCCAACTTTAAGATGTTGATCCCACACGGCCGCTAATGAGTTTTGAGATTTAAAAAAAAAAAAAAAAAAAAAAAAGGTAATGTTGGTGTACGCAGCCCTTGTTGTATGCGTTGGGAGTGATCGCCAATTAGTGACACCTTCATTTTTGTTTATTATTATTATTAGGGAAAATTGCACTTTTCGTCCCCAAGTTATAGGGAAATTGTAGAATTCGTCCCTAAGTTCTTGTTATACTCACTTTTCGTCCCTAAGTTATCATTGGTGTTGCACTTTTCGTCCCTGAGTTATATTAATTGCAAATTTCATCCCTAAGTAGTTATAATTGAGGAGTTTGTTTTGGAATTGAATTAATTGATAAACATTACATGGAGAGAATTAATATAGGCAACCTATACAATAGGCTATGAAATAGGAAATTGACTTTAACTAACAGGACTAATTCTAACACCTCTAATACACCCCCTCAAGCACATGGTTGGAGAGAAACAACATTGAGCTTGGACCGGAGAGCAGCAAACCGTGTAGAGGGAAGAGGCTTGGTGAAGATGTCAGCCAGTTGATCTTTAGTCGACACGAAGTTAACCTGGAAGTCCCTAGAGGCAATCTTGTCCCTGACGAAGTGGTAGTCAATCTCCACATGTTTAGTGCGAGCATGGAATACTGGATTAGCGCACATGTATGTTGTGCCGAGGTTGTCACACCATAGTGTAGCGGGTCGACCAGAGTGCAGCCCCAATTCTTGTAGCAACGACACGACCCATGTGACCTCAGCGGAGACATCAGCTAATCCCTTGTACTCAGCCTCGGTTGAGGAGCGGACGACGGTGCGTTGCTTGCGGGAAACCCAAGAGATCAAGTTAGATCCAATAAACACTGCATACCCACTAGTAGACTTGCGATCTGTCGGACACCCAGCCCAGTCGGAGTCGGAAAAAGCATGAATATCCGTCGATGGCGACGGTGCGATCCGGAGCCCGTAGTCTAGAGTGCCTTTAACATACCGAAGAACCCGCTTCAGGAGACCCCAATGCTCAACAGTGGGAGTATGCATAAACTGGCACAGACGATTAACGGCATAAGAGAGATCCGGGCGAGTGATAGTCAAGTATTGTAGTGCCCCAGCCAACCGCATGTACTGGGTCGGATTATCGAATTCCTCGTCTGCGGGAGTTACTGCTTGAGTGACTGATTCCGGTGTTGCTAGTGGCTTGCAATCAGTCATACTTGCCCGAACTAATAAATCACTCATATAACGCCGTTGCGACAGAACCAGGCCACCGTCAACCGGAAGCGTCTCGATACCCAGAAAGAAACTCGGAGTTCCAAGATCCCTAATCTTGAACACCGTTGATAGCCGCAGAAGTAGAGAGTCAACTAGAGCCGAGTCATCTCCCATCATGATGATGTCGTCCACGTAAACCAACAAAAAAACTTTAGAGGTGCCACTAGAATAGTAAAACAGAGAGACATCAGTTTTTGAAGCGGAGAACCCGGTGGAGATGAGAAAATCATGCAGTCGCTTGAACCACGCCTTAGGAGCCTGTTTCAACCCATACAAGGAGCGTTGAAGGTGGCAACATGATCCGACGATACCAAATTGAGGAGTTTGTTTTGGAATTGAATTAATTGATAAACATTACATGGAGAGAATTAATATAGGCAACCTATACAATAGGCTATGAAATAGGAAATTGACTTTAACTAACAGGACTAATTCTAATACCTCTAATAGTTATTACGTTGTACTTTTCGTCCCTAACATAAGTGTGCAAACTTGGGTAAATTTTTTATTAAAAATAGTTAACCGAAATACTTCGGTAAACTTCACTAAAATAATTGGTGTTGAACCGAAAAAGTTCAATTAAAGATTTTTTAATCTAAAATTTATTGAAGTTTGCACACTTAAGTTAGGGACGAAAAGTGCAACGTAATGATAACTTAAGGACGAAATTTGCAAATAATATAACTCAGGGACGAAAAGTGCAACACCAATAATAACTTAGAGACGAAAAGTGAGTATGACAAGAACTTAGGGACAAATTCTACAATTATCCTATAACTTAGGGACGAAAAGTGCAATTGTCCCTTATTATTATTTGCCTTTTTTATTTGGACAAGAAAACCTTGAGAACTGTTGGCGAGTTTTGGGATTAAGAGCAGTTTTTGGGTTAGGTAGGGATTAGGGAATGGATCAATGGAGATTGAGAAGGTGAGTGTCACGTGTCAATACATGTGACTATTAATACTACACTACTATATTTCTGCATTCCACGAAGATCCTTTCTTTTTTTCCTTTGAAATTGAAGCGTGCCCGGTTTCAGACCATAGTTTCCAGTTTTCCACATGCCTCTCTGTGAAATGTTTATTATAAGAAACTTCTTAAAATATTATAATTTTAAAAAAGTCGTAAAATATAATTCCAATTTTTCATAAGTAGTGTGAGAAGTAAATATACACACTCCGTATTAATTTTTATTCTTGAAATATAACATTTTTACACATGTTATTGTAACATCTTCATAAAAATTATAGATATACATGGAATAAGAAAATAATTAATATCAAACAAAAATATTAATTCTTTTTAATGAATTAATAACAAATATATCTAAAATCTTTTAAAATACTACACTTAATCATATAATGCAGTAAAAATTATGAAATCATGAAATGGAATTTAAATATTTTAGTTGGTGGTTAATTCTCTGCTAAAATTTGATTTAATTTTTTAATTTTATTATTTGAACCATATACGAAACTATGGATTGCTTGTTAAACAGCGGCTGGGTTGGTTGTTACAGTTTAGCGGTAGGTTGTAGCAACGGCTTTTGGTTGGTGAGGATGGTGACAGACTTCTAAGCCCTGGGGTGAATGGAAGATAATTGATTATTATGCAACCACACCCTTTTTATATCAAGTCTTTTTATTTTGATGGAGTTTGAAGTTTTGTATGATAAGTATATAATTTAATAGTTAAATGTGTATATATAAACTAAGAATAAATCACCCCATGCATGGTCTACACTCTACAATAATTGCATGCACTCCCAAATGAGATTAAGATCCTATAGACAACGCCAATTATGATTGTAAGGGACCTGAGCCCATCATAAATCGGATACATCGACTCAATAGGAAAGCTCAAATAAAGGGATTAAGACTAGTATTAGACTCAATAGGAATTGAACTCGTGTCTACTAGTTGAAATAGTGGGTAAGAGACCACTAGGCTAGGTAAATGAATGAGGATTCAATGATGATATTAAAAGGGGTAAGGGCGCCCTTATATAATAGACTAGGTAAAATGGAATATATGTGGTATATAAGTGGTGGTTTAGGATTTAGGGTTTAAGGATTTGGGTTTGGTATTTAGGGTTTTCAGGTTTAGGATTTTGGGTTAGGGTTTATGGTTTTGGAGTTTAGGGGTTTTGAGTTTAGATTTTAGGGTTTAGGGTTTGAGGTTTTGGTGTTTTGGGTTTTGGTGTTTGGGATTTAGGGTTTAGGATTTTATGGTTTCATGGTTTAGTACTTTTGGGTTTAGGGTTAAAAATTGAAATTGAAAGAGCAATTGAGAATGAAATTGAAAGAGAACTTAGCCTCAAATCCTCAATACTTGGTTTGGACTCAGAAATGCAGTTAGCACAGTAAAGTATCTGTGGAGGCATCAGTATCATCATCATCATGTCAATTAATTTCCAGCAAAATAAATTCCCTATGCGCAGTTAAAACTTACAGGCACCGCAAAATGAGTCAGACAACTAGCAACACCTGTTCAGTGTATTCCCCACCTAAAAAAAACCTGATTTCTGGAAGTCACCTCCCCGTGGACTGCAAAAAAGGCCACTGGATAACAATTCAACATCATCACACCATAAATACCTGTGCAAGCACAGAAGAGTATTCCTCAGCATTCTTGTCTTCTTATATGATACGGAGTAATATTCAGAAATTCTTATACCCCACATACACACATAAATGTAACATGCAAGTTTTGCTTATAATCACATGGAAAATGCAGTACCCTTCCCTGATTGGCTAGCAGTCTAAGGAACAAGAAAGTGAAAAACATGCATATTCCAAAATCCAAATACACTAGAAACTGGACTTCATTCTATGCATGGATATCAATCAAAATCAGAAGCTTTGAAGCAACAAAAGATGTCTATTAAGTCCCGTGCTAAAGAACATTCAACAACTATATGCAGAAAATATGTATATACAGTTATACACTAGTCACTAGCAAAAATGCAATTGAAAGCACCATTGGTGTGCAAAAAGAAGATAAACCTGTCAGGAATTGCATTTTCTTGGCTTGTACTCCATTTCTTCCATTTTCATGTTACAAGCTTTCAACAAAATCCCTGGTGTAATAGTGACTATATCCTTTGAGTTGCCTAGGAAGTTCAAAATACTCGATGCTTTTAGTAACAAGATCATATGAGAGTACTTCAGACAAAATAGGGATAGGCTCATCACCATCATCAACAATCCCATAATAACTATTGAAGGCAAGCTTATTGGCTTTCCAGATTCGCAGTGGCCTTGTGAATGTGGAAAAGGGTGGAATGGAATACTTCTTTGTCCAAGATTCCTCAATCCCATATTCTTTCATAACCCATATCTCATAACCACCAGGAGCATAGTCATTGTATTCAGGATGCGCAATAACAGAAAGGGATCCCTCAAGAACCACAAGATCTCTAGAAATAAAGAAATCTCCATCTGGGAAGCAGTGAGAGACTGGCACAGCTATGGAGTTGAATACATCATTCATCAAATCAAATGAAATAATAGTATCTCTATCATAATTTTTAAACCAATGCATAACCCCATTTAAGGTTAGGGTAACAGAAGATTCCATAAGCCTCCACTCAAATGGCGGGATAGTGGTCTCTTTACGTCTCCAATAATTCAAACTGAACGTATAAACCCAAACCAATTTCGGACCCTCCTCAGCCCCATGGCCCCGACCAATTGGCACTTTCAAAAGCATGTGCTCATTGATTTCATGAATATATCCAAGTTTCATACAGGTTGAAGACAGAGCACTAGAATCAGGGACTGCAATGGACCTACAGTTCCTAGTTGAAGGATTCCATAGACAGACATTGGACCCACAATCCGAAGCAACGCATACCAAGGCATTGCTGGAACAAACAAATCTCGGTTTGGACATTGGCAAAGGTATTTCTGAGAGCTCAGAAACACTGTATTTAGCATCAAGACGCAGCACAGAGAGATTGAAAAGAAAGCAATCCATAGGAAATCTATAGCGGCAATCCAAAATCAGGGCACATAAATCAGCACGATGCAGATTGCTAAGAGAGTATGTTTTAGTGAATGCATGACCTTTGAGGAAAGCGTAACATGACTTGCTAACCGACAGGAACCGGAGCAGCACCTTCACTGGAAGACGCAACAGTATCTCCTCCATTATATCACCAGGCAAACTGCAGTCTGGCAAGACAGTGCTGGAATTGTTGTTGCCCTGGTCAGCCATGGAGTTGGCCCGAGCCCTTACCTTCTTACTGGCCTATATGAACATAGAGTTACATCAATCTGCATCTTTCAGAAACCATAAATTGAAGCATACAACACTACAGGCATGTGATTCTTATTACTTTCAGGATTATTTCCATATTCACTGGTTCAATAAACACGCACACTTTTTGCAGAAATTCTTAAACGGTACATAATACACACACACACACACACTAATCATACAATAAAAAAGAATTTCAAACAGATTTCTCACCATATTAGCAGCAGGATCGCAAGTCTCTGTGTTCTAAGGAGCTCAATAAAGTTCTTAATCTCAGCTTCGAGAAGCGGCGGAACAGTTGTATCTTCGCAGCTAAGGGTTCGGTGATACAAGGAAGAGGGTTCGCGGGCATCGCGGCTGTTCAATGTCCGTAAAATATTTTCGGGAATTTCAAAATTTAGCTTTTTGTCGCCGATTTTTCCCTCTTTAATATCTTTCTATTTTTGTAAATCGCCCCGGTCTTTTCATGACCATTGATTTTAAAAAAGAACTAAATCATGACCATTGACTCATGACCAATGTCCGTATCGTAAAATAATACGGAGTAGATTAAAGATATCTTTTCAAACGAACAGAAATTTTGGGAATGAACTTTCTATATTATACTAAATTTGTTCATAGAGATTTCATTAAAAAAAAATAGTAAAGAGTTCAAAGATAATCTCAGAGCTGTTCAAAACACTTGAATGCAAACATATAAAAAAAGAAGGAAGAATCAAACGAATCAACTAGATGATGACGATGAGCAGAGAGCAGCAAGCACAGCAGCTGATATGTATGCATCTATGGCGCAGGAGCCAATAGAAATTTGGCAGGTGGCAGCTCAGCAACGCCGCCTTTCTGAGGGTTGGAATATTTCCGGTAGATCACCTGCAGCTTGTGGTTCGCCGCAGCCTCGAAATGGTAATCAACCAGAAGCTTGGCGCAATCCATTATCTGCGCCTCAGAGAAGCCGGTGTGGAGCTTGAGCGTTTCGTTCCAGGCGGGGGACTTGTGGAGTGTACATCTCGCAGCATAGACTGCGGAGGCGGCAATCATGGAGGGGCAATACACCATTGTAGCGTAATTCATCATCGCCAGCTCTGCGAGGAAGTACACCATGTTCTCCATTGCTGGATCGGCCTCGGCCGCTTTGATGAAGCGGACGAGGAACACGTATGGGGTGGGGACTGTGAGGTACCATTCGAGTTCGCCGAGGATTCGTTTCTCCATCTCCAGCACTTGTTGATGGTTGTAAGCCCTGTCTGAGATGCACACGAAGTCGTTGACCTCCGGTGCCCAGATTTCCTCGTATTTTGATGCTATGAGCATAGCACTAATGCCTACTAACTGCAATTCCCTCTTTGAGGTAGTCCTCGCGGCTAGATATCGATCGATGATGTTGATTGTGAGGTACAGTGTCTCAGATGTGAGCTCAAATTTGTAGTGAACTTCAATCAGCCAGTCAACCAGGATTGCTCTCATTTTTACATTGATCTCTGGCTGGGAATCCATGTAATCATGAACCCGGCTTTCATTCTGTATATATAATCAGTGCAAAACACACAATTTTTTTCATCAGAAAATTAGGGATACAACAAGTTAAGAGAAAGCCAGACAGACAGACAGATAGGAAACAGGAAATCACCTCAGCTTCCTTGTAGAACTTGTAAATGTCTTCTACATACTCCACAACTGCCAATTCATTGTACAAATCTCCAGCATCAATATCTTGAATCTTCTTCTCCTTTTTAATGTTCAGTCCACAAGCAGCCTATGCCAAAAAGAAAACTCAGTCATTCAATTAACAGAAACAAAAGACTTACAGAGAAAAGATCAGATCAAGAGAATAAGTCTGAACCTTGCTTCGGGCTGTGAGAGTTGCAGTATAAGTCTTTCTAGATGAATCTTCAGCAGCTGCCTTTCTGCGGCTCTTCTTTTCCTTCACCTCTTCTTGTTGTTCTTCAGTGTCAGGGCTGATTACAATCACAGCTTCAGGCTTGGGCTTGACAGTAACCTTCTTCTGAGCAGGCTGCTGCTGCTGCTGCTTTCTAGGCACTTTAGCTGCCTGATTTGCAGCAGCTCCACCCACATTCACAGCAATAGATTTCTGCACCAAATCAAGATGAAGGCAGGACAAATTCTTTAGAACAAATATACAGCAAAACACAATAATGGGTCCTAACTCCAAAGCATTTAAAACACTATTGAGAAGTGAAATTATAGCCAACCTTGTTTTTATCGGCTGCTGCAGCTTGTGCATTAGCCAGTAGCTGTGCACAAAAACCCCTCGTGAGGGGGCGAGACACCTGAGGAAGCTGCTGCTTGCCTTCAGCCCCTCGAACGGTAACCATATTGCCAATATCCCCAAGTGCCCGCCGGTTCCTTCCCTCTGCTGCCATGTTCTTTTGCTTTATTCCCCCAGGGACTCCCTCAACTGCAGTTAATTTGCGTTATGCAAGAAAACACCCAAGAAAGAACGACACTTTATATTTCTTATTCCTCAGGGACTCCCCTCAACTGCAGTTAATTTGCTTAAGGCAAGAAAACACCCAAAAAAGAAGACACTTTATATTTCTGATCTATAAAAACAATATCTTAATTACTCCAAATCAATTCAATTTACAGACAAATTCACTTCATTCATCAAATCAGAAAAACTGAAGGAAACACCCCAAAAAGAAAGACTTTTTAACACAATGTTTCTGATCTATAAGGACAAAGAGTCTCTTATAAATTTTATCTTAATTACTCCAAATCAAATAAATTCACATAAAATTAGACTTTTAACCATCTTAGTTTTCATACATCAAATCAGAAACACATTAGTAATTTATGAAAAAGAAAGATCGAAAGAAACCCAATCAAGATACCAGTATGAAATAAATCAAACAGTTCGTGAGCAGTCAAGAACACAACTCCAAGCCCTGGCTTAGGTGAAACATGTCTTAAAATGGGAACAGCAAGAAAATCAAGACGCCCATATAACCCTTCATCAACCCAAATCAGATCCCCCAAACATTTGAAACAAATCAAATCAGATTACCTCCTCTATTTTGCTGTTGAACAACGGGTCTTGAAGCCATTCTTTCAGATTGCCTGCCTGGAAAAATCAAATCTTCTTCGTTCTGGGTATCTCGCAGTCGTTGTTCTTCCTCCTCCTTTTCAAACTCTCTCTGAGATCTTTCTCTATATCTGGAAACAAAGGAACAAGGCCGATTGAAAGGGTTGAGATGGCGCCCCCTTTAAAGCTGTGGAATAGGCGCTTCAACGGTCTTTTGTTTTTGAAATCACAGCCATCTAAGGTAACCCTCCAACGGTCATATTCTCTGAAATCGTAGCCGTTGGTTAAAGGAAGATCTGACGATCAAAAATTGATCTTAAAATTTACAGCTACGCTATCTGGAATTCTTGATTACTCGTGCAAGGTTCGATGTTAGTGCATGACCAGTCAGCAGCCTATCTTGTATCAGTACATGTTTAGATTATTATTATTATTATTGAAATAATTATATTAAATTAACATTATTTGGATTTTTAATTTTTAACTATATTTGTTCTAAGCATTAATGTTTTTCCCTTTTAAGACATGAAGAACATAGATACAACACTAAATACAATACAAGTAAAATTTTCTATCTTATAATTTTCGATTAAAAAAAAAACAAAAACAAAAAAAAACAAACAAACAATTAGGACCTGTTTATTTTAAATTTTTATTTTCTATTTTTTGTTTTATAATTTGATTAATTTCTAAAATTGAACTTTTTGGTATTATTAATTTCATAAAAATAACACAAGTTTAAAATTTTAAGTAATCTTTTTTACTCGATATTTAAAATATTTTCAGATATATTTTGTTTGAGCAAAATATATATACTTTTATTTTAAAGTATAGTACATGTGAAATTTTAATATGCAAGGTCCATACTAAATTTATATTCAGATATAACATACTAAAAATATTCAAACCAATAACATATAGCATTCATTCAAAATTATAAAAATTAATTTAGATCTCTAATCTATACTATATATATACAAGTAAAATCTTCCTCCCAAATTTTTTTGCTCAAACTTTTGAAATATTAACTACATAATTTATTGGTAAAATAATTAATAAAGCTTAATTGGTAAAAAAAATGTTATATGAAAATTAAATAATATCTATTAATTGGTAATATTATTTCCAATAAGTTTACACCAATAAGGAAATAATCATTTATTTTAGGGATAAGGGTCAAATAGACCCTCCAACTATATACCAAAGTTCAATTAGACCCTCGAACTTAAAAAACCTTCAATTAGACCCTTAAATTAGTTAAATTTGTGCAATTAACCTATTTGACCTATAATAACAGGTTACTCCTAAGTCATATACCACGTAGATACCACATAAGATGCCACTTAGATTAGCATTTTTAAAAAATTATATTTTTATAAATATTAAAATAATAATGTTTATTTATAAAAAAATAAAAATACAAAAAAACATGGCAGCCAAGCTGCCATGGCAATCGTCCAGGGCAACTTGGCTGCGTCTTGTCCATGGCAGCTTGGCTTCCATGGCAGCCAAGCTGCCGTGGCTGTTTTTTTCTTTTTTTTTTTAATTAAAAAAAAACACATTGCAGCCAAGCTGCCTTGGCAATCGTCCATGGTAGCTTGGCTGCCATGGCTTCATTGGTAGGTTAAAAATATATATAATTAGTTTTTTAACTAATTTTTTTAATTAGACCATATATAATTCGTAGGTTCATAACTATTTTTTTAATTAGTTTTATAAAAAATATATAATTTTTTAAATTTTTAAATAGAATTCCATTATTCCACCTAAGATGCCATGTATGCAAAGTTAATAGGTTACCTTTTGATAACCTCTTAAATATATTAATTGCACAAGTTTAATAAGTTTAAGGGTTTAATTGAAAGTTTTTTAAGTTCAAGGGTCTAATTGAACTTTGGTATATAGTTGGAGGGTCTATTTGACCCTTATCCCTTTATTTTATTCTTTACAAATTCACGCTAATAACATCAATAGTACGTTATTAACACATGTGCATACAGGAATGCAATAATTATAATATTTTTAGAATATGCTAGGGGGTCACGACCAAACAATCAATATATGAGCAATAAATATAGAATATATTCATTCTTAAATGGTTTTTCTATTAAAAATATTTAATAAATTTAGTACATATTAATTTGTAATATTGTTTCCAATAAATCTACACCAATAAGGAAATAATCATTTATTTTATTCTTTGTAAATTCGCGTTAATAACATCAATAATACGTTATTAACATACGCACATCTAGTTCAAATAAATTATTATGTGTAATAATTATAATATTTTAAGAAAATGACAGGGGATCACGACCAAGCAATTAATATGTGAACAATAAATATAGAATATATTCATTCTTAAATGGTGTCTATTAAAAAATATCAATAAGTAAAATAGGATAAGGAATGAAAATCACTTCTGAGGAAATATATTTAATATTTAATAATTGTATAATATTTAATATTTAATAAATTTAGTATACATTAATAAATTAATTAATCTATATATTCTATTAATTATATTCTAATAATATTAATACTATTCTCTTATTATTTGTTACTAGTGTTCCCACCCGTACGATGTACGGAATGAATTTGCTATAATATTTTAAGAAAATTTAGATAGGTATATAATTATAAAAATTATAGAAATATCTTATAATCAATGAAGTACTAAGGTCCTGAATAATTTACTCCAATAATTCTGAAATAGAGCACTAAAAAATTATAATTCTGGATAATTATTTACTTCATTAGTGATGTAAAATAAGTATAAAAATTTACAATAACAATATATAATATACTATCAATGTGGTCTACAAAAAGGTTTTCAATAATGTGTAATTCAAAACAATTATATTATGTTTCTTTTTATACAAAGATACAAAATTGCTATATATCTACATAGAAAATATATCTTTTGCACAAATAAATTATATAACTGAGTTGCTAGACAATGAGATAATTAGCTTAATTAATACAAATCATAAACATTGATATATAAGATGTCTAAAGTTTCAACACCGGATGTATATATATACACGTTGGTTATTAATTGGGCAGTTATTTACTCAAATTCAACAATGATACCATCATAAAACATAATCGATCAAACTCAATTCTTCAATTGCATTATATAATATTCGATGTTATAATTTGCATAATTGTATATCGATCTAAATATTATTAACATATTATAACAAATCCATTCCGTGTAACGCACTAACGAAAATACTAGTTTTAAATCTAATATATTTTGTGCAGATATGTGTCATATGTTGGCATAAATACATGTGACTATAGAAGTTGGTCGATGGAATAGGGATAAGCAAAAGAATAAGGCACTCATGTAGTTATAGTGGTGCATATATATATATGTAAGTAGATAAGTGTAAAGAATTAATTTCATTTTTGGTCCTAGATCTAGTGGTAATCTACTTTTAGTTTTTTTTTTTATTAGAGCATACTTATTTGGTCATAGTATTATTGTAGCATGACCAATTTTAGTCATCCAACAATATAATTGTTGAAATATCGTTAAATATAAAGACATTTCAATCTTTATTATACAAAGTATGTTGAACCGCTATATTTTTCATTTTTATTTTTATTTTTTCTGAAAAAATTTATAATTGAAGACTCAAATGTCCTTGTATTTAAACGATATTTAAATTGATTTGTTGATAAAGGACCAAAAATAACCATGACACAGTGATTTTATGATCAAAAGTGAATGTTCTAATAAAAATGGACTAAAAGTATATTATCACCTATAAATCTATGACTAAAAATGAAATTTACTCAGTATGAATATGAGATATGTATGTGAGAGTAGAGGTTTAATTAAAATGTTTTCTTTCTAATAACTATTTTTTAAAAAAAAATGAGGAAGAAAAAAGAAAGCGCAAGTAAATCTTTTGTATAATAACTTTTTTCCAATCTTTTTCCAAAAATTGAAACTCTTCAATTAGTAAACATATCATTAAAATATGCTTCTTCTTTTTTTTTTTCTTTTTTCTTTTTTTTTTGCAACGAGTGAATTATGGAGTGGAGAGGATTGTAATTTCATGCGAAAGGTATAAGATGAATAAATTTTAAGCTTAAAGTGCATCACTTTTTAGTTTAAAATGCATTAGTTTAATTCTTAAGGTGCATAAATTTTTAGATGAAAGCGAAAAAAGTCATGAGACTGCCAAGAAGAATTCCTGGTTCAAAGAGTTCTTTCATAATATTTACGGTTTGAATAATGAAGAACTTAATGATCCAGAAAGGCAGTAATTGGGATTAGATGACAAACCTGAAAGAAAAAACCAAATACAATTGCTCAAATCAAAATCCTCGAGGATAATAGCTACGACTCGAAATTCATATGGGATAAAAATAAGTAGAAGGTAAACCATATGTCCATATGATTTATTTCAACAAGACAGTTCGTAGAATTTTGAGAATTAGTTACCAGAAGAAAAAAAGTATAAGGTGGAATAAATTTAAAGCTTAAGGTACATCACTTGCTAGTGTAATGTGCATCAGTTTAATTTTTAATATGCCTAAATTTTAAGTTTAAGGTGCATAAATTTTAAGTTTAAGATGCATTAGTTTTCAGCTTAAGGTGCACAACTTTGATTCATTAGGCATATAGACTTTCATATTGTAGGTGCATAAATTTAAAGCTAGAAGTGCATAAGTTCAAAACTTAAGGTGCTTCAACTCAAAACTTAAAGTGCATCACTTTGAAACTTAATGTGCATAAGTTTAGTACTTAAGGTGCATAATTTTGACACTTAAGGTGCATAAGTTCGAAGGCTTAAAGGTGCATCAGTTCGAGACTTGATGTGCATCAGTTTAAGACACGTAAGATCATTCGCATCCATGTTGTCAGGAAGTATGTTTTTATTTTTATTTTTATTTTTTTTTTAAAAAAAACCTTCATTTTGAGCCATTGATCTAGAGTTATCCTTGATGATACTTAGCACCCCATAATGCTACGCTAGACGAGTCTTAGTGGGAGTAGTAATACTAAAAAATAATTAAGTATAATTTTTAAGTGGTAAATATCAGTGCAGGTCCCCTGACTTTGATGGCACCGCCACTTTTAGTCCTCAACTTCTAAATCAACCACTTTTAGTCCTCCGACTTTGATGGCACCGCCACTTTTAGTCATCAACTTTTAATTCAACCACTTTTAGTCCTCTTATTTTTTGTTTCTAGCCACCTATGGTCCTTCATTTACATTTGGACATCTAATGTCATTTTCTCAAGGGCAATTCAATCATTTCATAATTAATGTATTAAGTATTATGTTTCCTCATCAGAATAATTGAAGAAACCCTATTCTCCGCTCTTCTTTGTTAACACTAAATTTTGGACCAAATGACTGAATTGCCCTTGAGAAAATGACATTAGATGTCCAATTGTAAAGGAAAGACCATAGGTGGCTATAAACAAAAAGTAAGAGGACTAAAATTGGTTGATTTAAAAATTGATGACTAAAAGTGGCAGTGCCATCAAAGTCGTAGGACTAAAAGTGGTTGATTTAAAAGTTGAGTACTAAAAGTGGCGGTGCCATCAAAGTCGGAGGACCTCCACTGGTATTTACTTTTTTTAAGTGCTACTGATTCTATTACACGGACATTATTACACTGTAGTATCTGTTCATTTATATCTTTTTAATCTATTAAAGCACAAAGAAAACAATTAAGTATAATAATAATAATAATAATAATCCATTTGCAAATTGCAATGTGTTAAGAATTCCACTTTGCATTGTCGGTATTCAACTCGGACGCTGCGTTGAGTTGGATCAATTGATTATGGATTGGCTTCTCGGAAGTTCTCTCGCTCATGCCATGTCTTCCTTCTTTCTCAATCACGCCATACTCTTAAGTCTGTATCATATGAATTAAACAATATTTTCAAAAAGTATTATTACCAAAATATTTTGATCGTGAATTGCAAAGGAAATATATTACGGAGTATATAGCAACTCAAATTTGTCAAACCGAGGCCAACCCATCAACTTGGACACATTTAACCTGATTTTTAGACGAGTTGAGTTGAATTAATTTTCTATCTAGTTTTATTGAGCCGGACTGTTTAGCCCACAAATTATACGGGCCAATACAATCGTTATACCCTGCACCACGGTGCACATAGCAATGTGCACCACGTATGTAAAACGACGTCGTTTTGGTGTTAGTAGACGTGGACACGAATGACTCAGGGAATTCATTATCTATAATACACATAATCATTATCTATAATACACAGAACGTTTGCCTAGAATACACAAAATGTTTGCCCAGAATACACAGAATATTGACACAAAATACACAGATGTTAGTGGACGCGAATGACTCCAAGGAATTCATTATCTATAATACACATAATCATTATATAGAATACACAGAACGTTTGCCTATAATACACAGAATGTTTGCCCATAATACACAGAATATTGACGCAAAATACACAGAACTCATCCTCCTAACATTTGAATGCACAAACACATCACAACTTGTGTTAATAACATGAATACACATAATATTTACACAAAATACACAGAACTCATCCTCCTAAACATTCGAATGCACAAACACATCACAACATGTGTTACTAACATGAAACCACAACATGTGTTACTAACATGAATACACATAACGGTTGCCTATAATACACAAAACGGTTGCCTAGAATACATAGAATGATTGCCTGGAATACACAGAATATTAACATAAATACAGAGACCGGCCGAAACGGGAAACGTGATTTCAAAAAAAAAACGGACGATTAGTTTACAATGCTCAAAACGACGTCGTTTAGGTACGTGGTGTACGTTGCTATGTGCACCGTGGTGCACAGTATAATTTGCCTATAATTTATGTATACAACTCATATATATAAATTTATTCATGTTAGATTTATTGCAAGTATTAATTAATATGATTAATTATAACTTTATATAAATAGTAATATAATTATATAGTTAAATTAAATTTTATTTATCACATAAATTATATAAAGTTATAAATTATATATTTTTATAAACTTTATCACTAAATAATACTATAATTGCAAATACAAATATTACATATAAATTATATTAGTGTTAAATATAATTTAAATAAATTATAATTATATTACAAAGTACAAATTAAAATCTAATTATCTAAACATGCATTAATTATTTGTATATATATATACAAGCACACATGGAACTTGTTCTTAAAGTCTTAGGTTATTTGATTGGAAAAAAAAAATTATTAAGCATTGACTTAAAGGTTAGAAATTTGAATCCTAATTATACAAATATTTAATATTTTAAATATTTATTTAAGTAAATAATAAGTGAGTTGGTATGTTTAGCATGCCAACCCACTATGTGGCGAGTTGGGTTATAAAAAATGTAACACATTCTAAAACGACCTATCTCGGTCAAACTCATTTTCACATTGGCTTGTAACTGCCCAACTCAGATGTGTTGGATTGGCTATTTTCACACCTTTAACAGTTCCAAATGGGCAATAAAAAATATGAATAAAAATAATGATGAAATTATATAAGCAAAATAAATGTAAATTTATATGATCTTATAACTATTATGAGAAAATATTATAAACAATAATATAAATAATTAAAGAAAGCCTACATGTTGTACCGGGTGCAAACAAACTTGCAAAACTTTTTGAATTGTACCTGGTGTAATTGATACCTTAAATTTTTTTTATAATTAATACATTACGTATAAAAAGTATATAATTGAAAATCATTTGTAAATGTACAAAAAATAACATAATATATACATTTTTATATTTAACGATGCTATTTAACAGCAGTAACATTTAAGTTTGAAGGGAAAAAGAAAAGTAAATTTATAAAGAATTTGTGAGTTTATAATATAAAAAGTACAGTGTACATAACAACCCGTTTGGTACACTGTAATTTTTTTTTTTTTTTGAAAACAAAATACCAACTTTCATTAAATCAAATGGCGAATGCACGAAGGAATATCTAAAAACCAACAACAAGGACCAGATTGAGAATGAGTTGCTCTTGCTAATGCGTGAGCCAACTGATTCACTGATCTATGAATAAAATTGAAGGACACTACTTCAAAGTGTCTTTGTAAATATTTGCAATCTCTAACCACGCAGCCGGCATAGGAATAATCCACCGAGGAACTATTAATCAAGTTGCACACAGACTGACAATCAGATAGAACCGCAATTCTGTAAAAACCTCTACTGATAACCCATGAAAGAGCTTCTTTAATGGCTAGCGCCTCAGCTAGATGAGCATCATTCAAACATCGCACCGGACCATTCCTTGCTGCAACAAATCCACCAGAACTATCCATTACAATTTAGTTGTAATTGAACTGAAATTCAATGGAAACCTCGATTACATTATTTGGTTTGAGGAAATTGCAATTCCCCCCATTAGTTGAATTGCAATTCGTTGCTTCTATGAAAGGAAGAAAGGGATGAAATGACAAATATGCCCTTATTTGTTATTACACAAGGACATTTTAGTATTTATACCACTTATTTCTTTATCATTCTCAATATTTTTTTTTCTTCCTACCAAACAATGCAATTTAAATTCCTACTTCATTTCAATCTTATTTTTTTCCCACCGAATTACAATTCATTTCCTCTCTAATTTCTTACACCCAACCAAACTCCCTGTAATTTACTCTTACACAATTTTTTGTTCTAGTTAAAACTTACCATCATTAACTTATATTATATTTTAAGATAAGATATAGTCATGTACTATTGTACTAATATTAAGTGAAAAATTTATGTGAGCTATAAATAGTATATAAAAAAGTTAGATCCATTCCAGTTTTTATTGTACTAATATTAAGTGAAAAAATTATGTGAGCAATAAATAGTACAGTATATAAAAAGTTAGATCCATTCCAGTTTTTATTTGTTCAGAAATATGTCCCTCACCACACCAATAATTGCCATCTTACCAACCTCGAATCAACCGTTGGTTTGGGCAACTCAAGGAGCATCAACGGTCTAGGAAACGTAGGAGGGAAACAACTACAGCCTTTAGATCTATCCTCTTCCTCGTATAAAATTGGTCAGTAAGGTTCTCAGTCTTTCTCACTCTTCTCAAACTGCAACACTCCACTTCCCATTTCTCTCTCTCTCAGTCTCTCAAACCCCCGATTGATCATCAGATTGCTTCCTATTTTCTGAAGGTAATTTTCCCACCTTGCATTGGAGTTTATGTTGCCTATAATCCGTGTTTGAACTTACTGTTTGTTGGGATAATTTTTAATCAAGTTTTGAACAATTCAATGTCTATTCTGAGTTTACTTTTGATTGTGGGTTTGAATTTTACATGATTCTATATGGAGGGTGTATAAAGTTGTGATCTTTTTACTTTTTAAAGATTGTAATTAATTGGAGACAAAATTTACTAGTATTTTCTATAGACTCTACATGATTCTCAGGTTGTGTAAAGTTTATTCTGTTTGGTGATGGTTGATTTGTCTGTTTTATAATGCAATGTTGTCCATACATTTGTTATTTTCTAGATTAGTTTGGTAGTGTAGTGATGACATAGGATTGTGAATTTCAGAGGAAGCATGAGAGAAATCCTTCATGTTCAAGGTGGACAGTGTGGAAATCAGATTGGATCCAAGTTCTGGGAAGTTGTCTGTGATGAGCATGGCATAGATCCGACTGGGCGCTATGTTGGAACCTCTGATGTGCAATTGGAGCGTGTGAATGTGTATTACAATGAGGCATCGTGTGGACGATTTGTTCCTCGTGCTGTGCTCATGGATCTTGAGCCCGGCACGATGGACAGCGTTAGGACGGGTCCTTATGGCCAGATCTTTAGGCCTGATAACTTTGTGTTTGGTCAGTCCGGTGCTGGAAACAACTGGGCCAAAGGGCACTATACCGAAGGTGCAGAGCTTATTGACTCGGTTCTTGATGTTGTGAGGAAGGAAGCTGAGAACTCTGATTGCCTTCAAGGTAATTTATGTCCTTTATCTTTAGCCTCGTGATTTGTCTTTAGCTCTAATGGCTCTGATCTTTTGTTCACGATATACAGGTTTCCAGGTCTGCCACTCCCTCGGTGGTGGAACAGGTTCGGGTATGGGTACCCTGCTGATCTCGAAGATCAGAGAGGAATACCCTGATAGAATGATGCTCACGTTCTCTGTGTTCCCATCACCAAAGGTGTCCGATACAGTTGTTGAGCCATATAATGCCACACTTTCTGTGCATCAGCTCGTGGAGAATGCAGATGAGTGCATGGTGCTAGACAATGAAGCGCTGTATGATATATGTTTCAGGACGCTGAAACTAACCACTCCTAGCTGTGAGTATATTTTGCCAAACTTTGAGTATCTATCAATGCGGTTGCCTTAAGATGTTTGCCAAACTTTTAGTTTAACCCTTGTGTTTGATGTTAACTTTTCTATCTGGCTCTCAGTTGGTGATTTGAACCACTTGATTTCTGCGACGATGAGTGGGGTGACTTGCTGCCTCCGGTTCCCTGGCCAGCTTAACTCTGATCTTAGAAAGCTCGCTGTCAACCTGATCCCCTTCCCGCGTTTACACTTCTTCATGGTGGGGTTTGCTCCGCTCACCTCACGTGGATCTCAGCAATACCGAGCCCTTACAGTCCCGGAGCTAACTCAACAAATGTGGGATGCCAAGAACATGATGTGCGCTGCTGATCCACGCCATGGGCGCTATCTCACAGCTTCAGCCATGTTCAGGGGCAAAATGAGCACCAAGGAAGTGGATGAACAGATGATCAACGTGCAAAACAAGAACTCCTCGTACTTCGTGGAGTGGATTCCAAACAACGTGAAGTCAAGCGTGTGCGATATCCCGCCTAGGGGGCTGTCAATGTCATCCACCTTCGTCGGGAACTCAACATCCATCCAGGAGATGTTCAGGAGAGTGAGCGAGCAGTTCACTGCCATGTTCAGGCGAAAGGCTTTCTTGCATTGGTACACTGGAGAAGGAATGGACGAGATGGAGTTCACAGAAGCCGAGAGCAACATGAACGATCTGGTTTCCGAGTACCAGCAGTACCAGGATGCCACTGCTGATGATGAAGGCGAGTACGAGGATGAAGAAGAGGGGGTATTGGAGCATGATGACTAGAAAGACAAGTTATGCCATTTGCGTGCAGCATTTCATATAAGCTATTTGGTGTGTCTTGAATCTTGTTTTGAGCCTGAAAACTCTGTGCGTTTGTGTATGTTACAGTTGTGGCCGTTGGGTTTATGGTAATAATACATATATACGCCAGTTTGGAAAAGGTGAAAAAATCAAGGAAATTGTTTGTTAAGGTTTGGGGGTGTGAGTAAGAAGTTGTTGGTGTAATTCACTTGGCATTGAGATTGCAATAAAATAGGTGTCCGTTGCCGACACGGCAATGTACCTACCTTGTTATAACTTCCATCTCAGTTTTCTCAATTGTTTACCATAAACCAACCATTAATCAATATGATTAACAATTTCTGTACATGTAAACAAATAATACATATACAAAAACTATATACTATGTTAACTATTGATGCAGAATCTGAAAATTATTTTTAAACCAAGGTCTACAATTTAGACCTAGTCCATGGTATAATTTGCCCATTTTTCTACTCCCAACTATTCTTATTGGTTGAACACAAATGGACCATACCCCAACATCATGTCAAATTAATCTAAAATTGATCCAAAATTGGTTTAACTCAAAATTGAGTGGACTAGCCCAATCCACATCCTCAGATAACTGACAGTTCAACCACATGCCTTTTTCATTTTCTTGCAAACAACAGCTAAAGAACGTAGCAATAGAGCTACAAAAGCTTTGATGGACAGAAAGTTAAAGAGAAAAAATAAGAGCAGGAGGGGACAGCAAATGTTAATCGACAGTACAAACACTTGTGTTCCTAAAAAAAGGTAGAGTAGCATGAAATGCTCAAATTGATGCCTAATCCTTTAAATAAACACCACAACATGTGGAGGGTAAGCGGCGAAACAATGTCACTCATTCTATGCTCTGCCACCCCTGCCTCTAAAACCACCACGCCCACCCCGTGGTGGTCCTCTGCCACGTGGAGCACCTCTTCCACGGAAACCACCACCTCCTCCACGGAAACCACCTCTCCCGCCGCCTCTACCACCTCCACGGAAACCACCTCTACCAGCTTGTGGGGTTCCCCTGCAAAAAAGATATAGCAGATTCAAATCAGTCTAGAGCAATGTAGAAACTGGAACACAACAAATGAAAAAGTTAATAATGGACGATGTATTTAGAGTAGGCAAGGTCATTATTCACGAATTACTTAAATTTAATAAACTACTTTGAACACAAAATGACATTTCAAAGAAATAAGAGTAAAAGAAGACAGTGATTTTTTTTAAAAAATTCAATTGAAGCTTCTTTTGGAGGATATAACGCATACATTAATCAATTCTATAATAACACTATGGCCCTGTTTGGTAAATAATCAGCCTATCAGCCAATTTTGGCTTATTTAACCTGTATTAGTTTGGTTAATAAGCTTTTTGTAACTCCAAAATACTAAAATTCAAAAGGCTACTCAAAGCAGCCTTTTCAATTAGCTTTTTGAGAAAAGAAATTATACCAAACAGCTATTACCTAACAGCTAATTTATCAAACAACTTTCTACAATCAGCCAATGTTATCAACTAATCATACCTTCTAACCCAAACAGCCAACCCAATCAGCCAGCAGCCATTTACCAAACAGGGCCTATATATCCAATCTAGAATGCATAGGTACCTCAAGTTCTAGAATATCTATATATCAAATCTATTGTGAAAACAATACATATTACAAAGTAGAAAGTAAAAGGTTCAAGATTCACACAATTATATATAGAATATACATGTCTTGTCTGTGGTGAGCTACTCAATTCTAAAAATAAACAATGATCTCCACAGATAGTTCCACATGCATTAGATGAAAGAAAATTTTAAATGCATAGTATATTAATATTGACATCACTAAAAGAGCTGTGAATACAAGACAATAACAATTGCCTAGGCGTAATTAGTGCACAAAAGGCATTCATTTCCTGTATCAAATTAGGAGTGTTGGCTAGATGGCAAAGACATAAGAAATCTGATAAGAACAATAACTATATAAAACAGCAACCTCAACTGGAAAGAATAGAAAGAGGGAAAGAAAACAAACTTGGGTTGGGGAAGGAATCTGGAGAGAGGTAAAAGCTTAGCAGGGTCTATGAAGAACTTATCGCCAGCAGAATACGATGTTGCGACAATCCCTTCCGACATTTTAATCGAGAAGAACTACAGAAGCAGTAATAATCCCATAAAGTTATATAATTAACCTACGAATGAAGAAAAAACTCAAACAAAAGAGAAGGAGATTTACTCACCGACTCATTAATGGGGCCGAAAATTTCGTCAACTTTACCAATCTGAGTTTTGTTTTGCAGGTAAATGGGAGCATTGAAATACGGAATCTTCTCGTTCGTGAGTTTCGTCACTGCATCTCCTTCGCAAGCGTGCACAAATGTAGAAACCTCTGCATAAAAAATGATAAAAATAAAAATAAAGCACCGTTAACTCATACATTGGAGCACAGAGGGGAACAAGAACGAACCTATGACTTCAGCAGGAGGGCCTTCGTCGCGTGGAGGACCGCGACCGCCAAAGCCTCGGCCTCCTCCCCTGCCACCGCGGCCGCCGTCCCTGCCGCCCCTAAATCCGCCGCCGCCACGCCCTCTCGGTGGTCTCATGCTTCAGCAAGCGTGGAGGTGGCACTCTTTCAGTGTGTGTGTCTAGGGATGCTCCGTTCTCCAATTCCAGTTAAAAGGGTTTAGGGTTTATGCGATTGCAGAGAGATTCTGGGCTTCTTAGGCCACATTGTTATATATAACATTTATTGGGCCTGACACTTTCTTATATATATTTCTTGTTGGGTTTATCTAATATTTCTTCTTGGGTTAGTATTTGTAGTAAGTCTAAGTAATCAAACAATGTTTGGTAAGAATAAGGGGATAAGGGCTTTGTATGTACATTTATATTGAATTGTACTAAGAGCATCACCATGAATAGTTTATTGTGGGTTTTGAAATATTATTATATGACATAGAGGAAAGAGAATGGAGGAAAGATAATGTTAGGTTCATCTGCAAGAGAGGTATTTTGGGACAATGCAAAGGTAAGAGAATGGTCCGCTGCTGTGTGCAGGGTGCCGACTCAGGTGACATTAGAGCTGTTGAAACGGGCCGGCAAGGCGGGGTCCGTCAAAAAATCCCGCTATATGGTGGGATATGAGCTCAAAATATCAAAGCCTGTCCCGCCCCGCCTTAAGCCCGCGGGGCACGCCAAATTTTAAAAATTTTAAATTTAAATAAAAATTAATGTTAAAAAAAGGAATAAGTATATACTAAAATAATTTGGATAGTTTAAACATATATTAATGCATTTGTAATTATAAACATAATAATAACTAGTAATAAATAATCAAATACACGATGTATTAATCCATAAGTAAATAACAAATCATTTATATATATATATAGGGTTGCACTCTCGTGCGAACTCTCGCCCAAGTAGGAAATGAGAACGCTCCACAGTCGTCCACGTGTCCAGATTAACGAATCAGATGCAATTTTTAAAAAATGACGCGGTGGCATTTTCGTAAATAACTGGAACTTTGGTGCACCTAGTTTCACTTAAAAGTGCACCTAGTTTCACTTACAAGTGCACCTATTTTCGCACCTATTTTCACTTACAAGTGAGTAATTTACCTTGTTAATATTCATGCATCTATTTTCGCAAATATTTTCACTTACAAATGCAAGTAAATTTATCTTGTTAATACTCATGCACCTGGATACAACCTAGGTGCACCTAGTTTTAACATAGGTTGCACCTAGTTATAACATTAGGTGCACCTAGTTATAACATTACGTGCACTTAGTATTGATGCTCATTGTACAATTCACTTGCACATGTAATACATTTTATTTGCATCTGCAATACATTTTAGTTGAACTTGTGCAAATAATTTACTTTGTTAACATTCATGCACCTAGGTGCAACCTATGTGCACCTAGTTATAACATTAGGTGCACCTAGTTATAACATTAGATGCATCTAGTTATAACATTAGGCGCACTTAGTATTAATGCTCATTGTACAATTTACTTGCACTTGTAATACAGTTTACTTGCACGTGTGCACCTATTTTCACTTACAGGTGCAAGTAATTTACTTTGTTAACATTTATGCACCTGGGTGCACCTATGTGCACCTAGTTATAACGTTATATGTAACTACATTCCGGACACGTGGCGCGCTGTGATTCGTCCGCAGTTCTCTCCTGGACGGCTAGTACGCACCTGAACGCGATCCTATATATATATATATATATATATATTATTGCTACACTTATTTTCTCATTACAACCAAAGCTACACTTACTCTTAATAGATATGTCATCACTCATAACTAACTGATAACGAAACCTATTACTATTAACAACGAAAGGTGACACTCCGTATCAATTCGACGGAAACACACATATATACGACAGAGAATTCTGAGTTGCTCGTGTGAAACCATCCATATGAAGTATTCCTATGTCGGCGGCGAATTGAAGCAACAAGTCAAAACCTCAATATATTTGGTTCCCACATTATTTAATGCTAAGAGGGGAAATATGGGGGTCCACTCAATCAAGATCATGACATCCCCTGCATCTATTTGGGTGAGAAAACAGGTTTTATTTACCAGAAAATTAAATAAATATCTAAAATAGCCAAATATAAAAAGGGAAGTGTGAATATATTCATTGTTCTTACATGCTATGATATCTAAGCTAGCCAGCTCATTTGTTTGTTTATAAGGATTCCTCCAGTCATATATGTGGATAATACCGAATAAATTTATGTGATAATCAAACTGGCATGTAAGATATATAGCGGATAGCACCAACATGAATCCTATGATCTTGTAAACAATATCATATTTTTCTTCAAAAAAAAGAAAAAAATCATATTTGATAATGGAGGCTTGCCTCTATATCAGTGGAAACTATTTTAAATCGACTTAAATTTTATTTGTACTTGCTTCAAGTATGGATAATCATGCTTGTAAAGTACATAAATTTTGTTGTCTAAAAATTCGTTTAAAGTTAATTATAACAAAATGTGGGGGTTTCTTCTCATGTAACCAAAATTTTTAAGTTCGAGTTTCTAAGAATGTACCGTAAAAAGAAATATTTTGACACCATTGAGCTCCTACATTCCTTATCGACACAAACTTGACTAGTCTCGATATATAGTCGTAGTTAACTAGGTAGCCAAATTATAGTCAAGAAAAAAAATGATTTTAACAAAAATATAAAAGCTAAATGGATATCATTGAACTTGTGACATTTCATAATCATTTATTTAGTTTGTTACCTTTTTAATGTTTTTATAAGACTATCCTTATCCCTTCAAGACTGCAATATCGAACTTTCGCTACGAGAGAAACATGGAGAGACAAATTGAAATAATTTTTTTTGAATATTACTGACTTTATTACATACAATACATTATCCGTTCATAACTAATTTCGATACTATTCGTTCATTACTATATTTTTCGAGCTACCCAATTTTATGATCCATCTGATTTAATAAAATCATCACATATAAAAGTGATTAGTCTTTAGTATGCATACTTAGTAAAACTCTCACAATATATTTTACTTTATTGGAGGACTAAAATGGAAAAAAAAAATAAATTGGTGGCCCACCTTTTATTTTAATCAATTAAAAAAATATCACCTTAGAACAGATTTTTTCTAAGAGACCATATAATAATGTCAAGTGGGTTGTGCTGTAACGGGCTACCCACATAATTCAACATTAATATATAGGTTATGTCATGCCAGTCCACATTAAAACGTAATTTATACTGACATAGTCCACATTCGAATTGAAGAATGTCAGTCCAACCTAGTTCACTTAATTTATTAAAAAAAAAAAAAGTAGCAATTTTAAAAAAAATTGTTTAAGTCTATAAATTATAATTTATATATATTTATATAATTGATAAAATGTATATCACATGTAGATTTATAAAGTTAAAAGTTTATACTTTATAAACTACAACCTTATAAATTTGAAAACTAAAATTAGTACACATTATGATAAATAAATTTAAACTATTTTATAAAATTTCCAGTAATTCACTAATAGAAATGTAATACTCTTTATAAAGTAAATTTAAACCATTACATTCTTATGTTTTAAATTTAAAATAAAAAATAAAAAACATATATGTACATAGCCTATATTACATTGACAGGTGGTCTGACACGGCTCCATAAGTCAAGCTTATACACTTACTAGTTTTATACGCGCATTGCGCGGGTGGGTTAATGCCCAATGGTTATATTTAAATAAATATTTGAAAGTATATCAATGCAATATTATATAGGAGAAGTTTATACATGGGTAATTGAATGTCGAATTTTTTTATTTAAATATCTAACTCAAAGTATATGAATCCAAGATAATATAGAAAATTCATTATAATTATTACTAAAATAAATGTTTGCAACCTTGTAAAATCGACAGTCTAAATATTTGGTCTAAAAATGATAGTCTAAATAAATACTACTTTTAATTTGAATTTTTCTAAGTGGTTCTTAATTCTCTTTTGAGTAACATTGTCATTGTCTTCATCTTTACTATTTGTTCTCTTTCTTTTTGTTGGTAGTGTGTTATTTGCAATTCGGATATTGTTGGTAGCATAGATGACAATGTCATGCAATGAGATTATGATATAGGAGCTATTGACTTTCCTTTAGGTGTTCTGCTTGGGGTTCATTTGGTTCAATCATTATTGTTGAATGAGTTATTGTGGATAAAGAAATCCCTAGTTTAAGAAAAAAGATTAAATAAATTAATAAAAATTTGAAAATTTAAAATATATATTATGTATTCCAAAGATATTAAATGTATTTTCTCGCTTCAATTTGCTGGGTAATGGGTTATTTGAGTACTTTCATTGTCAACAAATCCCTCAAGTAATTAATATGGTTAGTTTCAAACTATTCTTTTTTATTTTTTCCATGGTATTAAAGAAATACATATGTATCATTTTTTGGTGTAACTACTAATTTAGTTAATTCAATAAAAGTAAAATAGAGTGATTCCGCTTCAATTTGTTGGGTTATTATTTGAGTACTCTCTTTGTCAACCAATCCCCAAGTAGTTAATATTTGAGTACTCTCTTTGTCAACCAATCCCCAAGTAGTTAATATAATTAGACTCTCTTTGTCAACCAATCCCCAAGTAGTTAATATAATTAGCTTCACTTTGTCAACCAATCCCCAAGTAGTTAATATAATTAGCTTCACATTATTTTAATTCTTTTTCATAGTATTAATAAAATACTTGGTAAATAAATATATAACATTATTTTGTACTATAACTTTGATATTTAATTACAAGATATTGTAAAAATAAGATAATGGACAATGTAATGAATATCAATTGATAAATTTGAATGTAAAGAATCTTTGCATGAGAGAAAATAAAGACAATATAACTAATGAAATTATTTCTCTTATTTAATTTAATTTTTTGATAATGAATAATTTTTTCAAATAAAGGTATTGTAGACACATAATTCTAAATTAAAGAAATACATATGTATCATTTTTTTTTGTAGCTATTAATTTATTTAATTTAATAAGAGTAAAATAGAGTGAGAAACTTAATTATGTCAAATTTGATTGAGATGAGGTTCGAACCTAAGACCTTTCTTATAGAAATTAATGGGTAAGTTAAAAGTTAACGGAATATTAACGGAGAAGACAATATTTAACGGAAAACTTAACGGATAATCATAAAAGTAATGTTAAATTAGGTAATCCCTATTAATAATATTAATCTGAATTATCTTAACCATCTATTTGATTAAATAATTCATCTGAACCATTCATTTGATTAAATAATTTGACCGCCATTTTTTCTACCCATTTTAGGCCAACTCTCTTTGGCTCTTATTAGTATAGTAGATACTGTTATTCGTAAGCAAATTTAGTAATACTAATAGGTTAGTAACAATATTATGCTGTCATTAAAAGAATACCAAATTGATTTACGTTTTACTATTTAAGGCTGTCAAATATCATTTTGGAAACCATGTAAATTGTAATTATTAGGTTCAATCCTTATATCCTGGACCGCGATCCACAATGCATTGTGGACCGTGGTCCCAAAATGACGTCGTTTCAATAAGTGAGAGACGGAACCCGTAATTGACATCACAGTTCATTTCAAAAGATACTGTCTTACATTTGTTTTGATATTATCGAATGAAACTGTAGTTATATCGAAATGTAACTATAGTTGTGTTGAAATGTAACTGCAGTGTATATGAACTGATACTGAATAACAGTTTCACATTTGTGTTCTATATTATCGAATGAAACTGTAGTTATATCGAAATGTTACTGTAGTTGTGTTGAAATGTAACTGCAGTTGTATTGAAATGTAACTGAACTTGTGTTGAAATGTAACTGCAGTGTATATGAACTGAAAGTGAGTGACGCGAATTCATCCGTCTGTTTTCATGCATCAAAACGACGTCGTTTTGATGCGCGGTCCACGATATAATTTGCGAGTATTAGGTTAGTAACATTATTAGGTTGGCATCCAAAACACAACCAAATATAGTTACAATTTTAGACTGTCGGATACCATTTTTGGTAACCATGTAATAATTAGCTAGGTTAGTAACATTATTAGACTGCCACATTTTTTTCCAATTTAATTATATACTTAAAAGGCTTTCAGGAAATATTAATAATCAGAGCATTACCTCATTGGGATTATATGGTACCAGTGTAATTATTAGTTATCTACTTAAGGAAAATATTTTATTTTTAAATTTTTGATAAATAATATCCGTCAAAAATATCAACAAATAATACGGAGCATGTATTTATTTTTGAGCCAAAATAGTTATTAATTTAAGAATACTTATTATTTTAAAAATTATATTTTGATATTAGTAAATTATATTGTCCTACAAGTGGAGGGTAGCATAAAATAGGCAAATTATATCGTGAATCAATGTTGACATGTTATGATTGATTCAAGTACATAAAATAGTATTGTAGGTATATAAAATAATTTAAATACATGAAAATGATAGCNCTCTCTTTGTCAACCAATCCCCAAGTAGTTAATATAATTAGCTTCACATTATTTTAATTCTTTTTCATAGTATTAATAAAATACTTGGTAAATAAATATATAACATTATTTTGTACTATAACTTTGATATTTAATTACAAGATATTGTAAAAATAAGATAATGGACAATGTAATGAATATCAATTGATAAATTTGAATGTAAAGAATCTTTGCATGAGAGAAAATAAAGACAATATAACTAATGAAATTATTTCTCTTATTTAATTTAATTTTTTGATAATGAATAATTTTTTCAAATAAAGGTATTGTAGACACATAATTCTAAATTAAAGAAATACATATGTATCATTTTTTTTTGTAGCTATTAATTTATTTAATTTAATAAGAGTAAAATAGAGTGAGAAACTTAATTATGTCAAATTTGATTGAGATGAGGTTCGAACCTAAGACCTTTCTTATAGAAATTAATGGGTAAGTTAAAAGTTAACGGAATATTAACGGAGAAGACAATATTTAACGGAAAACTTAACGGATAATCATAAAAGTAATGTTAAATTAGGTAATCCCTATTAATAATATTAATCTGAATTATCTTAACCATCTATTTGATTAAATAATTCATCTGAACCATTCATTTGATTAAATAATTTGACCGCCATTTTTTCTACCCATTTTAGGCCAACTCTCTTTGGCTCTTATTAGTATAGTAGATACTGTTATTCGTAAGCAAATTTAGTAATACTAATAGGTTAGTAACAATATTATGCTGTCATTAAAAGAATACCAAATTGATTTACGTTTTACTATTTAAGGCTGTCAAATATCATTTTGGAAACCATGTAAATTGTAATTATTAGGTTCAATCCTTATATCCTGGACCGCGATCCACAATGCATTGTGGACCGTGGTCCCAAAATGACGTCGTTTCAATAAGTGAGAGACGGAACCCGTAATTGACATCACAGTTCATTTCAAAAGATACTGTCTTACATTTGTTTTGATATTATCGAATGAAACTGTAGTTATATCGAAATGTAACTATAGTTGTGTTGAAATGTAACTGCAGTGTATATGAACTGATACTGAATAACAGTTTCACATTTGTGTTCTATATTATCGAATGAAACTGTAGTTATATCGAAATGTTACTGTAGTTGTGTTGAAATGTAACTGCAGTTGTATTGAAATGTAACTGAACTTGTGTTGAAATGTAACTGCAGTGTATATGAACTGAAAGTGAGTGACGCGAATTCATCCGTCTGTTTTCATGCATCAAAACGACGTCGTTTTGATGCGCGGTCCACGATATAATTTGCGAGTATTAGGTTAGTAACATTATTAGGTTGGCATCCAAAACACAACCAAATATAGTTACAATTTTAGACTGTCGGATACCATTTTTGGTAACCATGTAATAATTAGCTAGGTTAGTAACATTATTAGACTGCCACATTTTTTTCCAATTTAATTATATACTTAAAAGGCTTTCAGGAAATATTAATAATCAGAGCATTACCTCATTGGGATTATATGGTACCAGTGTAATTATTAGTTATCTACTTAAGGAAAATATTTTATTTTTAAATTTTTGATAAATAATATCCGTCAAAAATATCAACAAATAATACGGAGCATGTATTTATTTTTGAGCCAAAATAGTTATTAATTTAAGAATACTTATTATTTTAAAAATTATATTTTGATATTAGTAAATTATATTGTCCTACAAGTGGAGGGTAGCATAAAATAGGCAAATTATATCGTGAATCAATGTTGACATGTTATGATTGATTCAAGTACATAAAATAGTATTGTAGGTATATAAAATAATTTAAATACATGAAAATGATAGCAATAATAGTGAATTGATTTTTATGAATTAAATTTATGTACATAAAGTAATGATTTAAAAATAAAAAAATATAGATATAAGTATTATTTAAATGATTTTAATTAACATTTTAATAATATATTATTTATATATTAATTTTATTTAGTATTATTATTTTTTGAATCATGGTCTAATGCTTATAAGTGGGACGATATAAACTTGGGAAGGCGGCAAATTTTGAAAATCAATTTAATATATATTTTTTAAAGGTGGAGCTACAAGTCTTAGGGTCCAGTGAGTACCACTGTATCAAGCTTAGTCATCTTGCATCACGTGTATTGAGGCATTGAGCTAGTCGGATATGGGTTGCCAAGTCACCAAAACGGGTTGGGGCCCGCTATTTGGACAATTACTCAAAATAGATGCATCGTAATCATGCAATATTGACTTTTTCCACGTGATACCTTTTTTGTGTAACCGTCGATAGCTACCCTCCAAACGCACTCTTGCTCTCTTTATTAACTACCCCTCTATTCTTGGCAAAAGTATAAATCGGACCAAAACGGGGTGAAAAATCTAAATTCATTTTTTCTTCTATAATTAAATTATAATATTACTTATATGGATAAAATATAAATTATTTTTCCTTATATAGAGACCATTAATTAGTTTACATACTATAAAACATATTCTTAATAACATACTCAAAAAAAAAAAAATTCTTAATATGTTAGTATTATAGCAACAAGTTTAATATTCCGTAATTACATTGAACTTTGAAGAATGTGGAATCAAACAATTATTATATATTTATATCTCACACACAAAAAAAAAAGTAATTATATTATAATATTAAATCTATGGAGAAAATTATAAATTATTTTCCTTATCTAGCACATTAAATATTTTCCATAATATAAAATATATTTTAAATTTTTTTTAGTATTAGAGAAATTTTTTAATATTCAGTATTACATTGAACTTGATGAATGTGTAGTCAAGCTATTATTATCGATCTATTGTATAAAAGAAAGTAATTAAATTACAATATTAATTCTATATATGGAGAAAAAATACAAATTGTTTTCCTTACCTAGCCCATTAAATATTGTCCATACTGTAAAACATATTCTTAATTTTTTTTAGGGAAAATGGCATCTTTAGTCCCTGAGTTACAGGGGTAGTGTAGACTCAGTCCCTAAGTTATGGCTGTATGCGAGTTTAGTCCCTCAGTTATTCACAAAGTGGCGAGTTTAGTCCCTTAACATTAAATTTGACGAAAAAATTTAAAAATATTCAAAATTTGAGGGGTAAAATAGGAAATTCACATTTTATTATTATTCTTATATCAAAACCACTTTTACAACATTATTTTTCACTTCTTAGCCTAATTATTTTCAGATTTTTCATTTTTAAAAGCATTTTAATAACTTTCAAATGACTTATTAGTAACCTGACTCTCGTATAACACACTTAAAACCTAGTACAAATAAAGAAATGCATGATCATTGTATTTAGGTGTATGAAACACACTATCCTAACAAGTTTTTATTTTTTACTAAGCAACAAATGTAATACAATTAAAACTTTTGAGATTTTTTTACACACTATCCTATCTCAAAAGTTTAATTTTATTACATTTGTTACTTAGTAAAAAAATAAAAACTTGTTAGGACAGTGTGTTTCATACACCTAAATACAATGATCATGCATTTCTTTATTTGTGCTAAGTTTTTATACGAGAGTCACGTTCCTAATAAGTCATTTGAAAGTTATTAAAATGCTTTTAAAAATGAAAAATATTGAAAATAATTAGGCTAAGAAGTGAAAAAAATAATGTTGTAAAAGTGGTTTTGATATAAGAATAATAATAAAATGTGAATTTCCTATTTTACCCCTCAAATTTTGAATATTTTTTAATTTTTTCGTCAAATTTAATGTTAAGGGACTAAACTCGCCACTTTGTGAATAACTGAGGGACTAAACTCGCATACAGCCATAACTTAGGGACCGAGTCTACACTACCCCTATAACTTAGGGACTAAAGATGCCATTTTCCCTTTTTTTTAATGTAAAGAAAAATTTAATATATTCAATAATTCACTGAACTTTGACAAATGTATATCCGAACTGTTATTATATATCTCACTGAAAAGAAATTAATTAAATTATAATATTATTTCTATGAAGAAAAATATAAATTATTTTCTTATCTAGCAGATTAAATATTTTCCACACTATAAAACATATTCTTAAAATTTTTTTAGTATTATGGTAAAAAATTGTAATATTCAATAATTCATTCAACTTTGACAAATGTATTGCCGAATTATTATTAGATCTCACACTAAAGAAATTAATTAAATTATAATATTAATTCTATGAAGAGAAATGTAAATTATTTTCTTATCTAGCTCACACTATAAAACATATTCTTAATTTTGTAGCATTATGGTAAAAAACTTTTAATATTAAGTAATTGTGGTAAAAAAAATTAATAATTTAATAATTAATTGAACTTTGACAAATGTATAGCCCAACTATTATATCTCGCACAAAAAAAAAGTCAAATTATAATATTAATTCTATGAAAAAATAAAAAATTATTTTTTCTTATCTAAATATTTTTCGTATATAGAATATATTTTCAATTTGTTAGTATTTGGTAAGAAATTTTAGTATTTAGTAACTACATTAAACTCTGACGAATATATAGTCAAATCAGTATTATATCTTGCAGAAAAGAATAGATTAAGAATATTATTTAGAAAAATTAAAATATTTACTTTTAAGGAGGATAAAAACCTTAAAAGATTAAATTTCAGGAGGCACGTCATAATTATCAAAAGTCTATATGGTTTGCGTTCTCACTGTGTTTGTAAACTGTTTGGTACAAATATAAAAGAAAAACAGAGAGCCCGGTTTGTTACCCTTAATTTCAATTTCACTCCGAAATTTCAAGATTTATATCACATTTTGACTTCTCTCTCTATTTCTCTCTCTCTTCGCTGAGCGAACCTTGTAGTCTTGTATTCTATTCTGGGGAGAGAGACAGAGAATGTATATCTTACATACTTTAACATATATTCTTCGCCCGGAATTCCTTTAATAATGTCTTTCTCTGGATTGTCTCATTGATTCTCAGGGACTCACCATCACAGATTTTCTGACTAAAACTTTGGTTGAATTTCATTTCCTTTTTTCTTTTTTTGGTGTGTAGTTTTTGAGAAATTTGGTTTGATTTCCAGAAAACATTTTTTGTTGCTTTTCAGCTGCTCCAATGATTGAGAACTCAAATTCTGTAAGGATCGTCAGAAGTGATTGAAAAACCTCCAGAGCTTTAAGTGTTGTAGCGCTATGTTTCAGATACTAATTGGTTGTTTTCAATTCTGGGCATTGCTAAAATCAACAAAAGATTGAATTTTGGTATCTGGGTAGTAGTAAACAGTAGAGTTTATTTTTGTGGAGTAGAGATTATCTGGTAGGGTTGGTGGGTCCTCTTAAAATGCAAAAAAATTATGACAGTCTTGATGAATGGAGGATATATTTTAAGGCTGCGAATGTGGATATATTCGTGATCATCAAACATGCTATTATGGTGGCAGCCGTGGACTATCCCAACGAGTTAAGAAAGAATAGAGTTTTCATTACTGAGATGGTTTTTGCTTGTATAGTGACCAAGTGTTTCGGCTGCAACAACGTGGAGTTGGTTGTGCCCAATTCTTATGGTGAAGAGGTGGAAGCCAAGTTCCGGGCCAATGCGGTTAATGAGACCGGTAAGAGTAGCGACATTATTGACGATGACAACAAGACGGCCGACGAGGGTGATGATAGAAATGAGCGTTTTGAAAACTTGGAAAATGCGGCGGCGGCGGCGGCCAACCAGACCAGCAACAGCGGCTTGGAAGATGCCGACGAGGTTTTGAGCGACGGGATTGATGAAGAGTGTCGGAATATCGTGGAGGTCATGAGGATCAAGAATGTTCTCGATAACCATGGCGATGAAAAGGTTTGATTTTTAATGAATTCTTCTGCTTCCTACGTTGCTTTTCGGTTTTTTTTTTTAGTGTCTCCAGAAAGAAAACTTGGAAAAGAAAAAAGCTTTGTTTTTTTGTCTTTATTAGTTATGCAGAATTAGCCTCTATCTTCTTCAAAGCAACTTGAAATGATGATGCTTTTGTTTTAGTCTGTAAAAGCAGTGTATGTTGTGCTTATGTATGATTTGCATTGTGTAATTTGTTTCCTGATTGTTAATAACTGTTGATTTTCTTCGGAACTTCCAAGACTAGAGTGCCACACATGAATGCATGATATATAGACCGAGCATTATGTTTTCTTGGTTTTGTGGTGTTAATTATCTGGTTTTGATCAGTGTTTCCTTTTCTGACAGTGTGAGGCTGTGGTGGTTGATTCCTTGAGGAAGCTTCAATCAATGACTTTGTCTCTCGAGACTCTAAAGGTTTGATCTTTTGCTGGTTGTTAGGCTTAGAATCCTTTTCTTTAATCTTGTTGGATATGTTACTTTATTAGCTATGGGGTTAAATTTTTTGCTTCTGTTTCAGGTCACAGATATTGGGAAGTCTGTGAGTCCTCTCAAGAAGAAGGAATCCAAACAGATTAAGCAGCTAGCCCGGGCATTGATTGCGTATGGAACTCTCTGCTTGTTACTCTTACATGCCAACTTATGAGCATTACTGTTTTGTGGTCTGTCTGATATGGATTTTGATTCCTTGTTTGCTTGCATAACTAAAACTGTTTTTGGTGGTTCTAATCATTGTCATTTGCCTAATCAGAGAGTGATAAGAATATGGCATGTATTAATGATTCCTAACCAGGCATCTTTATATCTGTAAAATGATTTCAAACCTATTACATAAGATCATTATTATCATGATTCCCACTTTTGTTTCCATGAATGGTTCATTAACCTGGTCCAATTGCAGGGATTGGAAGGTCAAGGTAGATGAATGGGTCGAGTCTATAGAAGCTGCTGAAGGTAGTTGTTTAGCGGCCCTTTTTATTGTTACATTAATGTGTTTTAGTCTTTTAGACACGAGCTGAGCAGGATATTGATCTTGTTACGTTCTATTCGAAGGTACAGAATGCACTCCCGAGTCTGCGAAACCACCAGTTGAAGAAGAGGAGGGAGGGCTTCCATCTCCTCCCATGGATGAGGGAGCTTTCTTTACTCTTAGTGCAATGGAGCTGACTAAGGTATGCAGCTCATCCGTTTGGGCTTATTCGAATATCCATTTCTTCCGATTATGCTTTGAGATTGACTAGTTTTCGTTTGCTTTTGTTTTGTTTTGCTGGTTTGAACTCTGGAATGAAGTTCTTTGATGACTTCGATGAAGATGGAAGTAAGTTGAATATGTGTCCTTATGCTTTACAGCAAAACTTTTGCTACTTAATTTGGTTCTTTAATTTATATGAATTCACTAGTAGGAGTAGATCTTTGTTGTTCTGTTCTGATGGGGATTTGTTTCAGATCTTCAAATCAGCTGGGATTTCAATGAGACTCATGAGGATGGCAGAAATGCTTCGCGGGGGAACCAAAACGTTCCAAAATGGTCGAATGCTGCTCCTACCGAGCAACCAAGGGCACAAGAAGCTGTGGTGGGGAAGCCAACAATGGCTGCTCCTCAAGAGAGGTATACTGAGCATCCAAAGGCACAAGAGGCTGTGGTTAAGAAGCCAACAATGGCTGCTCCTCAAGAGAGGTTTACTGAGAAACCAAAGGAACAAGAGGCTGTAATGAGGAAGCCAATAATGGCTGTTCCTCAAGAGAGGTATACTGAGAAACCAAAGGCACAAGAGGCTTTGGTGAAGAAGCCAATAATGGCTGCTCCTCAAGAGAGGTATAATGAGAAACCAAAGGTTCAAGAGGCTTTGGTGAAGAAGCCAATAATGGCTGCTTCTCTGGAGAGGTATACTGAGCAGCCTAAGGCACAAGAGGCTCTGGTGAAGAAGCCAATAATGGCTGCTCCTCAAGAGAGGTATACTGAGCCACCAAAGGGACAAGAGGCTATAATGAAGAAGCCAATAATGGCTGCTCCTCAAGAGAGGTATACTGAGAAACCAAAGGAACAAGAAGCTATAATGAGGAAGCCAATCATGGCTGCTCCTCAAGGCAGGCCTACTCAGAAACCAAAGGAACAACAAACTGTGATGAAAAAGCCAATAATAATGGCTGCTCCTCAGGGCAGGCATACTGAGCAACCAAAGGAACTACAACCTGTGATGAAGAAGCCAATAATAATGGCTGCTCCTCAAGGCAGGCATACTGAGCAACCAAAGGCACAACAAACTGTAATGAGGAAGCCAATAATGGCTGCTCCTCAAGCCAGGTATACTGAGAAACCAAAGCAACAAGAAGCTGTATTAATGAAGGCACCATTAATGGTTGCTCCTCAAGATGGGTATACTGAGCAACCAAAGGCACAACAAACTCTAATGAAGAAGCCAATAATGGCTGCTGCTCCTCAAGCCAGGTACACTGAGAAACCAAAGGGACAAGAAGCTGTAATGAAGGCACCATTATTAATGGTTGCTCCTCAAGATGTGTATACTGAGCAACCAAAGCAACAAGAAGCTCTAGCTAAAAAACCATCAAATGTTGCTGCTCAACACAGGTGTACTCAGCAACCAAAGCAACAAGAAGCTGTTTTGAAGAAGCCTTCAAATGCAGCTGCTCAAGACTGGTATACTCCACAACCAAAGGAACAAGAAGCTGTTTTGAAGAAGCCTTCAAATGCTGTCGCTCAAGACTGGTACACTCCGCAACCAAAGGAGCAAGAAACTGTATTGAAGAAGCCTTCAAATGCTGCTGTTGATGACTGGTTTACTCCACAACCAAAGGAACAAGAAACTGCAGTGAAGAAACAAACATTCATCAAACCAAATAAGCCTTCTGCCAATGGCTCTGGGCCAGGAAGACTGACAAGACCAACTATGGAACATAATAAGGTCAATGGTAATTCTGGAGTGAGGTTCCAACTGAAATCAGACAATAGGCATCCTGTTTCTCAGCAAAATGTAAGCTAGCTAGCTTCAAACTGGAGTTTCCTTATATTAATTAACATGTCTTGTTTGCCTTATCATCTAACTTCTTTAATGTCATTGGTTAATTAGAAGTTGAACTGTCCAGAAGAGATGACAGTTCAAGAAAGAGTGGCACTGGCGAAAAGGAAACTTCAAGAACGCGACAAAGCAATGGAAGATGGTTAGTTTCCACTATAAATTACTGCACATATATTCTGAACTTCTCTATATTTTTCTACTAAAGCCTCAATGATGCATTGCACTTTGGAAGTTTAATTATCATCTGATGGTGTTTCATAATTCTTGTTAGCCAAGAGGCGGCGGATATCTCAATCTGTGGAGGCCCATAACATCCCCAAGCCGAGTCTAGTCCCTAAAAACACACAAGTGATGAAACTAGGCAACTACAGCAAGCAAGGGACAAATGGGCGCCAGTGACTTCTGTATGTATATGCTAGACTTTGTCTGTATATGCTAGACTGTATGTGTCCCTATAGTGCAGCAACTTTCTTCCATATTTGCAAGCAAGCCAAATCTTGTGGAAGAGAAGTGATAACTCCTTATAGACATATTCAACAAAGATTGTTAGAGGAATCTTGTGTAGTTTAATTATCTCATACATCAGAATAGGCTGCTCCAAAATTGGAAGCAAAATATTTTGGAAACATCTTCATTATATTATCTTAGTTCCCATTTAGGTAGACTCTTATCCAAACTAAGGAGGGAAATGGTAAATTGGTATGAACTTCATTTTACCCTTATTATTATATATTCAGCCCCATGCAGCTGGGCCTTCTTTTCATTTCATTAATTCCATATTTTTACTGTCTTTCTTGTAAATGGTTTGGCTGATGTTTTTAGCCAAGTACAATTTGTATGGCCAACCTTTGGGATTACATTTTCATTGCCCTCTCTATGTGAAGTTAATGGTTTTAATAACATCAGCAACAACGTAACAACGCTTTTGTTAAGGTTGCAAGTTTTAGTATTTATTAACGTGAAGACCTTAACATAAATATATAGCTAGATATATTTTGATAAGTATAGATAATGTAATGAAAATAGATTAATACACAGGTTTACTGTGGAAATCTGAAAAAGAAAAATTACACGGAATAATAGGTTTTTTTTAGGACTAAGGCAAACCAAGAATTTCATTATAGTTGATGTGAATAATGCATGTACGTATATTGATTAGGTTTTAATTGGAAGTCATGGGTAGTGCTTCATAGTCTTGAATAAGGTGATGAAGTAGAGAGGAAGAAAATGGGAGGAAAGAAGTTACATTTCTTGGAAAGGGAGGGAATATTTAGGTGTAAGCCGGTGGTCAAATGGTAGAGAGATATAGCGGAAAAGGCGGTGAAGTAGAGAGGACAAAAAGGAGGATGGACAAGTTACGTTTCTTGAAAAGTGAAGGAATATTTAGGTATAGCACCCAGATGTTAGATGGATGAGATTATAATTTTCTTGTCTTTTCTCCCTTTTATAATTGAAGTGCTAAAAAGGTGAATAGGGACTGAAATTATTTCTTGAATTTCAAATACATAGTAGTAATTAATGAGATCTAACTTCTTCGATAGAACCCATTTGGGCAAGTAGGTTACTTAAGATACTAGACTGACCGGACCTTGATAGGTTGGGGATATTCATCCCAACAACGAACAATTCATATACACGTGTAAAAAAAAAATCAATAATGATATCACACATAGTAATATTTTACATAGTTCAACATGAGTTTGCTTGATATTGTTTTGCTAGTGAAAAAAAATCTCTGTTGCATGATAAACTGGATAAGAAAAGATTCTTCATATATTGAAGTGCAGTTTTAGCATAATTGATTTGAAGATGCAGTGATTTTCTTTGCCTTGCTTCAATGTGTAGGGGTGGTGAGCCATCACTTTTTAAGTGTTCCTTTGTGGAAACTGGAAAGCCAAGTGTAGAACTCATTCTATCTAGCACCCTTATCTTCTCATGAACTGTTGCTTATATTCAAAGTTATATATTATATCAACATGAAAGATACTTATCAAGCTATAAATTAAAGTTGAGTATAGCATTTGATAGGGTTGCATTGTCTTTAATGAAAGTAATGTTACATATATATGCTGATATGCCATGCTTCTAACAGACCTTAATGGCGCAAATTTAGTAGGTTGAGCCATTCGAGTACAAACTTGTTCCTAGTCGATCTATTACGATGTGGAATCTCTTTTGGACTTATATGTGAATGTGACTCGTGTCGCATTTGTTGGAAAATTGGATTTGATCAAAAAATCATGAGAGGACCCTTTGGTCACTCGATCGGACTAATTCTAGATTAAGTTAGCCATTTAAGTTGATTTGGCGTAATTGTTCGATTTAGACTATTAAATCTATGATGAATTATATATCTATTGTTAGAAACAAGTGTATTTAATACATTTTGATGATACCAAATAAGTTAAGAATTTTTAAGTCTTCAATTATTTTTCAATTCTAGATTTAGGATATTTTTCATTTAAAGTCAATCAACTTTTAGAACGAACTTTATTAACTTGAAAGTAAATTAAATTCGAAAAATAGTCTTAGGATAGTTAAGTCTCGGAAGGTTGTAACAGTAACTTCCAAAAAGTTATTTTCAAGAAGTCAAGATCTGTAAAGCTAAAGATTTGAGAAGCTAAAGACTGAAAACGAAGAATAGAACACCGAAAAGTGTAATGGTGGAATAGTGGAAGTGACAACCTTGACTAGAAAGTTAACTATCAAATAGTTAGTTACTTTCAAAAGGTAAATGATTGATTTTCAGGAAAGTCAAGTTCGAAAGGTTGCTGAGGTTTGGGTACGAAAAGTTAACCATGTTAAGTAAATGGTTATTTGAAATGATTATTCATTACTAAGGTAACTCGAAATTTAATCCTTTCATATACCTTGAAGTAACTCGAAATTTAACCTTTTCATATACCTTGAGTCAATTTCATGAAAGTTTATGATATAGTGAGGGTGCAAATGGCTTAGCTTGGGAAGGACTAGCCAAATAAGCTCATTTGAAAAGATAATTCATCAATATTCAGTGGATGCTGGAATATATGAATATATGATGTTAGGCTTATTGCATGCCCCGATTTGACCAAAATATATATTACAATTTACAAAAGACATTTTAACTTTTTTTACTACATACTTTCTGAGGTGAAAACCAATGGTATGAAACAATTCACTTTCTTTATTTAATTTTATTTTCTTTAACTGGCGTGTGACATGTATGTAGTCTTGTGTTATTTCTTTAAATGTCTCCGATCCCTTCCCTTAATAAAAAAAATGCTTATAAAAATATTTGAGTACTACTGACTCTATTACAATATAGTGTCTGTCCAATTCATGATCTCATTTGAAAGAATCATTTTGTGCCACTAGATCACAAAATTTTGGTAAAAATATAATAATAAAATATTATCAAATGTAAATATATAAAACATGCAAATAAAACTTAAAGAGAATAAAAAATCAATTACAACTCATGCAAAGTTTTACAGTAATACGTTTGAAAGAGATATTTTGAATGGAGGTTGATGAAAAGTTGATTGAATTAATTAGTTTAATCTTATGAGATATTGATATACGACATGAAAAAAATTAATATAAAAGAAATTAAGGTAATTATTAAAAATAAATATGAAGATCTCTCAGGGTGTAGTTTTTGCAGTACGTAGTTGCTTGATGAGCAATATTCATCTTCTTTCCTCACTCTAATCATGAACCATCAACCATATATTCATAACTACACGCTTCTTATTGCTGGTTACTTTTCAAGCTGTTCCCACTTCCTTTCCCCTTTTAAATTGTTTTATTTTTAATTTAAGGATGAAAGAACTATCTATCGTGCTACTTTGATGCAATGAAATTAAAGGTGGAGAATAAATATAAAATAATTACAATAAATAAGGATACACAAGTCAATATTTTTTAAAATTTTTTAATTCGGGACACGGTCTCACACAAGATTTTGCCAACACTAAAAGAAATCAAAAATAACTTTTAGAAGTCATTTTCTAGGTTTCCGAATGAACCCTAAATTTATGCAACACTTTATAAATCCAACTTCACAAGATTTTGCCAACACTAAAAGAAATCAAAAATAACTTTTAGAAGTCATTTTCTAGGTTTCCGAATGAACCCTAAATTTATGCAACACTTTATAAATCCAACTTCACAAGATTTTGCCAACACTAAAAGAAATCAAAAATAACTTTTAGAAGTCATTTTCTAGGTTTCCGAATGAACCCTAAATTTATGCAACACTTTATACTAGGTTTCCGAATGAACCCTAAATTTATGCAACACTTTATAAATCCAACTTGAATGAACCCTAAATTTATGCAACACTTTATAAATCCAACTTTAATTTCTCTTATTAATTTGGTGTCATTATATAAGACGAGGGTAGAGATCCCCAATCATCCATGTGAGAGTGTTAACCAAGACACCGGATGCCACTAGACACAAGGTCTTTGGCTACTTTGGTTGTATTAATTTTATATCTATATATCTTTGCCTTGTCTTTGTATTTATTATTTGAATCCAATTAAGTAACTAAATGTCGTTGAGGAATGCCTTTTCAAAAAAAAAAAAAAAGTAACTAAATAAGAATAATATATGTACTAAAAAAAATAAGAATAATATATTTTATTTTATTGTGAAATTAAATTTCCACACTATATATATATATAGCTAGACAAGTTGAACCATGTGCAAACAAGAATTTTACATGAATGCAAACAAATGAACTTCTCCCGTACTGGTTTGTACGTACAGTATATGTAGTGCCTGTTTGGAAAATTTTATTTTATTAGATTATTTTTTTTGCAACCTATTTTGAATAATTTATCTTTTAGCTAGCTAACTAAATGATCAATCTAGCTATAAGCCAGTAAATATTTTATAAATTTAATTTTTATTCACAATTTGTATTTCATAATCATAAACCATAATTTTAATTAATAATTATAAGTTGAAAAATTATTGCAATTTAGGTCTTCCAGTTATACTCGTGGTACATACTTAACTCCTAAGCTATGTTTGATCATTTTTAACTTCTAAGCTATGCACAAAATAGTGAGTTTATCTCCTGACCGACTGAATTTGTCACTTTATTATTAACTGACATATTGGTGGCAGAAATAGTCTCCAATGGACTAAAATCAACACTTCATGCACGTATAGTACAACTTTTAAAGATGGTTACACTTAATTAGGGACCAAGTTTGTACCACAAGTATAAATATATAATAGAAGAATCAAAAGTACAATTTTCTTTTAATGTTTTACGTACTACATGCTGAGATACATACAACTTGGAGGCTGGGGAAACAAATAAAGAAGATAAAAAGTATTAATATTAGTAAAAATATTATATTTTAATTTATAAGATTGTCTTACACATGGTTATTCATTAATTCTTGATATTAAACCAAGAAGGTGCACTGCACGCTGGCTGGACTTTGAGTATAATAAGAAAACAAGCTGTCAATTTCTAGAAGATTTTTACAAAAAAGAAGTTACATTTCTAATAGTATGATAATGGATTTTTGGGGCCAACCACAACCCCCACCCACACCCCACAACTCCACACACATATATAGGAAGTTTTTATAGTGATGTATAATAAGTTGTACAACAGAGGCCAAGTATTATTAACACCAGTATTAATAATATAATACTCAATATAATTACACTTGCATATTTATACCAAATATAAAATACATGATAAGGGGCGCAGGTATTGTTGATACCTTATAATTTTGTTATTTATTGTTAGAAATTTTTAGTAAAAATGATATTTTAAATAGTTATTTTGTTGTACAAATATATAGACGTGGTCCACTTTTGTTTTGGGTCGGGTCAGAGTAGATTCGGGTTCTTTGAAGTGAGACAAATAAATTAACATATTGTACGCTCAAAACGGATAATGGGTGAATGAGAAATTCATTTTCAAGATAGACATATTTGAGTTAGAAAATGAGAGTGGAAAGACTTGGAAGAAGCATTTTGTCTCACTGGTAAGTGGATTTGTACTACTGTACTAGTAATATAGACTCTTTTTGGTAAAGATTATTTTAACTAGAAATAAGCTTTAAGTTAATCTAGGGAGCTTAAAATAATAACACTTATTAGATTTTAACATTTTTTTCCCATTTTTTATCCTTATTATTAGTTATTAACCTCCCAATTTTTTACCGTACCGTACTTACAAATCGATAATATGAAACAATATATTAAAATATTCAATCTTTAATCTATTTCATAACATATTTTAAGATACACAAAAATTAAAATCCAAACATTGCTACTTTATTATGAGATGTTAAATCATAAATGTGAAATATATATATATAGACTCTAAATTGTAATATATATATATATATATATATATATATATATATATATATATATATTTAAATTTGAATATATAAATTTATAAAAATGTTCGTTTACACTCATCATCTTATTCAATGATAATTTTACCAAACACCTTAATTTCAATCAATTAATTTATTAACTACGAACTTTTCAACTTCAGTTGCGCTATTAATTTTTTAGCTTTCAACTTTCAACTAGCTTATTAAGCTACATATGCCAAACAAATTAAAGCCATATACAATTTTTTTTTTTAGAAGTGTTTGAATTGTATAGTATAAGTGTACTATCTTTTTTTTTTTTTTTTAAATGTTATACACGACTTAATTGAATTTTCTTATTTTTGGTCCCATTATCATTTATATTTATATATAAATTTGTATTATCATTTATATACAGGGAGGATATGTTGGATTTATATATGAAAATGATGAAAAAGTATCCCCAACTTTCAGGTACTGTTTGATTCTTCTTAACATAAAAAAAGAAATGAGGGACAACATGATTTCTCCATAGAAAGTAAAAAAAACCAGGACATACACCCTCATATTCACATCTTATCTTAGTGGCCCACCCAAAGGAAACTTAATTGTCCTAGTCTCTCTGCAAATGATGAGATATTATATGTGATCTCATTTATACACTATTAACCAAAAATTTAATTGACTTTTCTTATTAGCATCCCACTACTACCTTTCTTGCTTTGAAAATGATTTTACTTAGTGAGTTGAATGCCTTAACTTTAGCTGTTTTTGGTGAAGGGAACATTGAGTAAATAATGCTATTTGAATTACTCCATAATTGATTTTTTATTTTTTTTTTTTGGGTTGGTGTGTAGGCGAAGTAATAGTGCATTTTAGGGAATTCAACTTTATTTGTTTCTTTCTTTGTTTTTTATTAATGACGGAAATTCATGAGTATTGGGTAAACCATGCATTGTAATCCTAGCTGGCATGCTCGGGGAGCGCCTACTGCCTAGGGCACCTAGGCAGCGATTAATTGGCGCCTAGACGCCCATGTATTTTTTATTTTTAAAAAAGTTGTTTAAATTTTTAAAGACTTAATAATTATAAACTATTTAATATTTTAATAGTTAATATTAAAATATTAACCTAAATATATCTAGAATTTGAACAATATAGGGTTATTTACCTCAAAATAATGTTGTTTGGAGTGAAATAACTCTTTTTTTTGGAAAAAGTGTCAAATTAGTCCCCTAAGTCAACTGGATAGTGCAATTAGGTCCCCTAAGTGAAAAAAGTTTCATTCAAGTCCCCTAAACCTGTAAAATTGTTCAATTAAGTCCACTTTTACTTATTTAGTAGGTTAAATCTCTGTGGTGTTGACAAGTGTCTTTTTATATTATTTTTAAACAAATTTATTTATTTATTAAAAATTAAAAATATTATTAAAAAAAAAAAAACAGAAACGAGGGGGAGGACGAAGGCTGTCATCGTCGCAACCACCACACCGCCGGCAACCACTGCCCTCGTCGCAACACCGCCAACCACACCGCTTGCTGCCGCTACTCTCCGAAGGAGAACTAGAGGTCGCCGCCGTTGTTCACCGTCGAGAGGAACTGCTGCCTCGTCTGATCTGTTGCTGCCAAGCTCCGCACTCAAGCGAGGAGGGGGAGGACGAAGGCTGCTACACACCTACGCCGGAGGTCGCCTTCCACTATATCGCCGAAGTCCTTGCTGCTGGTGCTGTTCGTCGTCGAGGAAGGAAGAGGACCCACTGGATCTGCTGTTTCGTTGGAGATTGTAGTTGTGTCACCGTCGCTGCTGGTCACCGCCGGTGCTGTTCGTCGTCGTCGCTGCTGGTCACGGCCACTTCTACCGTCGACGGGAAGAAGAGCGGAGAGGCTGAGGGCGGAGAGAAGAAGGTGAAGGTGAGATGCTCGGGAGAGAGTGACAGACGGAGGTTCATGGTGGCCGGTGGTTGCTTCCATGCGCGAGAGAGACGTGAAGGGTGCCGGCGGTGTGGTGGTTGCGACGATGGCAGCCTTCGTCCTCCCCCTCGTTTCTGTTTTTTTTTTATTTATAATATTTTTAATTTTTAATAAATAAATAAATAAATTTGTTTAAAAATAAAATAAAAAGACATGTGTCAACCCCACAGAGATTTAACCTGCTAAATAAGTAAAAGTGGACTTAATTGAACAATTTTACAGGTTTAGGGGACTTAATGAAGCTTTTTTCACTTAGGGGACCTAATTGCACTATCCAGTTGACTTAGGGGACTAATTTGACACTTTTTCCCCTTTTTTTTTAAAAAAAAAAAAGGGGACGGTCTAGCCAGTGCCTAGGCAGCCTAGTCAGCATTGGTGATATGCTAGGTGTCGAGGCAGCTAGTCAGCATTGGTGATATGCTAGGTGCGATTACATTTTTGTAACACTGCATATATATAAAGGTATTGGGGCCTCTTTCAGTCATGGGCCTTGGGCAAGGCCCAGTCTATCCTTGCCAGGGCCAAGCCGCTAGCGGGTAAAGCAATTATAATCGCTCTCATTAAAAGTCGAACTTTGAATCTTGTTGTTGTCAGAAAGTGGACTTAATTGAACAATTTTACAGGTTTAGGGGACTTAATGAAGCTTTTTTCACTTAGGGGACCTAATTGCACTATCCAGTTGACTTAGGGGACTAATTTGACACTTTTCCCCTTTTTTTTTTAAAAAAAAAAAAGGGGACGGTCTAGCCAGTGCCTAGGCAGCCTAGTCAGCATTGGTGATATGCTAGGTGTCGAGGCAGCTAGTCAGCATTGGTGATATGCTAGGTGTCGATTACATTTTTGTAACACTGCATATATATAAAGGTATTGGGGGGCCTCTTTCAGTCATGGGCCTTGGGCAAGGGCCCAGTCTATCCTTGCCCAGGGCCAAGCCCGCTAGCGGGTAAAGGCAATTATAATCGCTCTCATTAAAAGTCGAACTTTGAATCTTGTTGTTGCCAAGTCAACAACTTAACCAATTTGATTGGAGTTGCATCTAACTTTAATTTATTTGTTTGTGAATGAAATAGTATGCATCTCTTCTAGTTTAATTAGCTAGTGATTTTGGGTTTACAGGTTTGAACTTGGAGAATGCAACTACCTTAAGGAGACCAATTAACATTCTCAATGTGTAGTTCTTAGTTGACTCATGTGTGTTTTCTCTAAAAACTGATTTCATATTTAATTTATATAGTTATATGAGTTTTTTTTTTTGGGACTGTCACACTGCAGCCTCATCACATGCAACAGTTGAAGTTCTTATTCCAAAAAAAATTGTTGAAGAAGATATGTTTTTGCTTTCTCTTTTCTGGTCCCTTTGGTTATAGCTTTCTAAGAAGATGGAAATTATTGGTCACACATGCATGTATATGTATGGCAATCAATCTAGCCTAGCTACCTGCATTATATTCACTCTATTGAGAAAAGAGCATGGTGAACTTTGAAGCAGTGCTTCTTAGCTGGAGAAAATTAAGTCATAAATATACATATGGCATTATTTTTGGCAAGATAAATCTTATGTACTTGTGGAGTATAAAAAGTTACACTCAAACACTTTAGCATATTTCACTTTTGAAAGGCTCCAGATTACTTATTAAAAGTAAAACTTGTCGTTTTAAAATGTTTTAGATCATAAATGAATTATATTTTGTGAAGACATAAGGATTTGTTCATATTATATATATACATTTCAAATACAACCTTCATAATGAGAAAAATATTTGTGGTGGCCACCCCAGTTAAGTTGTCTGAGTTGTTGGCTTAGTAACCACAATATTTCAAGTTTGACTTCAGGTGAGATTGACTTATTAACCTTCTTGTTTGAACCGGTCAATTATCAACAAAACAACCTAATTTACCTCCTTGTAACCCTTTGTCACATAGAATCACATAGTAGTGGAATTTACCCAATACACACCCTTAAACAATTTATTCTGATTTACCTTATTATGGTCATTTCGTTCTTGAATAGTGGCGGTAGTCCCTCCCCACCCAAAAATAAAAAAGATTGGTGAAGTTAAGAGGGAGGCAAGAGCTATCACATTGATTAGAAATCTGGGCAACTAATGTAATTATTGCTGTGGTTTTCAATTCCTTCTTTTTTGACCAATTGATTGCTTGTGCTTAGCTTTAAAGACTTTGAGTGATGTATACTTACTGTGCATTGTAAAATAAAAATTAAAAAAAAAATCAGTATTTTTTGCTTTATTTTTATACTAAATTTGTTACTGTGAAAAGTCATTTTGTGCAATTACTGCAGCTTTAGGCCAAAAGGTCAATCTTCCTGGGTAACTTTCCCAGGAAAATGTATTGGGAAACTTTTGAAGCATGAGAGACATTGGACGCACTACTAGATAGCCTAGTAAGCAACAACCTTAATTAGCTACTCACCTACAAAAGACCAAGGACATGAGACATGATTGATCTCACATGACCCAAAATTTATTAACAAATATTAAGAAAACATTACCCGTTACCTTTATATGTACGCTCAGTATTTAACAGTGAATTTTAGTTATATACTATCAAATACATTAATTATGTTTACTTGTATAAGGGTTCTTAAATTTTAAATGACAAACACATGTATGGTTTAATGTTTATATATAATATCATAAATAAATTTTTTCCCCTTTTCACCTAAAGTTGTCTCCTTTGGTGTGTGGGCATGATTGGAGAGCTTTGGGTGCAGTTTAGGCTCTGAAATCCGGAGAGAAAAGTTTCCCAAGATTACACATCAGAGGCCCAAATTTCTACAAAAATTAGAGAGGGCAGCAAAACCTATGCACATTGACTCTCCCCTAAAATTGACTTGCAGCAGATCAGAGCTACCTTCTTCAAACTCCAAGGCACCCAAAAGGCCACCCCCACACCACAAAGTGAACATATCTTTAATTTTTCTCTCTTGGAGACAAAGAAAGAAACAACCTTATATTAGTCCCATGAAACAAGAGCCATGAGGTGGTGTTTTAGCAAGACACAGCAGATGAGTTTGGCCTTCTTGTCTCTTCTTCTCCTCCTACTTTTACAGCTGAAAGCTCCACATTATGCCGCAGACGGCAGTAACGGAAAATCCTACAGATTTAACGGCGGCGCTGCGGTTATGACGGCTCTCAAATCCCACCGTGGATCATCGTCTGCCCACAAAGACAACCAAAATTTGGGCGGTGGAGATGATGATGAGATTTTTGGGGTTGACAAGAGGAAAGTCCGCACAGGCCCCAATCCTCTACACAACAGATAAGTAGTAGCAGATCAAGAGATAATATTCATGCCATCATATTCTCAAAAAAAATATTCATGCCATCATTTCTTTTTTTTTTTTTTCTTTTTCTTTTTCTTTTTTCTGTTTCTTATTTTACTAGCTTCTTTCTTTTCCATCCCCTTTAGAAAATGTTTTGTCTTATAATATGATGATGTTTGGCTCAAGTATGAATGCTTCAAGCTAGAAATCTTGAATTTGTACATTCTTAAACCTCTAATCTTTTGTTTCATAGTAACATCAAGAAAATGGCCACATCATATATATACAGACCTACATGTATGTTATTCTTCCCTCATTCTTATGCATATATATTACAAAGATAACACTCCAAGAACAACATAAATTAATTAATATGACAGTAAATTTTTGTCTGGTTTCTTGCTGGTGATGTTTCTATTTCTTGCAAGCCCAGATAACTCAAAGATGAAGCCTAGAATGTCTTTTGCAAATTTAAGTTAAAATGTTGTTTTTACTTTTTTACTATTGTTTTCTCTTTAATTCAATTACTTGGATTTCCAATTTTAGCAGAAGCAAACAAAAACTGGATATCACACACTTCCACTGATGATTATTAAAGCTCATTTTCATGTAACTTGCTCCATGATTTACCATCCATGATCAAGAACTCAACTGTATATGCTACTGTGCCACTGTAATATTCATTATGTATGTACAAATTAATTTAATTTTTTTTAAATCAGAAAGTAAAAATAAAAGATTAAGCTGCTAATTATATGATGTGTGTCATCATATATTATTACTAGAATTATTAATGAAACTCATCATGTATATGTTATTTTATATTATACGTCTTTAAAGATTTAAGTAACTAATACTACTCTGTATTATGGGCCTTTAATTAGAATTTAAAAAAAAAATGCATGTGTATAGTATATGCATATATATACGTACACACGTGTACGTGCATAACCAGAATATATAATACTAGTAGCTCCCTAACTAATATATTGTTTTTGTAATTTGAATTAATTAGTTTACTATATGCATGTGTAGTTTACTAAAAAGAAAAAGGTAGATTTTATGTGTGATATTTTATGTTGAGTTCAATCAAACAAGTAAATGTTATTGCCGGGTTGAATCAGCTAATATTATAATTCTCTTAATTATCCCATCAAAAGGTTTGTGTTTATTTTTCTAAAATTAATACTTCATTAGTGAGAAATTTATTAGTACAATAAATTATATAAAGTTATCAAAATTAAACAACAAACTTGGACTTGTGGCAACACCTACTAGACTTAAATTATTAAGTGTAGGGTTCCATTCTGGCTAAAAAACTCTGAAAAAATAATGATGTATTCATTTAAAAAAAGAAATTGAAAGATGTCATGATGGAAGATATATCATGTTTTTGTGAGTGATTCAAATATCCAGACCTGCTAAAGGTGCCCATACTCCATACCATATTCATATATCATAAATGATGACAGGCCCCCATTAATTGTTTGGTTGTAATTTTATTACTTGTAAGGTGCAACTACTTCAATTCCCCTCCTTTCTCCATATGTACATCAATATTTATTTATTTAAAAAAAACTATTTAATTGCATTTAGATACTTATGACCTAATGTAGGTTTTTTTTTTTTTTTTTTTTATATACTCATGATTTTTTACAAGTTAGTATTTGTTTTGTAGTTTTTCAAATACTTTCAGCCATCTTTAAAAGGTAATATATGTTCTGTACTTTCTCAAACATTTTTAGCCTAAAGAGTCTAAGCCCCACCACCGAGTCGAACCTATGACTACCCATTTGGAATGATAACCGGGATGCCATTACACTACATGGTCGTTGGCACCTAATGTATGTGTAATTTGTTTCAAGTATCATAATTCTATTTTCAATTATTATTTATGAATATATCAACTTTATAATTAAAAAATTACCCATATAAAATTACTTTAATAGTATTTTGGAAAAATTCGAAGGTGTCCATTGTCACTTAACTCTTATATTTGGTATCATCCTAAAGTGAATAGTGAAGGCTTTGAATTGATACCAAGTATAAAGTTAATATTTATGGAATGGACGCGACCCACACCCTTTTCCCTAGTTTAATTTTCCAGTAACTCTCAACCTTTAATATGCTCATATGAATTGATCATATCATTCTTCACATTTTACATGAAAGCATGCTTCAATTGAATTCTCCCCAATATATAATATTGAATGCAGGTAGCATTTAAGGATTTAAATATGTTGTCCAGCATGTAAATGACATCCACTAGGTTAGGTTATTGTGATAGCTAACTGCGTAGTGCAATAGATGGAGCATTAACTGCCTTTCAATGGCATGGGAACAAACTCCTGTGCTTCGAAAGGACTTGCCATTAATGCGAAATGAGTGCTGCAATGCTTCAAATTTATTGGGTGAACTACTTATATTATAATCATGTGACAGAGTAAGTTATAGTGTTGTCTACGTTAATTTGAATGTTTTTAATGTATATTGTGTAATTATTTATATTCATAATTCATAATTTGTATATTGCACTTACTTCTTTTTTTTTTTTAATATCTACAAATTATTTATATTTTTTCCCTTGTTTCCCCCCTATAAATTGTTAATAATGTCATTATATTAGTAGTTTTTTTTTTTTTATTAACATATCTTTATGTCATTATATTAGTGTCAAACTTGTTGTCATCCCATTAAAACAAATTAAAGCCACTTAGCCAAACAATATAATCTCCAATAGTTATATCATAGACCCGGGTCTATATCTTGAAAGGTAAATCCGTCACAATTTATATACTGGATGTTCACATTTTAAATTGTGAACATTCAGTATGTAAATTGTAAATATTTAATTGTAAATATTCAGTATATAAATTGTGTATTTTGAATCCAGGTGGACCTGGTCCACAAAATAATTTGCCTATAATCTCTTAGCACTATACCTAGCAAATGCTACCTATCTAGCTAGGTTGTCTTCGCGCAATCACATCCACATTCTTCTTTATCTCTTCACAAAGCATATGATACAATTCTTAAGTATAAATGAGTTAAAGTTTTGGTTAGAGTGTTTTATTAGTCTGTCATTTCTAAAGATATTAATAAAAGTAATAATTAAGATTATTAAGTATGGTGGTCACATGAGAGTTGTTAGTTTCTTTAAGCAGACTAATACACATGGGCAAAACCATAAGTTGGATTGGGCGGCCGGCTACAACAACGTTCCAATACGTATTGCGACAAACAAGTTAAAGGACATAAACCAATGTTCTTATCTATTTGAGCTAGAACTAGGCTACATGCAACGGGGATTGCTGCAACATATGCTCCAAGGCGCAACACATTTCCGCAATAATCCAAGACATAAACATGTGCACATATGCTTTCATGCCCGGGAAGACGTACGTACAACTTGCTTACTATTTGATAGGGATAATTCCCCGGTCAAACATCTTTGACCACACTTCGTTGACCGGTCTATCCGGCTCCTTTGACCGATTTATCCAATAAGGCACGAACCGGAGTGAAAGCGAGCATATGATCGACCAAGGTGGTCGGATTGGGCGTTGAGCCTTTGGCCCAAGCTGGTGAGCCCCTAACTCTCGATTCTCCTCCATTTGTCTCGCAGGCAGAGGGCCAAGCTGTAGCCCAATGCATGCCCGCCATGCGGCGCGCATGCCGTAAGGTCGATATATGTCCCCCTGACACCCTATATATACAGCATTACATGAGAGGAAAATTAAAGGACTTTTGTCTGTTTGCTCATAAATAGCCATTTTAGCTCAGGAACCTCTAATCTACTGTTATGGTAACCGGACCATTCTTTATCCATTGAATTAATAAAGTATATTTGACCGAACTTTGACTACTACTGTGCCTATATACTTTATCACTATTGATGTTGGGAAAATTAGTTAAAATTGATATTTAAAGTGATTATTTTGAGGTATAAATTTAAATAGAGTCCACTTTTTCTTTGAATCAAATCAAAGTGGTTTCGTATTTTCCTAGTTAACATTATGAATTTGATAGATAGTTCTACTATATGTACTTTCAAATTCTTTTATCTGATATGACAAATAAGGATAAACTATTTTCATCATGCATGTGGGTTAATTAAGAAAAATGTCTATATCAAAAATTTGAAAGTGAGAGTAGAAAATGATAGTTAATATAGTATTTTCCTTTAATATATTATACGCTCAAACTGAATATTAATGAGTGAATGAAAAGTCGATACTCAAATTAAAATATACTCATTAAGTTGATCGAGAAAAATGGAGTATGGATGATGTAAGTAGCATTTGTCCATATTGAAAAAAGAGGTAGGCTTGTACTAGTAGTTTAAATACAATTCAATTTTTTAAAAAGTTTGAAGTATATATCATATATTAAAGATTCTATCTGTGGGTGTAAATCAATCTCAAAATGAGTTCAAAAAGCTCAAACTCTTGTACACTCGCGACTTGAGTGCACTGAATATTCATCTAAAAATTGACAATCTAGACAAGTCAAGATTTTGCCAAATTTTTAAATTATTTTTTCCAACTAAATGAGAATAGAGAGCCCTTACTACTAACTGCAGTAGTAGTACTGTAGTAGAGGTTGTGAGTCATTTACTCCTCACAGAGTCACAATAAGGGTGGGTTAGTAAAGGATGTGTTGTCTTACTGTTTTCAATCATTCGTTGTTTATATCTCCTTTACTGCATTTTAATGTTACAACGTAGCAAAAATTGATATGTTAGTTATCAGTTTAGGAATTAATTATTAATTTTAATTTATCTGAAAATTAACTTTGAACATTATATTTGTTCTTATTAATTTCTCAGTTTTTGAGAGTTATAATTAAATTTTAAATTCAAATGTGAGTGAATTCCTAAATCCCTATAAACTGCTAAGGCAATGTCGTGGAACACGACACAAGTTCCAAGAACACCAAAAAAGACAAGCAAAAACTACTTGATTTTAAAGATGGAGTTCTCAACAATATGTTTCAAAGATGGAGTTCTGAAGAATATGTTTCATGGAAAATGCTTTTATTTAAAAAAGAAAAAAATAGGTAAGAATAAGTCAATATTTGAAAAAAAACAATTTGGTGTCATTAGATCACAAGATCTTTGGTATTAGACATAATAATATATAAATAAGAAAAAATAATTTAATAGCCTTTGAACTTTATACGAAAAGTCAATTAAGTTCATGATCGAACTTTTAAAAGTTACAATTAACACATCAACATGCCACTTTTATGCATCAACGCTAAAAAATTTGTTATTCACTTGTAATAGTCGGCTATTAGGATTTCGGAAACCAACAAGCAACATAAATTCACTAGTATTAGTGTTATTTTTATGTACCTAAATTTTAATATACTTATAGTATTCTTTTTTATGTACATAAATTCATCATGGAAGGTGTGGATCTTAATCCACAATATAATTTGTTGTTATTGCGATTCTATGTTTACATCCTCCTGGCATGGACTCGCAAAGTGAACCCGAGTCTAAAATAAACAATTTACATATTAAATGTTCATAATTTATATATTAAATATTCACAATTAAATGTTCACAATTTACATATTAAATGTTTATAATTTGAATTGCAAATATTCAGTATGTAAATTGTGACGAATCCACCTTATAAGGTAGACCCGAGTCCATGATATAACTATTGCATCCTCCTCTAATAGTATCTTAAAATTTTCATGAGCTGGATATGGGCAAATTATTGCATGGACCATGGTCCACACAGCTTTGTGGACCAAAAATAAAAAGTACATTATTTTTGTACTATTTTTGTACTGAAGGTACATTACTATCAAATAATGTACCTACAGTACAAAAATAATGTACCTTCAGTACAAAAATAATGTACTTTTTATTTTTGCTCCATACAGCTGTGTGGAGCTGTGTGGATCATGGTACATGCAATAATGATTGCTGAATATGGGTGTCGTTATTTACCAACAATTTATTGGGTTTAGAACAGGCCCAACACATATTCAAATGTAAAAGGTGGGCCGACAAGTGAGGAACTTCTCTTCCACTCAATGTCTCAATCAAACTGTGACTCATATTTTTTTTTCTCTTTTAGTTAATCTTTAAATATTATTCACTTATTATTATTCATGCTATCCTTAAATTTTATGTATACAACAAATTGGAACAATTCTTATAGAAGAAAAGGGGGTATTATATTTAACAATGTATTCGGTAGTTAATGAATCGAATTTGGTTGAAGAAAAAAAAACATATAAAAGTTTTTCCCAAAAAAAAAAAAAGAAACATATAAAAGTCAATAGAAATGATTTTGTTACAAATCTACCAGGAAAATAAAAATTAAACTATGCATCCTTTAGTAATTTCTGATCACATTCTAAATTTGTAAAGTTTCCGACAAGTTAAAAAAAAAAAAATTTATGTATTCTGACATTCGTTGTATCACTAGTTCTAAGAGAGTAAGAGTAATACCATTAGTAATTTTTTTAGAAGTCTTTTCAGATTAAGGGGGTGTTTGGTTATTGGCTTATAAGTCAAAATTTAGCTTATTTGACCAAGTTTAGCTGTTTGACCAACCAATAAGCTATTTTGAAGTGTTTGGTAAATGGCTTATCGGCCTTGGCTTATTGGGCCAATAAGCTGAAAATTGAAAAGCTAATGAATGTAGCTTTTTGTATTAGCTTGTTGGGAACAATGGGTATATTGACTATTTTATCCATTGAAATCAATGTGATTTACTTTTAAATGGGTGGTGTGTTTGTTATTTTATAGTAATAATAATAATAATAATAATAATAATAATAATAATAATAATAAACGGGTGATGAGTTTGTTATTTTTAATAATAATAATAATAATAATAGAAAATAAATACGTAATAAAAATTGTTTTAGAATACTCGTATAATTTAATAAGAGTTAAATAAACAAAAATAATTAACTTATGCCCTTAAAAAAAAGTATAGATGATATCCAAATTTTATAATTATTTATTATAAGGGTTTTATCTTCTTGTTATATTTAAAGGTTGAAATAATATAATACACTCATATCCTTAAATGTCATTTTACATTCAATCAGCTACTAGTAAACAGCTAATTTACCAAACAGTTTTTTATAACCAACTAATACAACCAGCTGGTCAAACCAGTTACGCAACTAGCCATCAACTACTAGCTAAACCAACCAGCTATCAGCTATAAGCTATCAGTCGTTTGCCAAACACCCCCTAAAAAAAAACTTGAGGTTGGTTTTTATATACATGTAAAAATCAAGAAAAAATCAAAACAAATGAGGTTGCTCTTCAATTCCATCTTCATCTTTGACGATATTTTGACACTTGTCATAGTGGGGCCAAAGACATGCGAATTCAGCTCATGAGAAGAAGTATATCTAAAGAGTTAGGAGGTTCCATTAGTATTTTCACCATAATATAAATTGTGAAAACTTGTACTTTGATCACAATGTCGATCACAAGTCTCTAAAATTTTCACAAGTTCCAAACTTGTTACTAATCGTGTGTGTGTGTGTGTGTATATATATATATATATATATATATTACTCCAAGTGGAGATTGTTTGTTTGAAAACCAAAGAAGTTGATCTTGAATCAACCTGAGTCATGTTCTTGATTTTGTGGCCTTGAAGCCTTAGCCTTTATCTCTCATTGGTTTACTAGGTTGAACTTTATAAGCTTTGAATTCTCTTGCATGCTATAATCTAAAAAAAAGAAAAAAAAAGAAGAAGAAAAAGATCAACACCTCTTTCAACTTGAAATGATGTATTTATAAACTTCTTTGAATTTATTCATAGGAAGGAAACAAAATTCAAACGGACAATCTTTGTCTATTAGATAATGACCAGTGATTTTTGTGTGTGAGGTTATACGTCTATGTCATATTTTTCAACCATTGTCTAACATAAGCTTATGAAAGTGTGACTTTTTTGCATTGCTTTTTATCTTAGCCAAAAATGAAAAACCATCCTTAATAAATGTACCTAGGTGACATTGTGTTTGAGCATTGTACGATTTAAAATATCCTAAATTACATCACTGATATTGTGATTGTGCGAATTGTAGCTTAACTATCTAGATGGTGGCTTGGTCACTTCTTAGATCTTGAACCATGTTGTATCTTCACTTGAGCTTACTGGTTCCATTCAATTTTCTAGACAACCTTTACTAATAGGGTGTTTGACTTATAGGCAACATTTTCACTATTCGGCTTGTATCAACCATTATGTTGATGTTACTTTCCGTGAGCCTTACTCTATGGAACCACGGGATGATTCGCTTCTTTTAACTATACAACCACTCCACTATTCAACATTTTCACTATTCGGCTTGTATCAACCATTTTGGGTCTTGAACTCGTTGTCTTTGAGTCGTCTTACCATTCAGCCTTATTGACTATATAGACTATTTGACTAGTCTACCTTTCAAATTGAACTACTTCCCCATCATTTTACTTTTTGGGTGGTATAATGCCCCTAACTACGACTATGCAGAACTTTATCTGTGAAATTGATCAATTTTTTTTATAAGTATCACTCCCTCTGTCCCATTTTATCTGTCCTACTTACTATTCATTGGTCAAACTAATTTTTTCTTCTTTGTTTATTTGCTTTAGTATTTTTTACTTGTTTTTAAATTTGATTTTTTGTGTTTAATAGTATTTTTAGTGTAGTTTCTAAATATATAAATTTCGTATATTAGCACTAAACATAATATTATGAAAAATTGAATTTAAAATAACTTCAGTCAAGCCTCGTTAACCGAACCAGAGACATAAAATGGGACGGAGGGAGTATCATTTTCCTCTTAAGTAGCTCTACAACCTTTAATATTATATTATAATTTAAAAATATTACATTTTCCTCATAAATATTACACTTTCACTCATATAAATAACAATGAATTTATTTAAACGATTAGTATTACACTTTTTTCTTATAAGTAATCGTTCAATCCTTAAATATTACTTTTTTTGTTTTAAAAGTATTAAACTAATTTTCATTATAAATAACAAACAATTTATTTTTAATTATTATTACATTTTTTAGCATAAGTATTAATTTTCGTATTGACTCTCTTACCCAAATCAGAATTGGAATAGCAAGAAAACATTTATTAATTAAAATTATTTTAATGAAAACAATAGTACACAGATTTTTTCAAGTTTCTTTATCAAAAAATATAGGAAAAAGTGTCAAATAGGCCACTGAACTTATCGCTTTTGTGCAATTAGGCCATTGAACTTAAAAAGTGTGCAATTCAACCATCAAACAAGCAAAATTTGTGCAATTTGACCATTTTTACAAATTTTTTTTGGTAAAATCCAATTATATTACTAACATATATGTATTAAGAGTGACATTTTATTCTACCATACTAGTTGGGAGTCAATATTGAAATGGTTTTAACTCAAATTGAATTAAAATTTTTTGTAAAAATGGTCCAATTGCACAAATTTTACTTGTTTGATGGTTGACTTGCACACTTTTTAAGTTCAATGGCCCAATTGCACAAAAGCGATAAGTTCAGTGGCCTATTTGTATATATATATATATATATATATATATATATATATATATATATAAGAGAGAGAGAGGGAAAAAAATCTATCATATATATATATATATATATATATATAAAAGAGAGAGAGAGATCCAGAGATCATTACATTATCCCTCTAATTATCAAACTTTAATGCGGGGTTTAGGTAGGTGTGGTCAAATATTTGGTGGATGAGTGCATCCACACGGTTTACAAGTTTATTGGGGGTGTGGGTGACTATTGAATTCATACAAACTACTAAAAGCTATGTAGCACATATGCCACACATATACACAAAAATATATATATTCAAGTTTCAAAAATCAATATTCGGGATTTCGGGATGATATTTTTTCATAATTGACCATTTAATTTTGATATTATTTATTTTAAAGTTGGAAAAGTAAAGAAAGATAATGATACTAACTTTTATTATTACTAAATATTTCAAATTTAATATTAAAATAGAAAAAAAAAATGAAGATGAAAGTACAAAAATAATGAATCAAAGGCTCTCAAACGTCTACTGAGAAGCAGCTTTGAAGCAGTGCTGTATGTTGATAGTACGATATGTATATATATTTGCAGAAAACATATATGTATAAATGTGTCTGACGCGTGATAGGGTGAAGATGGGGATTGTGTCTTCCCCCATCATGAAAAGACCAGAAAAAAGCTTTGCAATCTTATTTCTTTGCCTCCCATAAATATATCCCCTCCCATCCATCACTTCTCTCATATATGTCCCTACCCTCCCTTCCTTTCCAACCAAAAATCCACTCCACTTTCTACTTTGAGGGCTGCTGAGGTTGTTGGGTTTTCGCAATACATTCATGCATCCATTTAATGCAATGCGTGCGTGAAGAAAGCTTGGAGCTTTGCGACAAAACTTAGAGATTTTCTCTTCCTTCTTCTTGGGAACAGAAAACAATTTCATTTCCATTTGTATTTGTTTCATTTCTTGCAAGAATTGGAAGGGGAAGAAGAAATTAAAATGATCACAGTTTCAGATCTTTACCATGTTCTCACTGCAGTGGTTCCACTGTATGTGGCTATGATTTTGGCCTATGGGTCAGTGAAATGGTGGAAAATCTTCACTCCAGGGCAGTGCTCTGGGATAAACAGATTTGTGGCTCTCTTTGCTGTTCCTCTTTTGTCTTTTCATTTCATCTCCACCAACAATCCATATGCCATGAACTACAGGTTCATTGCTGCTGACACTCTGCAGAAAATCATTGTCCTTGTGGTTTTACTCATCTGGTCATGGACAAGCTCCAGGGGGTCCCTTGAATGGTCTATTACTCTGTTCTCTGTCTCCACTCTGCCTAACACACTTGTGATGGGGATTCCATTACTGAAGGGCATGTATGGGGATGCCTCTGGGACTCTCATGGTTCAGATTGTGGTGCTTCAGTGTATCATTTGGTACACTTTGCTGCTTTTCTTGTTTGAGTTCAGAGGTGCAAGATTGTTGATTGCTGAGCAGTTCCCTGACAATGCAGGCTCCATTATCTCCTTCAAAGTTGACTCTGATATTATCTCTTTAGATGGGAAAGAGCCTTTGGAGACTCAAGCTGATGTTGGTGAGGATGGGAGGCTTCATGTGACTGTGAGAAAATCATGCAGCTCAAGATCTGAAATATTCTCCAGGCACGGCCCTAACTCTGGGCTATCATTCACACCCAGAGCTTCAAATCTCTCTAATGCAGAGATTTACTCTCTCCAGTCCTCAAGGAACCCAACTCCTAGAGGCTCTAGCTTTAATCACACGGATTTTTACTCCCTGGTGAATGGGAAGAACGCGAATCTGAGCCCTAGGCGGTCCAATTCTGGGTTCGATGAGGAGATTGGTTTTGGAAGGGGTTATGCACAGGGGAATGCTGGGTACCCTGCTCCGGCCAGTGCCGGAATATTCTCTCCGATGACTGCTCCGGCGGCCAAGAAGAAGGCTAATGGGACTGATAGTGGTGGCAAAGATCTTCACATGTTTGTTTGGAGCTCTGGTGGTTCTCCAGTTTCTGAAGGTGGAATTCATGTCTTCAGGAAAGGTGACTATGGCCATGAACTTGCAGTTGGTGCTCCTCCAAAAGGTTTGCACACTTTATATTTGGTTATCTCTATAGCTTATCTTCTCCTTGTTGAGCATATAATATATAAACATAAATTTTCAGTCCAACTATTAACAAATCGGCTGGCATACGTGAGAGGGCGTGTTGAGCATATAATATATAAAGAATAACTTTTTAGTTGTCTGATATTTGCATAATTTAATTATTGTCTGATCCTGTGAATATGTTTGTTTGTATTGCTCTAACCTAGTATAGGTTTCTTGTTTTTGGTATGTTCTTACAATGCACAGTCCCAGAAGTTTTGGTCTAATTTGTCTTCTCTTGTGATTTGTCACATCTACAAATTTTCCAGCTAGGAGTGTAACCCACATTTCCTTCATAATGTTGGCATTTTATTGCATACTTAACAATCAAATTGAAGGGTGTGTAATTTTCTATAGATTATGATGAATTTGGGAGAGATGATTCGAGGCAAAACCCGAATGGAAATGAGCGAGAAGGGCCCGTGCTATCCAAGCTTGGCTCGAGCTCTACTACTGAACTCAATGCAAAGGTTGCTCCAGATGCCAAGCCTACAGCTATGCCTCCTGCAAGTGTCATGACGAAGCTCATTCTGATTATGGTGTGGCGGAAGCTTATTAGGAACCCGAATACTTATTCCAGCCTCTTTGGCATTGTTTGGTCTTTGATCTCGTTCAAGTATGCAACAAACTGACCTTGAATTTGATATCGTTTTTGTTGAATAAAGGTCGTGATAGTTAGTTTACAATGTCTGCAGATGGCATGTTGAGATGCCTGCGATTGTGGCGAAATCGATAGCTATTCTGTCGGATGCTGGTCTTGGAATGGCAATGTTTAGTCTTGGTATGTTCATAAAGAAAACTTAACACATTTGGTATCTGAAATATGTATCACATTTAGTTGTGATATCTAATTCTTTGGAAGTTGCAATATTATTATTGCAGGTTTATTCATGGCATTGCAGCCTAGAATGATTGCCTGTGGGAAAACAGTTGCTTCCTTCTCCATGGCTATAAGGTTCATTACTGGACCTGCTGTCATGGCTGCTGCTTCCATTGCAGTTGGCCTTCGAGGCGTCCTCCTGCACATCGCGATTGTTCAGGTAAACCATACTGTTAGGATCAAGCGCTTATTACTACGCCAAAAGCTATAGTTAGTAGCTAAGTCGCAACTTTATTTCCTTTGAGAGCCAGGATGTTGGGCTTGGCTTTTACCAGTCTCTGCCTAACAATACCCTAGCCACATGGTACTGGACTTGGCCTTTACCGGCCTCTAACCAACAGATACACAATTGCATCATTTTGGATTAAATTAGAGCTTTCATTAATCTTGTGAAGTTATGGAGTTTTTGTGTTTGTTTCTTGGTCTGATTTTCAGGCAGCCCTACCCCAAGGTATTGTCCCCTTTGTGTTTGCCAAGGAATACAATGTCCATCCTGATATCCTCAGCACTGGGTAAAGATCTTTGTCACATCCTTGTTTCTGCATTGCTCCAATAATTAACAACTTTGGCTGCAGTTTAATGTTGTTTCTGCAATGTTTTTTCTCCATTGCAGGGTGATATTTGGGATGTTAGTAGCTCTACCCATCACTTTGGTATACTACATCTTGCTGGGACTTTGAAGAGAGAAGTTGAACAACAAAACCCTACTAAAAAAAGAAAAAAGAGAGATAAATGAGACCACATCTTTATGGGCATATTTTGGCCTCTAACAGAACAGTAGAAGAATTATGGATACCAGAGAGGAGAAAGTAGAAGACAAATGTTGAAAGAATGGCAGAAATAGAGAAGAAGATGATGATGTAGCAAAGTGGGAAGAATGATAAGTGGGCAGGCAGTAGCTAGCTAGTAGAATATTATTTTTTGTTGCTTTTTTGTGTCTTCTTTTTAAATTTCTTATTCTGAAACCCTGTGGCTTAGTCCTTTTAATGGAGAAAGTGAAGTTTGTTTCTAGTTCAGATACTAGTGTGTTCCACCTTTTCTAAAGGAAGACCAAAAAGAAACTGGACGCCTTCACACCTAAAACAGAATCTCTATGTACAAATAAAGTAGACACCACTTGCATTTTTATCTGCACTGCACAATTCCAAGATAAAATAATTAAAAAAAAATCGATAATTGTTAACACAGTTTTGTTCAACATGTTGCACGGAGCTTTTTTTTTTTTTTTATGCGGTTTACTTTTTTATGTTTGGTCTGTAAATTACACATAAATAAAATGTAGGTAATACACATCTTTCGAGTAAGACAAAAATTTGTGTGAGATTGTCTTACGGGTTTCAATCCGTGAGACGGGTCGGATATTTGGATTAATACTGTCAAAGATCTTACTAATTTAAATATGCCATGTGTTCTTCTCAAGCTCAGCTCCTCTCTGGACAAAAAGTCAAAATTATTCGAAAAAGATTGACAGAGTGAGTAGAACATGACTTTCATACCATAAGGTCTTGAAATTAATTCTTATCAACACTATTTCAGTAAAGTTTATTGTACATACCTGATTTTTCTAACGTAGTTTATATTTCGTATTAATTTACATATATAAAAATAGAGTTTATTCAATACATATCTCCAAATAGTGATCGCAAAATTCTTTACCACTTAAAAAAAGTACAAAACTATTAAATTTTCTGAAGAGTATAGGCAGTAAAAGGAGTGACCATTTGCATTTAAAGAGCCACGTCTAGAGCCTAGACCTTTTATTGCTACCAACTACATATTAATAAACTATTATTATTATTATTATTATTATTATTATTATTATTATTAACTATAGTGTGAACTATGTTTCATTACTCTCTAAAAGTAACAATGAATTATCCGGTCATCAATTATTGTGTAGTTGGAACATTCATTAGTATACCCAAAAAAATATATTAAGTACAAATAAAATTAAATACAAGCCTTGCAACATTCTCCTTCCAAGTTTATCTTATACTATATTCACTTTTTAATGTGATATCTTATACTATATTCACTTTTTAATGTGATGTTACATTATACTAGTACAATATGCCCTAAAAGGCCATAAATTGAAATCTTTTTTCCCTTCTAAAATTGAAATTTCAGCCGTGCAAGTTAAGTTGAACAAATAATACATTTACTAAATGAAAGAGATCAGAGATGAACATATATATAGCTTAAATAAATTATAAACGAATGAAATATAATTTCTTTATTTATTTTTTGGATATGTAACTTCATATTTTATTTTGGATAACAAAAAAACTCACAATCACTATTTAAAAGCGTACACTAAGTAAATCAAGCTTTTGTATAATAATCTATAAATTAAATTATATAAAAGAAGTAAACTACACACAAAAAATGCTATAGGATAGATTATACCAAAAGAGTGTTAGCAAGAATAATACATGACTTTCAAGTATTTATAACTTTGTATTTAAACTTTACAAAAATTTATTATACATATTTTTTAAATAATGAAAGAAATTTATCATTATTATTCGGGTAAATTTTAGAAAAGCAAATTATATTTTTGGCACACTATATAAGTCTATGATTACAAATTTGATTTGAATGAAAAAACAAACTTGTGATTTAAGGTTGCGTAAAGGTAAAAACGTTTTCATATTAGGGAGACATACCTAATAATTAGCATTGTAAACAAACATAATAATTAATTCCTGCGGTTCTAGGTAATAAAGTAGTAATATAGGATGATGATGATCGTGGGAGTGGTCGTCCCCGACATCTCATGGAGCCTTTATCTGCAGTGTTTTGTACAAACAAATTATAATATTTTCCACATCGATCCACTTAAATTATCCAAATTCCTGCATGCTTTTGGGTAAAGCACTCTCCATGCCACACCACAAAATCTAAGATCCATCATTTCCACTCATGATTTTTATTTTATTTTATTTTAATTACTTCATTTTTTAAATTTTTTTTTTTTTGCTTTTTCAGCTCTATCAAAATCAACTATGGACCGCCCACATCATATCAAAATTTCTATACTGCCCACATTTTCACTATATTTTACCACAAGAAAATATTATAATGTTAATTAATATGGATGCCTCTTATATATGGTGTAATTCAAAAGTGAATAAACAAATTAAAATTTTGATTTTTGTGTGTGTATATTGTGTATTATGAGTGCCCCTACAATATATACTTAATGCAAATTTAATTTTTTTTCTAAAATTTTTTAAAGGAATAAGGGTCAAATTGGCCACTGAACTACACACAAAAATGCAATTAGGCCATCGAACTAAAAAACAATGCAATTGGGTCCCTGAACTATACGAATTCATGCAATTTCATCCAAAATGACTTGTTTTACCTGATGTGCCGGTTACCAATTTTAAAAATGATATTTTAAAATAATTTTATATAAAATAATTAATTAAAATTAAAATTAAAATTTAAAAAAATAATTAAAAAAAAGCGTCTCCGGCCGGCCTCGTCTCCATGGCTGGAGACGAAAGGTCCTTCGTCTCCTGGCCATGGAGACGAATCGTCTCTTCGTCTCCTTGGCCGGAAACGAAGCCGACCTTCGTCTCCATGGCCAGGAGAACCTTCGTCTCCTGGCTATGGAGACGAAGGTCGTCGTCTCCATGGCCGGAGCAGGAGACGAAGACGAAGCTCTGGCCATGGAGACGAGGCCGGCCGGAGACGATCTCCGGTCGGTAGTTTTTTTTTTCTTAATTTTTTTTCAATTTTAATTATTTATTATATTTAAAATATTATTTTTAAAATAGATAACTGGCACATTAGGTAAAACATGTCATTTTGGACGAAATTGCATTAATTCGTGTAGTTCAAGGACCCAATTGCATTGTTTTTTAGTTCGATGGCCTAATTGAATTTTTATGTGTAGTTCAGTGGCTTATTTGATGTAAAGTATTGGTGTCAGTAGATATACATAGTATTATACGGAGTATAATTCAAATGAAATATATAACATAATGTAGTGCTATAATGAAACCATTTATTGCAATTATATGTGGTAAGGTCATTGTTATTATACTTTTTTTTTAAACGACTTGGTGGCCCGGAGTAAACATTTACTTCTAACTTTGTTAAAAGAAAATCTTATTAATTAGCATAAATGGATCTAATTTCAATTAAGTAAGTGCAGACAAGAAGCAAGTGATTTTATTGTTCGTTTACAAAAAAAAATGCTAATTTTACTTTCCAAAAATATTGTTTTAATTAATGTTTTGTTTTCTTAATTACAAATTCATTAATTAATGTACTTCTAGATTTTATTATTATTATTATTATTATTGTTGTTGTTGTTGTTGTTGTTGTTGTTGTTGTTGTTATTGTATATGGAGTTGAGTTCGGGTGCGGGGACGATGCTCATCCCTATATAACTAATTATATCAAATATATATAATCGATGAAAGTTGAGGATGTAATAGGTAAAATTTAAAAATAAAAAATGACAATGCACAATACTACAATAATCGATAATTAAAAATAGAATTTTCTCTTTAAAAATTGTGTAAATCAATGACAAAGGCGTTTGGTGGGAGGGAATTACAATTCCATTCCCACTTAATTCTCATCTAATTCCAAATGCAACTAAATTCTTTCGTTTGGTTGAAAGACAAAAAAATAATTTCATTCCCACTTAATCCTCATTTTCATGAATTAGAATCTCATGCCCCCCCTTCCCCATGGATTTTAGGAAAACAAAATTATCCCTCCCTTTTTTTTAAAACTTAAAATTGTTGTTTCGCATTCCCTTCTAAATTATAGCGTGTATTATTCTTCGACTTCCCTTTGTGTATGGTCATTTAAATCTTTATATGCAAAAACTAATCAAATTTTGCATTCTTTATATGCATTGTTTCTATACAACAATTTTCGTCTATGTTCCTTTGAATTCTTTATATGTAGAACTCTTCAAAATTTGCATTTTGTATATGCAACAACTCTAACAATTTGTGAATTAATTTGTCAATAATAACAACAACAACAACAACAACAATGACATTTTGGTCTTTATATTACTTATTCCCTCTCAACTCCCATTTTATTCTTTTATTATTTTTTCTCATGAAATTGCAATTCTTTTCCACCTAATTTCTTCTCTCCAACCAAACGTCCCGTGAGCACTACTACCAACTGGGTGAAAAACAGAGTGTAGGTATATTATTATTCGTTTTTTTTTTTTGGAAATTATTATTCGCATTGTTCATGCTTTTTGCTGGAATTAGGTATATTTTTCCGAACTAGACAAATGTGAGAACTAACTTTAGATTACAAAATAAAACTAACTTTAAGATGCCAAAGACGTCAAGAAGTATATGTATTATTGGTATTAATGACTATTATGTGTTGTATGTATCATGGAGACAGTATAATGTCACTATTTATAGGAGGGATCGGAGACTACGACCTAACATCCCACTAATCATCATCTTATGACTATACTCTTATTTTTTAGCACGTTGCACACTTGCACTACACTTGGCCATGGACTCCGCAGGGCTCACTACCTTCCAATTCTACTAGTTGTGCGATGGACTTAATTCGACAAAAATCAAAATTTTGTTATCTCTGATATAAAAATTATGTTTCATGCAACCCTTCAATAACCATTTACAAAATGTCAAATTTAAAAATTATAAATAAATTTTGTTTTAGAAAACAAAGATAGAAACTTGAAAATATATATATATATATATATATATATATATATATATATATATATATATATATATATTAAATAAGATCAGATACGCATTAAGATGAATTGATGAATTCGTGACCTTCTAAGTTGTAATACGAAAATCATGATTTATCCACTCGGTCACCCCTTTTAAGACATATATAATTGTAACTTTAAAAGTATGAAAATTTATTTTAAACACAAGATTGAAAAGGGTGTGTATATATAGTATGCAAAGCAAACAATGTATAAATAAATAAATAAAATTATCGACGATTTCATTAAATTCAGCTAATTTTTAGTGCAATTTCAGCATTATATTGTGAGTCAAATAAATAGTATATCAAAGACTTAGGTCTAGTAGGTAAGATATGGTTACATACTTACATGCACAAACTCTTAGAAATGTGATGCATATATTATATATATGCACCAAGATTAAAGAAATATCTGATTGAAATTTGATGAACGAAAGATTATGTCTTTCGTACGAAAATATGATTTATTTCCTTCTCTAAATTTTCGTTTTTGGAGACAATAGAGAGATCAAGTTAAAGTTGGATTTTAAGTTTTATCCGTTAACTACATTTTCTATTATTGCTGAAAATTTTGAAACTTCCAAAAATTTTATCACTGAAAAGTGATCAGAATGACCTTTTTGGATATGAAAAATCCTTTCATCGTTATTATTGTTGGCCATAAGTTGAAAGTGTGTGGGTAGTAACACAGTACAAAACCATCAACAAAAGTTGTTGAAAATTTTTGTCAAGTCATTGAGCATGCTCATGGAGTTCCAATTACTCGTGGTCCAAATTTTCAATCACGAGTGATCTATATTTAAATAAATAAAGAAGAAGAAGAATGAGGTTTAAGCCATGGTTGTCAAAAAAATTTCAGCAACCATTACAAATATGTTCCGACAAGCATTTATGTGGCTAGAGAAACTCAAAACAAAATAAATTTTCATTCACTTATTGAGTGGTTATGATGAAAAATAGAAAAATATTATATTATTGATTTTTTGTCTGTGTATAGTATAACCCTAGTCAATATTAAATATTTGCATGGACCACTTAAGATAACATCAATATAAAATTAATTTATTGATATTCTAAAATTAGGTTGCAGGTGCATGCTTTGAAAATGATTGCAAAAGAATAAATGGAAATTTTGGGCATATGTTATTGTGGGTTTCATGTGTACTGACCACCACAAACTCCACTATAATATTCAAACCAAGAAAGACCTAAATAAATAATGGTAGCTAGCTTCATCATATCATATCGCCAACCCTAGACAAATACGTACTACACCCTCATCATCACCACCTCACATTCCCATTCCATTCCACCGAAAGCTCTTTCTCTCTTTTCAGAATCCACCATCGACATGCAGCCGGAAAACACGCCGGAAATCTTTGACTACTACAACAATAATTACTATTATTGCAGTAGCTTAGCTGGAAATAATGGCGGCGGCCTTCCGGCCACCTACGAAATCCCGCCGCCCTCTAATCATGAAAGCTTCTGCAGCTCCGGGTTTTATCATACGGAGTTGCCGGAAACAGTCTCCGACAGCACGCCGGAAGCCCGAGCTCTCGCCGCCTCCAAGAATCACAGGGAAGCTGAGAGGAGACGCCGGGAGAGAATCAATTCCCATCTTGATTGCCTCAGAACCCTTCTTCCCTGCAACTCTAGGGTTCGTATTCTATCCTTCTTCTTCTTCTTATTTCTATGGAAGACTAAACCTAAACAGCTACGAGGAATATAATTGAAGTGGCAAAGGTTAATATTCTTCTTTTTTGATTTGTCGTCTGGGATTTCGGGTCAAAGTAGGTTGTCTTTTGGAACAATGAAAAAGAAGGGTTTTGGAAAAATTAAAGTGGTCGGTGTCACTTTTCACAAAATTAGGGTTTCGAATTTTTTCTTAATTAATTAAAACTCTAGCTTTATATTCCTGTACATACAGACAGATAAAGCTTCTTTACTGGCAAAAGTGGTTGAACGCGTGAGGGAGCTAAAAGAAGAGGCGTCGGAACTGAAAGAGATCGAAACCGGAATCCCGTCGGAGAGCGACGAGATCACGCTTCTACTGTCGAGCGACGACGAGTGCGCCGGCGACGGTAGATTGGTGATCAAGGCGTCGCTTTGCTGTGAAGACCGGTTGGATCTCATCCCTGACCTAATCCACACCCTCAAATCTCTCCGGCTAAGCCCCCTGAGAGCTGAGATGGTAACCCTAGGCGGAAGAATCAGAAACGTTTTCATTTTAGCCGGAGATTTAAAGGATCACGCCTGTGCCGATGAATCCATATTGTTTCTCAGAAATGCGTTGAAATCCGTGGTGGAACGTTCGGCGTGTGGCGCCGGCGGGGAGCGCTCCAAAAGACGAAGAATGATTGATCATGGAGTAATCAATTAATCAAGGCGTTCAAACTGGAGGCTTATATGATCAAATTCAAATCAAACTTTCATTTGCATATTTTTTTTCTTAAGAAACTGTAGCAACTATTGGACGGCGTGAATTTATATTACACGTTGTATAAGTGTTGTTGTCCGACTTTTCTGTACATAAATAGTGGTGTTTTAAGATTGGGTGGATAGTACCGGAAGAAATATCTACCATTGTTGTTAGGTTTAAAATCTTCTTGCGTGAATTGTTATGTTATGGATTGGTGTAAATTTTTGGGTGTAGTATGATTGATCTTTATGGGTTTATATATGTACTTATTAACTTGTTTGATTTTTTTTTTCTTTGTTGATTCATGGTACGAATAACTGTAGTTCGTTGTATATATAGTACGTAGCTATACCTAGTAAGTGCTAAGTTACAGGTTGCAGGTTGCTCTAAATCTATTTGAATTGTTTGTTAAAACTTTAATTTGGGGTAATTAAGATAGAACTAAAAGTTGAAACTTGTTTTAAATTGCTGTCGGATCGGTCAATTCAGAAGAGAATGAGCCATGTACTATGAAATTAAAGTATTTGATTTACCAAAAAATTTGCAATGGCTAACTCGCTACTCAAAAGTACTGACTACAGTAAATTAGTTTAAGTTGTCTATAGTTGATTGTTTAGGACTACAAAGATGTAATCCAACTTAGATTATCAATAGTTGATCGGCTCAAACTAATTAAGAAGATACTAAAATAGAATTTTGATGGAAAATTAAACTTGAACCATTATAGTTTGTGATTACTAATAAGCCAACTACTTGATCAATTTGTATGGGATTCCCCCGATTGTGGAGGTCTTACTAAATATAATTCTAATTTTATCTTTGACTCCTTAGCATGTTTCAAATCGTAACATATATATATCTAATACGGAGTATATTATCTATGAGATATGTTGGAAATTTAATTAGTTAAAAATGGCATGTTAAGGATTTTGAGTTAATGTTTTGAGTGGAGTTTACTTTTGATTTAGGTTGGGGTATAACTGATTTGGGTTCTCCCAAATAAGATGTTTAACTTGATAAACTAGGCACTTAAAACGGATAATGGTGGTTGAGAAATTGATTCTTTTAAGTGTACACATCAAATTGAAAAAATAGAGTTTGAGAATGGTATTAAGTATTTAAGTAACATTTGTCCACATTGAAAATGTTATTTTGATAATTTTTTTTATTTTTGATTTTATGAGAAAATTCCCTACAAGGATGCACAATGAAAATATTACTCATTGTAAAAATACTTATAGAGTAATCCCAACAAGGAACTTTCTTTAAGTTTTCAAAGGCAAACATGCATATGGAGAAGAATAAGAACAAGAGAGAAAAAACTCAACTCTCCGGCCTTACAAGTTAACCCCCCACCCCCTCCCCCTCCAAAAAAAACTTGAAATGAGTTTTACTTATGGCCTTATGTAGTCCATTTTTTTTTTCATAGTTTGCACTTTGCACCCTTTTTTATATTAAAAAGATTATAGAAAAACAAAAAATATGTTCACGGATATTCAACTATTTTTCATATTATTTATCAATTCATAAAATGTGAAGTTTCTTTTATACCACAAATGTCTCTCTGTGTGTGTGTGTGTTTTTTTTTTTTTACCAACAAATGATAATAATAAGTACCAATAATATCAAATAGTGTGGCATGGTTTTCAAAAAAAAAAAAAAAAAGTGTGGCATGTGTATGCGTTGGATTGCATTGGTGATATCTAAACTTTATTTTGAATTTTTTAAATTTCAAGAGATATATACTTTCTTTTAATTTGTATGATATAAATAATTTTTATGGATGACAACGAGTCAAGTAACCCACAATATTCAACCTGCTCAAATCTTGATATGGCAGGTTCAACCGTTCAAGTAGACAAAAAAAATACTCGTCATGGATACAAATAGTAGTAAAACACATGTACGTACCCCATACTCGTGTGTGTATGAAACATGTTTTAATTATGTATAAATTATTGTTTGTTTGAGTAGCATAGTTGGTTGGAACTCTAAAGTTGATGTTAAATAGTTATGTCACAGGTATGAATCTCAATGTAGCACTTGTCGTTAGCTTTTCTCTTTTATTTTACATCTTTCGTAGTCCTTTCACAAGACAAATTAAATGTTTTTTAGTATACTTTTTATGAATCATTTTATTAATTTAGTATAGAAGTTTATATTATACTTCATCATCGTATTCGAATTAATTTAGAAAAACTTAAAGTTTATCTAACTAAAAGAAATAAAAATTAAAAATTAAAGTATTTATGAATATAGTGTCTTTTTAATTCAAATTATCTTATCTAATTGATTGTGTTTCATATGTTGTCATAAATATTTTTATAGCATTTCAAAGTGTTTTAAAATTTCACATTTTCACCCACTCAAGTATATTTTTGGTTCCGTCCTAACTATCATATAGTCTATCAAAAACATTCTATTGTAATTTATAATATATTTTGTATATTTGAACATTATTAGGGGTGTTTTATATTTTGATATTGACATTTCTAACGTCATTTAAACTTCACCTCCACTCATATGATTTTTTGGGTCCGTCTCCGGTTACTATATAAATAGTAATGATAATGATGGGAAGATAAGTATCTAAGGTGGTGATGGGGTAAGTAGATGGTAGTAGGGTAAATCAGTAGATGGTAGGAGGTGGGTATGGTACTGGAATAGATATATAATTGAAGTTTGTAATGATATGTTATAAATGAAGTTATGTGTATTTTAATTTGTATTAGAAAAGTTTTAGAATATGACAAATGTATTTTTCAAATCCCATAAATTGAAAAATTAAAAAAGCAGTTTTTAAATTAAAAATATAAATAAAAAAATTGTGCTAAAATGTATACATTTTCTATTTCATTTTGTTTTTTCAGTTTTTTTTTTCAAAAAAAAGTTCTATTTTAATAATATTCCAACTAATTCACAATTTTCACACATACATGCATACATTTTGCAACATTGGAAATACTTTCTCTCTTTGTTACAAGTTCTTATGTACGGAGTACTATTTAGTAGTCAAGTCATCACATTCTAATTGAATTAATTTAATTAAAAATTAATATTTTAATCTCATATGCATTACCCGAGGGTGTGCACACAAGAATGTAAATGAACTTTGGTGTAGTTGCTAAAATCAAGAAAACTACTTTTGTTGAAAATCAAATTTGTAATATTGTGATTATTTTATCAACATTCTGTACAATTTTGATGGAATTGCATGCTCCATTTCATTCATTCTTGATTTTATTAGAGCTTTCTATAGTGGAGGATGTAAATATGTACTCCAGAATAAGTCATGATTAGACATTTATGAATATTAATAATAGGACAATGACTATTCAAGGTAGGTGATGGAGGGTTAGAGCATCATAGGCCTTCCTCAATAGTAAAGTTTTTTTTTTTTTTGAAAACAATAGTAAAGATTTTGGTGTAGATTTTGAAGAGTTTTTGTAAGTATGATTAGGAAAGAGAAAATGGGAGTGGGGGAAAAAATATAACAAAACAAAAAAAAATGAAAAAAAAATGTAATTACGTGCCCGTCTGGGCGCGAGAACTGCGCCTCACGCACTGTGAGGCGTAGTTCTCTAGGCACGGGGGCCCGGCATGTCTGCCAAAATCCCAATATTGTAGGAGAAAAAAATACAAAAAACTACCCCTTCACATTTGTTAAAATCTCAATCTCTAGTTCTTATGTCTGAAAAAACTCGTCAAAATCGACTATTGAGGAAGGCCTTAATATTGAGAACTTTTGTGTTTTTGAGAAGTTTTTGTAAGTGCGATTAGGAAAGAGAAAAATGAGAGGGGATGAAAAAAAAAAACAAATATGATTGACAAGTAGGCGCGTTTCGCGCACAGCTCCTTATTGTTTATATATTTCCTGCTGCAGAAATACTGTTCCAAGAACTCCATTTTACATAAGCATCTCTACTCTCTCTCTCTCTCTCTCTCTCTCTCTCTCTCTCTCTCTCTCTCTCTCCTACCCTCTATTTCCTCCAAGTAGGCAAACACTATTCCAAGGACCCAAAAAAAACTTCTGATGTACGTAGATGCTCTTAGAGGATCATCAATAATTAGAGTTTTTGAGAAATTTTTACAGTGTGATTAGGAAAGAGAAGATGTGAGGAGATGAAAACAAGAAAAAAATATTTAAATCTAGGAAAAAAAACAAAAAAAAATAAAGATTTACATGTCCAGTAGTGCATGCACTTGACGAGAGTTGCGCCTCACGCTAGGCAGACTGCTTTGTCTTCTTTTTTGGTGGAGCCCACAAAGCTGACAAAAACCTTAGTCCTTCAGCAAAGACCAATGTTCTTTTCTCTCCTCTCCCTTAACTTGGCCTCCTTAAAAACCTACCCAAAATGCATTGATGGGGATGCCCTTATGTTGATCAAGTTAGCAATTGTAAATGAACAAGTAAATGCACTTATTTCTTGTCTACATTTAATTTTTTTTAAAGCCAAAAAATGAAATTATTGTCTACATTTAATTAATTGAAATTAGATCCATTTATGCTAATTAATAAGCTTTATTTTTCTTTTAATAAAATTAAAAGTAAATATTTACTCCACCAAGTCGTCATTATAAAAAAGTATACAAATGAGCCATTTGGGCCATATAAATAGACTCTAACCTATTTATAATTATGTCGAACCGAGAAGATATTCGAACTTGAAACTTTTCTTATGAAAAGTAATAGTAATATCATCTAACCACAAGGTATTCAGCATCTAAATTATGTTATATATTTAATCTAAATTATAATATTATATATGAATATGGACATCGATACCTTGTATATATGATGCAATAACTCAAAAATTTTAGGAGAAATTTTAAATTTGAATTGAGTGTTAATGAAACTTTTTAATGGCTAACTTGAACAATCAGGCCAATTCTGTGAGTTGAGCCATTTATCTACGAATAAAGTGTTGATAAAATTAAACGTGTAATTTTTTTTTGTATAAAAATCATGTTTATTCAGATAAATATTTCTTTTGAAATTATTTTAAATTATATTTTAAACTTTATGAACTTGCTCCAAAACATATAAGGATGTAAGTCAGGCTAATATAATTTCAAAACTCTTAACACTAAATTATAATTTCTCACACAATGAGTCTATCTCCTATCTAAACCCTCGACTTGTGTTGTAATTTTGAGTGAAATTTGTTATCAGCTAGATCAATATTGGATTTTTTGATTGATTTTTTGTTATAAAGGAAATGTGATATATGATTTAGTGGGGTTAGGTGGGCGAGAAAGCAGGGGGGACAAATACAGTGACGCATGTGAAGGGAATGTCGGGTGTTGTGGCGGCAAGCGTGCTGTTTTGTCGGCCCCTCAGATCTCTTTCCCTTTCCCCCACCATCCCTAACTTTTCACTTTCCCTTCCAAACAATCATTACTCATCTCCGTCTTCTTTTCAATACGAGTATAATTTTGCTCTCTATTTCGCCTTCCTAAATCCTACCTCTACCTCTACATCTACACCATATTTTTTGTGCTTTAATTGGGTGATGAGACTTATACTGGGCTCTGTGTTGGTTGATAGGAAGGAATTATAATTCTATCTCTATTAAATTCTATGAACATGATATAGTTAGAGAGAATTACGATTCCATTACAATTCTTTCAGACTATAAAATTACAATTCCTACGGTATTTCTAGAAATTGTAATTTCACACTTTGTGGAATTGTACTTCCATGATAAATAACTATTTTATGTTTCTTTTTTGTTTATTATTATATTAGTTTACAAAGGTATTTTAGTCTTTATATACTTTTTCCTTTTAATTATCAATTATTATATTCATGTTTACCAAATAATGTAATATAAATTCTCACTTTATTCTTTTACCACTGAATTACAATTATTTTTTCTCTCTAATTCTCACCTCCCAACCAAACGCTATGTAATGCTACATCATTGTTGATTCTGTGTGTCATTCTCACTTCAATAGTTGATTAGGGTCGGTTTGAAATTTTAAAGAATGACGGTCAGAATTTTATTTTATATACATTTTTTAACATTTGGCTATCAACAAAAATTGAAATTAAAGAAAAATATTTATTTAATAAAAGGGAAAAATAAATTATTTTGATCGAAAATGTCTTCAAAATTTTAACTCTTGGAAGAAATTTTATAAATTCTTATTTTACGCTCCATTTTCTGTCTCTTTCTCTTCTTTTGAGTGGTGTCAAATGTACTTATTGACCCTTCATTTGTTTGATTATTATTTAAATTGTACTGTGTTAGTATGGTTAAAATATGAGTTTTGGTTGTCTTGGGCTAAACAATAAAATTTTTGGCTCAGCCTGATTCATAAGACAATTTATATCATGGATCAGGGTCCACGTAACATTATGGATTTTGAATCAAAACGACGAGTACAGAATTCATACTCTTAAGGATCATAATTGCGTAACACAAGACACATACACATATTATGAATTTACATATTTTTCTAATCTGATTTAGGTACATAATTTGTGTTCATAGGCATAGAATTTCACAACACAATACACAAAAATTCATAACATAATACACAATTACTAATTTATTTTAGGGGTAAAATTCATACTCTTAAGTACAAAATTTCATAACGTAAAACACAAAAAGTCACAATACAAAACACGGGCATGAATCATGACACTTTGAAGAAGTGTCTCTTCAGTTTATTTCGTGATCAATGAATAAGTTTGCTCATACTCTTGCTAGTGCAACTCGTTCTCAATCTGGTCATTCTAATTGGTTTTCATCTTTACCTCAATGTATTGAACATTTGTTTTAATTAAGTTTTTTCGTATGATTTTGAAAAAAAAAAACATAATTTTAAAAAAATATACAATTCTTTTTTTAAACTTTTAGCCAAAACTAACAAATAAACTATTTTCTTAAAATCAATTTTTCTAAAAAGAAATTTTCTGTTTCTAAACGCGCCTTGAAATTTTGGGAGGTGAGTTTATTTAAAATTTTAAGAATTTTTTATTTTTCAGTAGTTGGCAAGAGGAAAAGAATGAGATCGAATTTTCTTGTGTATATATCAAGTTGCCATCATCCTTGAACAGTTGAACACACACATACATTTATTTATTTATTTACTTTGAAAGCAAGAAGAACTAAAATATTATTAGCTCAAACCAAAAATAAAAGTAGGTGATCCGTCAGTCACTCAGAGTGAGAGAGTCATGCCCCATCCACCTTAGCAAAGGAATGGACAACCTAATTTTTATCTCTAGCGATGTACTGGGCCTTACAACCAATAATAGACGAGATGAGACACTGACAGTCATGAGCTATGGTGCCGATATAGGAACGATCATAGCTAAGTTTAAGCAAACTAAAATAAGAAATAAAACAATAAAAAATTACTACTGTACGAAACAAATTATGTTGCTTGATCCAAGTGAGAGCCTCCCGAATTGCCATTGCATCCGACATCAAATGGCCTTGAACACAGCGCAACAATGGACCATTTTCTGCTACATGGAAAACCCCATGAACCGATGTATTAATCACGAACCCATGTTGCGGTTGGAGCCCAGCATCTACCATTCAAAGTCGTCTTGATTAACTTGAGGAGCAGCTGCATGCCATCATGCTACGTGGAGTCCTATTAATCCCATGCGTTCAAGCTAATTTTTTTTAATACAACTGATTCTGATCTATAATATCTATTTATTTATACTTATTGAAGCATAAAGTCTGACATAGAAGTTCCACACAGCGTGATTACGGGCCATCCATATGGCATGAATTAATCCCATCCTCTGTACCGCTTTGTTACCATCCTCGCTCGCCCTCCAACAGCCTTGCCATTCATTGCGTGAAGTCCATTTATTTCTATAGAATAATTAACATTATTCAACATTTCAAATTTAGAATAATTAGCATTGCGCATGACATTAGTATGAAATTCAATTTTATTAGATTGTAGCCACCATTATTTGGTACGTGCTTAAAATAGAATCAAAGATTATATAGTTAATTCTCAAATACTCCGTAAATCTTAAAATTTATAATAATTAACTTCACTTATGTAAAGACCTTACATTAAATGGAAAGGAGACAAAATATAAGAGGTTTCCTACCAAAAGATACTATTATTTAGATGCAATCTTCAAAGTCCTAATCAGAATACATGGTTGACCATATCACATATTTTTCTGGAAGACATATCTGTTTGAAAGATTTAAAAAAAAAAAAAAAATATCGGTAATATTGTAAGTGATAGCCTTAACAACATTGTAATATCTGTTCAAATATATCATCGAGGCTCAATCTCATGACCTTTCATATGGGAGAATTACTACACAAGATGCTTGGCGAAAAAAAACACTATTTTTCCCTTTAAAATGTAAAAAGATAGGACTTAGAATGAATTTTTCTTTCTTATAAGGAAAGTTGAGAGGATTTTGATTGGGATGAATAAATGGTGTTATTTTTTAAAAAAATAACAAGGATAACAATGACAAACGTTATGAACTTATTTTTTAATACTACTTGAGATATAGTATTTTAAAATAAACTCTTTTTAAAAATTACTCATTCTTTATAAGTAATGTTTATAACTTATTTATAATTGTCAATTATCATGTAGTGTGATGGCACCGCCAAGATTTATCTTGGATTGTTGACCATGATTTAAAATAACTTTCAAATTATGTTCAAATTTTGGGTCGATAAATAAACATAATTCTTTACAAGGTAGTATATATTCTATACTTTTCTCAAACTCTTTCAGCCCAAATAATTAATGTTCCCACCACTGGCCCCTATCACTGGAGTTCGATCTTGTGACTACACATTTGGAATGGTAATTGTCATCACACTACATCATAGTTGGCTTATGTGCGTTAAATTTATTTACACGCATATAAATTATTAACTGCAATATGCAGAATATGTCAATTGCATACACATCATTTTTAAGATGGACCTTATTCATGGTATAAGTGTATAACAATTGTGAGGCCGACTGGTGGGCATGTGAGTTATTGGACTAGTATGCGTTACTTTGGGGCTTAAGCCTAATACAGATTTTGGAATTTTATAGCCCAATAGTGAGAGTAGCATTGGGTCCAATTCAACTAGCCTTTGCATTTGTCTCGCACTATGAACCATCCAAATTTTAAAAAAAAATTAAAATAAAATAAAATAAAAATCTAAAGAATTCTTTGTATTGAATGTATTCCAATTAGTTGATACTCTAATTATTTTTACTATTCATTAATTAAATTAATATTTTTCTGTTTATTTTCTTTAAAATATTTGGTATTTTGTTTATTCCAAGAGATCTTTTGATTATTAACATTTACCAGATTTTGTCATTGACTTTTAATTAAATCATAAATGATCTATTAACTATTGAGTATTGACATTTATTAATTTTCATCCGACTTTCAATTTGACTATAAATTATTCCTGGTCATCCAGTTAAATATCAATTTAGTAAACATTAAATTTAAAGGTAATAATGTAAATTTTAGCTTTTTTTTTTCTTGGTAAGTTCAAACTCCGGGAGGCACGGAGAGCTGGCCCAGGAGGAATCGTCACTTATGGGAATCGAACCCGGGTTCTCCCGCAATTCTTCCCCACAAAGAGAGCTCACTTGCCACTTGAGCTACCCCATTGGGTTAAATTTTAGTTTTTGTTGAGATGAGCAAATTGAATTCATAAACTTAATGCATTGGGTTTATTATTAGTAGAATATGAAGAACTAAAAATTTGCATTAGTACCCTTAAATTTAATATTTACTACATGGATACACCTTTAAAAATTAAAAAAATGTCAATAGTCAAGGAAGTATTATACGAATTAACTCTTTCTGGGAGCAATGAATATTATAATTGTAATTTTTAATTGTACATTTGTTATTTTGAACACAATAAATAGCTAAAATTAAAAAAAAAAATAGCTTAAATTTTTACCTTGAGGTGCAAATGAGATTGCACGAGCCTCTTTCAACTTAATCATAAGTTATGACCTTGTGGTCCCACGCTCCTATCTAGCATGAATATTATTAATTTCAATGTGTAATTTTAGTTGATTAGTCAAAAAAACATGTGATTAGATGATGACCGGCGACCACAACAATAATAACTCCAATTTTTGTTTAGTTCTCTTAAATAATATTCGAGTCATTAAATAACAAGTATAATTAAAAGAGTTCTATACTTCTATCATGTATCAAATAAAGTTTAATATAATAAGTCGGTTATGAATTAGTTAAAATTAATATGCTGCACAAATTCGCAGACATCGTGTGTGTCTATATGTGTGAAAGATAGATCAGGTGAGAATCACATGTTCAAAAGAGAACTGAGAATTCATTACAGTCGTTCATGTGTTCAGATTTAATGGATTAGAAACATTATTTTTTGGAAAATACGGTGACATTTTAATAAATAATTGAACTTTGAAGTACAAGTGAATTTTGTTAAAAGTGCAAGTAATATTTTTATATAGTGCACTTAAGTGCAAGTAAAATGTAGAAGTGCAACAAATAATGTACATTGAGCATCAATAAGAGTGCACATAACGTTATCATTAGCTGTATTAAAGGTTATCATTAAGTGCACCATTGTGAAAGATGTTATCATTAGGTGCATCAATGTTAAAATGTAAGTTACTTGTACTATTAAGTGAAAATGGTTGTACTTTTAAGTAATTTTACTTGTACATTTTTACTTACACACTTGCACCAATTACTTGTTGAACTTTTAACACATGTTACTTACACCAAAATTCGAATTACTCACCATATTTTTTTAATAAATTAGCTCTGATCTATTACATTTTTTTGTGTATTCGTTTTCACTTGAGCGCATATATGTATATAAAAGGCAGTTTTATAGTTCAAAAATGGCGTACGACAGATATGAAGTGTGTAAAGTTAGACAAGTGGATGGTACGTATAGTTATACTAATTTTTGTCTGACCTGCCTAAAATGCAAGAAAAAGTGTACGTTATTATGAGAGGCTGCGGCCGTGCTGCACCGACGCTTTGAATAATGCATCTATTATTAAATATAAATATTGAAAACATTTTATTAATTAGTATATAAATATGTGACAGTAATACGTAGATATGCCATAATCGTACGTAGATTCAAGTCATAAGTGCTTCGTGATTGGCGTCTGCAACTCCATCGGATTCCCCAAAAAAATTTGACCATACTATATAATATAATTAATGTTTAGAGATTGGCATAGCTTCTTGTTGAAGAAACCTTAGTTGTATATATGCATGTCATGGATAACAAGAAAACATATGTACCCCATATCCCATTGTCTCTATGCAGCTTTATATAAACCACTAAAACACGCAGATTCGATCTTACAGTACCCACTTTAAAAGATAATAAACAGAAAAATAAAAACATATATATTTATCTCTAATTAAACAATTTAATATTTTTCTGTATTTATTGAGTGGATACAATTAGTTAAATTTTTTTTTTTTTTTTTTTTGAAAACGAACAATCCAATAGTATATATTAAATCAAAGCATGAATTGAAGAAAATGAGGAGAACACTTTCCCAGTTCATACGACAAGCTTGAGAGCCAACCATCTTAACCAAAGCAAGGGTGATATGATTTGCTGACCGAAGAATAAACTAAAAGCACAAGCAGATAACAAACTACTAAGAGTTTTACAATAAAATTAAAAGTAATATAACCTAAATAAGACCTATCCAACCTCCCGCTAATTAAAGCTTGAACCAAGTTGAGACAGTCAGACTGAACACAAACTTTTAGCACACCTCTAAATTTAACCCACATGACTTCATGAGAGCTTTCCATACAAGCCATAACTTCAGCGCCATAGCTTCCTTACGTCTGTTTTTGTGATAATAGCTTGAGTAAATTGTTCAAATTTAAGGTATACATATAAGAATTTTGAAATTATAGGCTAATATGTGAGTCATGATGTAGTTAATTATGTGAAAATATATGGACACAAACATGAACCATAAAAAGAAAAAAGAAAGATTAAAAAAAAATAAAAAAAATCCCTGGATGGTCCGACCTAAACATACCAGCTTCTATTTTCAGGAACTCCCTGCAAACTTTAATTATTCCACAAAAGCAAAAAAGATTTAATATATGGTGGAGGGAAGGGTATCAAAGAATAAGAATTTCTTTTGGTGTCCGGACAAATCTCCACTATCACAAAAGAAAGGGGGAGAGCATCATCACTTTCTTTAACAAAAACCTTTCTCATCTTTCTGGTTTAATTTAGATCAATAGTAATCTCTACATTTATCAGTTTAATATATATCAGTTGACATATATATTATTGATTATTGTAATTTTTAGATAAAATTTTACTACATTAATTATGAGAAAACTTTGAGTCGCTATTTAAGCGTACACTATTATGGGTGGAATCCATAATTGATTGACTCAAATCGAGAAAGCAAATAATATAATTAATAACTCTCATAAGGAGTCGAACATTGTGATTATCAGATTAATTATTTAAGTATTATATTGTGTGAGATTTTGAACGTCACCTAATTAACACGTACGCTTGGCCATATTAAATTAAAGATAAAGGAAAAGATAGCACGTACTTCCCTTTGAATCAATTTAATTTAATATTTTTTCCTTTGTTGTTGCACTATCTTTTAGCGTTTGAAAAGGGATGATTCTCTTGTGAAATGCATAGTAGTGGATAAGTGGAATAAATTCCCATAATCATATCCCATGGACTAGCTGCTCGTTTAGTAAAAGGTTAGATTTTTAGTAGACATGCGGCATTCCATAGTATGCCAATATAATATATAAGGCTCCCATAGTCCCATACAAGAGATTGTCAGATATTGCATTGTAACAAAGTCAGTAGAATTTTTTTAAAAAAAATACACGTGTCTAAGAGAGAAATCAAATATTGCATTGTAACAAAATCAATACGTTTCTAAGAGAGAAATGTGAACTCATCTCAGTCGTTCATCTGGATAGATCTTAAAAAAAGTGATATTTTTATAAATAATTGAAAATTTGAAATACAAATAACAGTTTTAATTTATATAGTGCACCTAGGTGCAAGTAAAATGTACTAAAAGTGCAACAAATAAACGAGCAATAATATTAAGTGCACCTAACGTTATCCTTAATTATTGGACCAAATGTTACCATATCGACCAATATGAAAGACGTTATCATTAAGTGCACCAATGTGAAAAGATAAATTACTTGCAGTATTGAGTGTAATGATTGCACTTTTAAGTGATTTTACTTGCACATTGTATTTGCACACTTGTATATGTTACTTGCACTCAAAGTTCTAATTATTTACGAAAATGCCATCGTATTTGTTTTCCTATTTAATTTCTGTCTTAGGCACCCGTTCTCACTGGAGTACGTGTTTTCACACACACACACACAGACACACATATATATAGTGATATAGTTAACAAGCACAAACTAAAAATATTGAAAGGTAACCTTGGAATATTACCATCACATAGCTTTGGGATAACCAAGCGGATCTCATAATTGAACCATATAATATGATAAGACATTATCATACTTACATTACTTATGTAAACTTAAATGAATTAACCCAAATGCTCCCTTAGTACTATCTCATAGTAATCTTAAATGAATTAAACCAAATGCTCCGATCCCTTAGTACTATCTCAAATAACCATCCGTTCTTCAAATCATCTCTTCTTCTTCAGTCTCATAGCAGTGTGAGCATAAGCACTGCATAGGTTCTACCCTATAGCTACGTAGTATATGTAGTAGTCAGATGTGTTAACATAACCTGTGGATCGGAATAGCATTTGTTTAAATTTCAATTGCACCGTCGCCCGTGGAAATGTGGACTCACTTTTAAGCAATGTATATAACACGATACAACTTTTCCATTTCTTATACTAATAAAATTTGGCAACAAATTAATATTTCTTCAGTAGCTTATATCTCCTACAAGTCGATCTTCCGACCTATAACAACAAATACTTGTCTCTTATATATCATGCCTAAGTTAACCATGTTAATTAACTTCTGAGCTCTGAGGATCAGTGTCATTTACTCCAACACCCAATATAATAGTTTAAAAGAATTGATAAACGCATTACCAATGCAACTAATCAAAATGTCAAAAGTTTAGAAATATCGTTACATACATTATTCCACTTTAGCTAGCTCATTTCTGCATGCATGCAACCAGAGTTTCAATTCACCCGTTTGAAGTTTTGAACCTAGGAATGAAATTTAGACAAATAAAAGTTTGAAATAATATTGACTGATACAGTGATACGTAGTGTACTACGTCGTACTGTACTGTCATGCATGCCAATTAATAAATAAACAAATAAATTATAAACATTATATATTATATATATGTTGGCCGGCTGGCTAGATCATTAGCTCCGGTCATATCATTCATATCATCCATCTGTTGCTTATTTGTTGTAATTTTGCTGCTTTTCTCAACGTCCCAGCCCTACTTTATTCTTGTATCGTCGCTATAGAAAATGACATTTCCAGTACACGTAATTAGAAATATATACTTCCAAGGTTGTATTATTGACTATAAATTGAACACACACAAATATAAAAATTTAAAAATATATATATAATGCTGCATGCCTTACTTCAGTATTGTCACACTCAGAAAGGCAGCAAATATTAGCGTGTCAACTGGCAGATTTTGGCCGGTACAATAACTTAAACTTTAGAATGTTGCGTTGTGGGATAGATACTGCGTTTTACTTCAAAAGTAATAATGGTACGGTACGGTGGCTTGGTGTTCCAACTATTAGAGCATCCATAGCAATAGATATTTAAGAGTTTTTGGAACAGTATCTATACACTTGGAGGGAAGAGAAATGAAGAGAGAGAATTATTTGGTTCTTCTACAAAAGATGCGTTTTTGGAACAATGCAAAAGAGAGAAAAATTAAAGAAGCTCGTGCCACGTGTACGTGGCTTGCCAGCAGTGCGTGCACGTGTCTGACAAAGGCTTTAGTTAATTTTTTTTTAAAATCATATTTGGTTTTTTTTTTCCTTCCATTTTCTCTATAAGTGACGATAAAAACTGCAACTATTACTCAATAATGTATACTAGGTAAACCCTAATCATGTGTAATAACCTGCATTTCGGTCACATTTTAAATGAATGGATGATAGATTTATTCATTGTGATGGGCGGTGCGAGTGTATAATATATACATTGGTGAATTTTGATCCAAAATGTTGGGTACGTGGAACGCAATAATTGTCATATTTAATTTATGTGATTAGTGATTAAGTGTTAAGAAACTAAAGAGGCCCAATCATGATATGATGAGGGACAACCTATTTTTGTATGTATTATATTTATATATTGGTATTGAACCGACCTTCAAATTGGTAAATAAAATGTAATAATTAAACTAAGCCCTAAATTTAGCAATAACTCATATCATTGCGTATTCATTTATTATTGTATTTCCTTGTTGGATGTTACATGTTTGGTTTCCCTAATCATATCGCTAGTTGGAATACTTTTTTTGTGTATGTGCGCGCATACATGTATACACAATTGAAAAATTATGTATATATTTTTATTATTTAAAAAGTGTTATAAAAATTAAAAATATTAACTACTTTTTTAAGTGCATGACAAATAGTTAGAAATATAGGTCACCCAGCTTAGGGGATAGTTGAAAAAACTCACAACCCTTAGTGGTTGCTATTGTCTTAATTAGATGTCAAAATTTTTTTTTAATTACATACGTACTAAGTAGTGTGTATTATTGAGATTTTTTTGGATGCAAAAAATAAAAAAAAATGTTATTTTCCACTACAAATTCTCATTTTCAACAATAATATACATAAAATATATAAATATTAATCTTAATTTTGAAATTATATACATACATATATGTTTGTACTATAACCTCTAATATTTGATATTTATATTAGATTTCAATTACTTTGGGGTTGAGTTATGGTCATATCTCATTAATTTAACAACTCATATATGTTGACCGAATTTTTACATATCTTTCAGTTAATAATAGTTAGAAATAATACCTAATATGATTTTTTGACTATGTTATATTTTACTCATCTACTATCAATTTATCTAACATGATTGTTGAACTATATGAAATTTACTCAATTTAATACAACAAATGATTAAATTGAGTAAATCTTGAAAAGTCGAGAGACCATTTTGATTGAATTGACAACTGGTGACCAAATTAAGAATTTTGGCATAATTTTTTGTATGGACAATTTAACTGGTCGCAAGAGTGAAATTTGTCACAAGAGACTAATGATCAAATCTCACTAGCGGTAACACTCCTTATGCGCAATGAGCAAAAGTCTAGCATCTGTTGATCAGTTGTGTTATCCTCCACAAATTGTCGAGCCATATATACATTATGATAATATTTAAGGAATAGGAGATGAAGAAAAACATCAAATGACTTGATTGTATAGATGTCTGGGTAGCTTTGTTTTGTCAACTCACACGTAGGAAATGAAAACACTACACGAGTGTTTGTGTGTATATGTGTGGCATATGTGCTACATAGCTTTTAGTAGTTTGTATGAATTCAATAGTCACCCACACCCCCAATAAACTTGTAAACCGTGTGGATGCACTCATCCACCAAATATTTGACCACACCTACCTAAACCCCGCATTAAAGTTTGATAATTAGAGGGATAATGTAATGATCTCTGGATAGGTTTTTTTTTTTTTTTTTTCCTCTCTCTCTTTTATATATATATATATATATATATATATATATATATGATAGATTTTTTTTTCCCTCTCTCTCTCTTATATATATATAATAAAAAAAGGTGAGATAATTAAACAAGTAAAAAAAAAAGGAAAAAGTGTCAAATAGGCCACTGAACTTATTGCTTTTGTGCAATTGGGCCATTGAACTTAAAAAGTGTGCAATTCAACCATCAAACAAGTAAAATTTGTGCAATTGGACAATTTTTACAAAAATTTTTAATTCAATTTGAGTTAAAACCATTTCAATATTGACTCCCAACTAGTATGGTAGAATAAAATGTCACTCTTAATACATATATGTTAGTAATATAATTGGATTTTACTAAAAAAAATTTGTAAAAATGGTCAAATTGCACAAATTTTGCTTGTTTGATGGTTGAATTGCACACTTTTTAAGTTCAATAGCCTAATTGCACAAAAGCGATAAGTTCAGTGGCCTATTTGACACTTTTTCCAAAAAAAAAAGGTTCGTTCAAACGTAACCTTGAATTTGAAATTGAAACTAAATGCTTAAAATATTTAACTTTAAACTTTCTAGCTATATACTACATTGTTACCGTATTAGTTTCCATCTTGAATTAGTAATTTAATTGGGTAATTTTTTTCGACAATTTATTCATATGAATTATCATTTTTTTCTTAGTCATTTAATGATATAGTTATTTTCTTGATAAATGTGTGTGATTTAATTAATTTCAGTATCCATTAGTATATAATAAAGAATCGGAACAATTCCACCCAAATCGATTTAATAGTTACTTGGTAATTACAAGATTTCGAGTTCGACTTCACATGAGAACTATCTATTGATATTTTTTTTTATTTGAGCTGATCAATTATGAACCACTTAAATTAATATACTCTGTATATTATTGTGATTTTTATCGATTAGAGTCACAATATATGTTTTATCTAAAGTGCACATTTGTGTAACCATACATACTTTTTTTTATAATACTATTGACTCTGTTACAATGTATACATACTTTTATATAAATCAAATAATAATGAAGAATTCTTTATTTTTTAAATACGTTGTATACCTATACCTACTAATTAAGAAAATGATGGAGGGTGAGGTAGCTTGCCCTACAAATCAAAACTTAAGTATCACGCTTCTTTTTGGCAAGATTACACAGCCACAAAGATTGTTAAATAAATCTTGAAAAAAAAAATCACTACAATAAAATATTTTGCAGGTAAAACTCCACACAATAATTAAATATAAAAATTAACCAGAGTGAATATTAAAAAATAATTTCAATAAAAGAAAATATATGAGTCACTTTGTATATTTTGGTAGGCATATAATATTTGATATATGGTGTTGTTATAAAAATGTCATTATTAATGGAAGTTTTAAAAAAATACATTGGCATTCTTATCATACAAGATGCGATTAATTCATACTGGCCTTATCGTAATATTTTTTTTAAAATGGTTTTTATATACTCAATACTAAAATGTTATTCACATACAGAAAGATAAAGTTAATGCAGCCTGCATGAACAACTAACTCAGTTCGTCACATGAATAAAATTTAAAAAACATAACACAGGGTCGAATTTATTTACTAAGATTTACATCTTTAAGATGCTTTGTCAGGCTGGAGATGGAGATGGGGATTAAGTTTTTGGGATCCAGATGAAATGAATGCAAATGGTATTTTAAGTTGGGGGGGAACTGAAAGCAGGAAAAAACAATGGCAAAAACTTGTGTGAGACCGTCTCACGGTGAGACGGGTCAGGTCGGATCGGATGAAGATGCAAATGTAATATGCACAAATGTCATACTTATATGCTCAAATGTAATACTAATCCTGTTAGGGTAAATGTAATACTTTTAAGGGAAAATACAATACTTTTACATTTCGATTTAAAAGTATTACATTTTTCCTCAAAAGTGTTATATTTGCCCTTATAAGTAAGGTGCACTTGTCAACATTACTTATTATGAAAAATGTATTATTTTTTCTCTTATAAGTAGCAAAAATTGTATTTTTGATTAGTGTTATATTTAAGCATATAAGTATGATATTTACGCATATAAGTATGACATTTGCATGGTGCTTTGACCCGACCCGACCCATCTCACGAATAAGGATCCGTGAGACGGTCTCACATGACTCAAAAACAATAATTGATGGAAGTGGAAAAGCAGTCAAAGATGGAGATGAAGATGAAGATGTTGGATTAGGTTGCAAATGTAAACATCATAGGATGCCACAAATACTTTCTCCTCCCAATAAGGACAGGCTGGAAGAATCCAAACCAAAACCCAAACCCCGCGACCTCACATAATTTACAAGTAATTATAGAGCCTCTAAAATGTGATTTTCACACAACAAAACAATCGAAAAACATAAAATAAATACGAATGAAAAGAAGGCCGAAAACAACCAAAAGAAAAACACCAGCGTGAGAGGAATAAAATTAACTAAAATCTTGAAAAAGCCGAGAAGCGAGGGAGCCTGTGCCTTCTTTCTTTCTTTCTTCTACACTCTGTTAAGCATCTTAACTTGCTTTTTTCCTCTCTTGTCAGTTCCATTCTTTACCTTCCTTGTTAAAGCTACTGCTGATTTCTTTACCTTAGCTCTCACTTTTTTTTTTTCTTCTTCAGTTCTTCTTCTTCTTGCTTTGCTGGATTCTATGCTCTCTCCTATTTCCTTGCCACTGAAATGAGCTGCTGAGATTTTAGCTTATTCTTCATTCATTCACCATTCTGCAATTTGATCATTTCTCCAGAAAGTAGTTTTCCTTTCCATCATTTTATTTTTCTTTTCTTCTTCTCTTTTCCCAAGAGCTGAAATTCCTCCACCGCTTGCTTCTTCAGACCTCAAAATTCCCGTCTTTCTTGACTTTCCATGTTCATGATTTCGACTTTCCTCGCCCCCAGCTTTTGGTGTAATGGTTTAGGTTTTCTCTTCTGATTCATTGTGTTGTTACTTCTTGGTAACGATCAAGAAAGGTCACAACTTTTAATTTGTTTGGCTTTGGGTGATTGAGTTTTGGCGCAATTTGTGTTTCTGATTCAATGGGGATTTGTCATGGGAAACCATTTGAACCTCCCCAGAACTTCTCTGGAGACTCAATAATCCCCAGTGAGAATGAGCATGCATTGAGTCACCATACTGGGAAAACTCCAAGGTTCCCCTTTTACAGCCCTAGTCCGTTGTTCAGTGCATTCAAGAATTCACCTGCCAATTCCAGTGTGAATTCAACCCCCCTGCGATTCTTCAAGAGGCCATTTCCTCCACCTTCACCAGCAAAGCATTTGCGGGCATTGCTTGCTAGGAGGCACGGCTCAGTGAAGCCTAATGAGGCCACTATCCCAGAAGGAAGTGAGTTTGATATTGGATTGGATAAGAATTTTGGGTTTTCCAAGAATTTTGCAAGCCACTATGAGCTTGGGGAAGAAGTGGGGAGGGGACATTTTGGGTATACTTGTTCTGCTAAGGGAAAGAAAGGGAGCTTGAAGGGTCAGGATGTCGCAGTCAAAGTCATCCCAAAATCAAAGGTTCGGTCTTTTTAACATTTATGTTTTCTTCTCGTTGGTTCTCAAGTCCTCAAGGTTATTCTGGCTATTTCTGTATGTTTATTGTGTTATTAGCTTTACAATGATTATATTTAATCTACTTTTGCTGGGCATTAGAGATAATTTCTTTTGTGTTTAGTGATGATGAGTTTTTATTGTTCTGCTTTTCTATAGATTTATGGCGAATGTCTCAGCAATGTTGCATTAATTCTTACACTGTTTTGCATAACTATCATATGGTGCAAATTGACACTTGAAATCTCTTTCATGGCATTTTTATTTATCCTCTTACAAGAGGAAGTGCTTTCAAAAATTGGCCTTTGCCTAAAGAATTTGAAGTTCTATTATTAATGCTCATTGTACTGACCTCTTTAATGAATGTACTATTTTCATGTAAAGCATTCGCTTGTTTTATCTTATTCTTAAAGAGGAATGTTTTTGCAGATGACTACAGCTATTGCCATTGAAGACGTAAGAAGAGAGGTTAACATACTGCGTGCTTTAACTGGGCATAGAAACCTTGTGCATTTTTATGATGCATATGAAGATGAGGACAATGTTTATGTAGTAATGGAGTGAGTTTGAAGATTTTGATTCTTAGCTATGATTTCTTACTTTATCCTGCTTGATATTTACTTGTTTCCTTTGGGAGTTATTCAGTCTTGTCCTACTTTAGGAACCTCTTAGGTTCTCTTGAAACATGATGCTCCTGTAATCTTCTTGTAGCAGCACGTACTTGGGGCTGTTTCTTTTAAGAATACTACTTATTTCACTTATTTAAAAAAATTACATGAAGAAATCACTATTTCCCTCATTTCTGTGCATATTTATATTTGATTTATCATGCAGTTTTTTATTCTGTTGATACTGACAAATTGGTATAGAAGGATGTCATCATCCCAAAAACTTACCTTATGCCCTTATCCCTCTGTCGAAAGCTTTTCCTAACCAGCTAAATGTTATTAGGAGAGTCAGCTTTGCCCAATACTGTTATAGTTGCCGATATTTTCAGTGCTCTTACATCTGTTAACTGTTTGTTCCCGCAGATTATGTAAAGGAGGAGAATTACTTGACAGGATACTTTCGAGGTGCATATCGTTTATCTTATTTCTATTGGGGGTTCATGTTTCCCTTCTATTGCAGTCATTGAACTTACTAATATCATTTTTTTCGGAATCAAGGGGTGGAAAATACTCTGAACAAGATGCTAAAGCTGTTATGGCACAAATTTTAAGTGTTGTCTCATACTGTCATCTTCAGGGAGTGGTTCACCGTGATCTAAAGCCTGAGGTACAAATATTCTCGAATCCCGCCAGGACTTTCTTGTCCTATAGAGCATGTTAAAAACTTTAATATTAGGTGCAGAGATTATTATTTGATAAGCATGTTAAAAACTTTATAGACTTATTAATTAGCATGCCTCTCTTATATTGGCTGATGAATACATAAATTTTTGTTTTGTATCTGCTTTACTTGCTGCTTTCTTCAAGGCCTTTTGTTCTCTGCCATGGTTTCTATTCCGTTTCAAAATAAGACAGAAAGATCGTGTCGTGTTTCTTTATTTCTGATCTGTCTACACTTAGCACATTTTCCCTCTTTTTGGGATTAACAGTTGCTTGATAAATTTGTTTCAGAATTTTCTATTTTCATCAAAGGATGAGCGTTCTCCTCTGAAGGCCATTGACTTTGGACTTTCTGATTATGTAAAACCAGGTAAAGATGGCCTAGATGTTTTTATTATATTTTAAATAATTTTTTAAAATTTCTCATCAATTACATTATAATAGACCTTTGACAAAAGAAGATTTTTGCAGATGAAAGGCTAAATGATATTGTTGGAAGTGCATATTATGTAGCCCCTGAAGTTTTGCATAGATCATATGGAACAGAAGCTGACATGTGGAGTATAGGTGTCATTGCTTATATTATTCTCAGTGGAAGCAGACCTTTCTGGGCACGGACGGAATCTGGAATCTTTCGGGCTGTTCTCAAGATTGATCCAAGCTTTGATGAAGCCCCTTGGACCACTTTGTCTTCTGATGCAGTAGACTTCGTAAAGAGATTGCTGAACAAGGATTACCGCAAGAGGCTAACTGCAGCTCAGGCTCTAAGTAAGTTACTTTAACGATAATAATTATGAATTACTTCCCGACTCCCGCAGCCACTACCTGAGTGTGTGCACTGAGTAAACCCTGCCTTGTGACCCTAGCTGGCAAGGACCACAAGGAGGTAAACCAGTTTAGGTTGCCCATAGCTGACCGGCTCAAACCAAGAAGGACAATAGGCCACACCCGCTGGGAGTCGAACTTGTAACCTTGTGGTTATCAGGTCAACAGTTTGACCAACTTGGCTGGGGTTGCCCCCGACATGTCTTATTTGTAATATTTGGATGTGGTGCACTGCAGAGTTCTGAACTTGATTTCTCATTTGTGTGTTAAGGTCATCCTTGGCTGGCTGGTCATCATGATGTCAAGATACCTCTGGATCTGATAATATACAAGCTTGTAAAAGTTTACATATATTCCTCGTCTCTAAGAAAAGCAGCGCTGAGGGTATGTTATTCTGGCTTCTTAAATTCTTCTAAATAGGAAGTTTTAATATCATATAGAATCAAAATGCAAGGATAATTCTGCTCGTGACTTGAGACATGTCAATTACATAAACTATTTTTAAAGATTATGTTTTGTTGCATTTTTTGTTCAATATTTCCAACTATACCGCCTTAGACGAATAAAATAAAAACACAAGGATAGAATACTGCTTGTGATTTGAGATATGTCAATTTCATACACTATTTTTTCTGCAGGCTATGTTTTATTATTTTCCAATTACACCACCTTAGATGGATACACATAGAACAAGTGGAAAGAAGTGATTGCCCCTTTTATAACTTGTATTCAGGAGCAAACAAAAGTGACTGATAGTTTTCAAATCACTATCTGTCACCAGATACTGCCTTCTACATACTCCCTCTGTCACATGGAGTTTGTCCCTGGAAGGATAGGCACAATTCTTTAGTGAAAGGACAAGGAGAAGAGGGGGTGGGGGGGGGGGGGG
>NC_044916.1:29967587-30094282 GCF_003576645.1 Ipomoea triloba | reverse complement strand
GGGAGAAGGGGGGGGGGGGGGGGGGGGGACGGTGGAATAGAGAATTTGAACAAGTGAGTTGAAAAGTAGCGCACACACACAAAAGCAGAAATTGTGTGGTTGTTAATGCGTTAAACAAATCGCCAAAATAATAAACAAGTCACCAAAATTATCTTGTTGTGTATGATAGTAACTTTGTCGGACAGAGGGAGTAAAAATTTGTTTTACGCTCAAGATTACAGTGTCTAGAAGTGTGACTGCTTGTTTAATCTGCTTTCTAACAGGCCCTGGCGAAGACATTGACCATACCACAATTAGCTTACCTCAAGGAGCAATTCACGTTATTAGGGCCAAGCAAAAATGGGAATATATCTCTACAAAACTTTAAAATGGTTTGACCTCCGCATCCTTCTCTGCTCCCTTTTATTATTTTAAATTGATTCAATGGATAATACTGAGAGAAACATGATTTGGCAGGCTGTGACTAAGAACTCAACTGACGCAATGAAGGATTCTAGGGTCTTGGAATTTGTTAGCACGGTGAGATTCTTGGCAAATTTTATTTTTCTTCTTCATTTGGTATATAACTGATTATATGCTAAAATTTTCTAAAAGTAAAGTGTAAAGGAAGAAAATTTGCTCAATGGTATTTTTATGTGATGCAGGTGAGTTCTCTCCAATATAGGAAGTTGGATTTCGAGGAATTCTGTGCTGCAGCAATAAGTGTTCATCAGCTAGAAGGAATGGAAAGCTGGGAACAGCATGCTCGACGGGGCTATGAGTTTTTTGAAAAAGACGGGAACAGACCTATTATGATAGAAGAACTTGCCTCAGTACACTCTCACTCTAATCTGTTTGAAATTGCACTTAACATTGCTAGTATATCCAGGTTTAAGGGCTCCTATCATATTCTTGTGGGGTGCCCTTGAAAACAAAAAGGATGAACATGGAAGTAAATGCATGAGAACAATTGAAGCAAAAATTAAATGCTATATAGCCCCAGGATGTTCAAATTATGCATCGCATATTAAAATATCTTAATCAGTTAACACTTCATGAAGTTTCCTACAATATTTTCATGTAGCCCCACAATATCTTAATCAGTTAAATACTTCATGAGTTTACAGTCCTATGATAGTTTCATGTAGCCCCAAGACGTTAAATAATTTCTGTAACTTGCTTTGCCTTGAGAGAATTGTTGCATGATGTGTTCTTTCTAGCTTCATGCTGATCGATGTTTCTGTATATCTTTATCTTTGTCATAGGAGCTCGGACTTAGTCCTTCGGTTCCAGTTCATGTAGTTCTGCAGGACTGGATAAGACATTCTGACGGAAAGCTCAGCTTCTTGGGGTTTGTCAGGCTTCTGCACGGTCTCTCAGCCCGAGCCCTCCAAAAGGCTTGATCATCCTGCTCGACTAAATGAAATGCATCCATCTTTGAACTAATCCATGTCAGAGATAGAGTTCTTCGTGTCCAACGGGGGAGCCTACGCCACGCCTTTACTATTGACAGGGCTGGTCAAGGATATGATCAAGCTACAGCTTAATTCGATCATTCAAAGCCATTTGCAGCATATTCAGTTGTGAGCATGCATCTCTGGGTTTCTCAGAAATTTTTATTTTTCTTGCATATTATCTGGTGCCATCAGATGTAGAGGATTGTACAGAGGAAGGGTAGGTTAAAAAGTGTATGTAGATGATTTAAGCTCAGCACTGCACTGAAATTAAATGAGTTTCTGTGGCTTTGGATGTATTCCTTGTGNGGGGGGGGGGGGGGGGGGGGGGACGGTGGAATAGAGAATTTGAACAAGTGAGTTGAAAAGTAGCGCACACACACAAAAGCAGAAATTGTGTGGTTGTTAATGCGTTAAACAAATCGCCAAAATAATAAACAAGTCACCAAAATTATCTTGTTGTGTATGATAGTAACTTTGTCGGACAGAGGGAGTAAAAATTTGTTTTACGCTCAAGATTACAGTGTCTAGAAGTGTGACTGCTTGTTTAATCTGCTTTCTAACAGGCCCTGGCGAAGACATTGACCATACCACAATTAGCTTACCTCAAGGAGCAATTCACGTTATTAGGGCCAAGCAAAAATGGGAATATATCTCTACAAAACTTTAAAATGGTTTGACCTCCGCATCCTTCTCTGCTCCCTTTTATTATTTTAAATTGATTCAATGGATAATACTGAGAGAAACATGATTTGGCAGGCTGTGACTAAGAACTCAACTGACGCAATGAAGGATTCTAGGGTCTTGGAATTTGTTAGCACGGTGAGATTCTTGGCAAATTTTATTTTTCTTCTTCATTTGGTATATAACTGATTATATGCTAAAATTTTCTAAAAGTAAAGTGTAAAGGAAGAAAATTTGCTCAATGGTATTTTTATGTGATGCAGGTGAGTTCTCTCCAATATAGGAAGTTGGATTTCGAGGAATTCTGTGCTGCAGCAATAAGTGTTCATCAGCTAGAAGGAATGGAAAGCTGGGAACAGCATGCTCGACGGGGCTATGAGTTTTTTGAAAAAGACGGGAACAGACCTATTATGATAGAAGAACTTGCCTCAGTACACTCTCACTCTAATCTGTTTGAAATTGCACTTAACATTGCTAGTATATCCAGGTTTAAGGGCTCCTATCATATTCTTGTGGGGTGCCCTTGAAAACAAAAAGGATGAACATGGAAGTAAATGCATGAGAACAATTGAAGCAAAAATTAAATGCTATATAGCCCCAGGATGTTCAAATTATGCATCGCATATTAAAATATCTTAATCAGTTAACACTTCATGAAGTTTCCTACAATATTTTCATGTAGCCCCACAATATCTTAATCAGTTAAATACTTCATGAGTTTACAGTCCTATGATAGTTTCATGTAGCCCCAAGACGTTAAATAATTTCTGTAACTTGCTTTGCCTTGAGAGAATTGTTGCATGATGTGTTCTTTCTAGCTTCATGCTGATCGATGTTTCTGTATATCTTTATCTTTGTCATAGGAGCTCGGACTTAGTCCTTCGGTTCCAGTTCATGTAGTTCTGCAGGACTGGATAAGACATTCTGACGGAAAGCTCAGCTTCTTGGGGTTTGTCAGGCTTCTGCACGGTCTCTCAGCCCGAGCCCTCCAAAAGGCTTGATCATCCTGCTCGACTAAATGAAATGCATCCATCTTTGAACTAATCCATGTCAGAGATAGAGTTCTTCGTGTCCAACGGGGGAGCCTACGCCACGCCTTTACTATTGACAGGGCTGGTCAAGGATATGATCAAGCTACAGCTTAATTCGATCATTCAAAGCCATTTGCAGCATATTCAGTTGTGAGCATGCATCTCTGGGTTTCTCAGAAATTTTTATTTTTCTTGCATATTATCTGGTGCCATCAGATGTAGAGGATTGTACAGAGGAAGGGTAGGTTAAAAAGTGTATGTAGATGATTTAAGCTCAGCACTGCACTGAAATTAAATGAGTTTCTGTGGCTTTGGATGTATTCCTTGTGCACTCAACTTTCTGAATAAAAATTTAAATTTGTTGTGGCCCATTTCATTGGCTTCTTCATACAAAAAAACTGCAGAAAAAGAGAATAAGCACTAAGAATGCAGTATCTCTATGCTGTTAATCCAAAGTGCAGCTTGGCCAAAAGCACTTCCATGCTGAAATCTCCTCTTCATTGTAAAGCTTTCTGATTCCACCATAGAACCCATCTACTTCATTCCCAATTTCTTGATGATCTTTCCTGTTTATTGCCGCCTGTCGCCATCTCGAGCCCGGGGAATACTGCCTGAACTCCAGTATCACCATGTCTGTCAAACATGAATTTAAAGCTCAAGACTAAGACTAAGAAGATGAAACTGAGAAGAAATCTGCAAGCTTTAAGGTTATTGTAATATTGCCCATTTTTTCCTCACCACTGGTATGACATTTGCAATACAATTTACTGCCACTGCAAGATTCCAAGTGTCCTACAACTCCAAACCACCAACCTGCAAGGCATCTTGTCAGATCCCAGAAATGGCTGCAAATCTGGGATTTTACAGAAAAGAGAATTAGCCTTGAATTGTTTGACATTTTTACCATAAGGGAATTCTTTGTTCTTTCTCCACTGGATCTCAATATGGTCATCTGGTTTTAGATCATTTAAGCAATCAGAGATGTGAAGAACATGAGAAGGAGTATCCACAGGTGGGGCCCTTATCCTATTCCTCTCTATGTCTTCCTCTATTGACCTCCACCCTTGTGTCAGATACCTGCAATGTCAAGAAACAAGATTACAACAACCCTTACTGACAACAAGTGACCATGTTCTTAGGATGGGGTTTCATTGTACCTTGCCCTGAATTTGTCTGCATTAGAGTCATAGTTTACCTCAGCATCATAACAGGATAGTGTGAACCCAAGTTGCCCATTCTGCACCTTAAAAAAGAAATAATTTATAATGGACTGTCAAGAATCTATAAAACAGTTAAGTTTAATGTTAAAATTCACCAAAGAACTTCAAAACTGAGGAAATTACCTCGCGGTTATAAACCTGAGCTGGGAACCAAAACTTGCCACTTTCAAGTGAGAAATATAAAGCCATGATAGAGTCCTTGTATAGAGAGCTCTTGAATCTATTTTCTTCTGCTTCTGGTCTACTCAACAGGAAATTTGCAGAGCTCAAAAAATACCCAAATATATCTGTCTGATTCTTGGAATTCAACTGGACAGACCTCTTTCTTGAGGCAATGTGGCTTTGCCATTCTCTACAGGCAGCATTTCCAATCAATTTCCCCCATTTCTGAGCCATGTGTTTTCCCCACAAATGGTCACTCACACACTTCTCCCTCAGTGAACTGCAAACCCTACCCACACTGCATAGCTCAGCTGGTGAAAGCCTCTCGAGAATGCAGTCCAGAGCCAAGTCTGGCAAATCCAGCAGAGTGGTCTCCTCCTTAAACCCCACATTCTCTGGTCTTAACTTCACAGTACCCGTCTCCATCGTCATCGGGGTCAAGATTCTTGCAAAATTCAAGAAACCATTCAGAAAGTCCTTATCTTTTCTGAACCATGTTACCAAGAATCTTGAGAACTCCTCCCAGAACAAGGGCAGTGGCCAAATTCCCATGTCAGTGTTCCCAATTGAGGATTGGCTCAAAGGGTGAGTGGCAGTTGGAGAGAAAGATGAAAGAAAAATCAAGAAAGCTTTGGGTTGGGGTTCCTTGTGAGACTAGTAATTATAAGGGGCTGCATTTATATCCTGGAGACACCCAAACTAAACCAGTTTTATACCCATGCTTTTAAGGAAGGATTAACATAGTAATTAATTACTGTAATAACTCAATTCAGGAGAGGGACAGTTGGACAACACAACCGACAAAGACAGCTCAGGTAGTTGGGAGTTACAAGTGACTGAATCAACCACCAATTTCAAGAGATATATATGGTTGGTTCTTAAATGTCTTGGGCACCCAGGAACAGTGAATTGCCACTAGAAGTTGAGGGTGGGGGCAAGACAAAGTATGTGTTGGCAAAAGCTATCTGTGATAAAATTGAGGATGAATACTAAGTGGTAACTCTAAATTTCATCCAACAATTTGTCTGGGCTTATGTGGGATGCTGTCTTTCATCTGATTGATGTGATATACGGTGTTTTTAATTTATAAATATACAAGAAAAAAAGGGGGGAAAAGTGGGTGTCATAGTTGAACAAAGTGATTACTGAGGTGGCCATGGAAGGCCATCTGAAGCTTGCCTAACTTCTACCAACCCCACAAAAGCTACTAATCTCACATGAGGATCGCAGACAGGCCATGTGGATTGTGGAATGCATTTGCTACACAATCACACCATCAACTGGACCAACAGAAAATGAAGGGTTTTATTTTTTCTTTCCTTGTGTTTTTGCATGTCTGTTCTTTAGCATGCATCATTAATTTGCTTTAACTTTTCTTCTTTTTATGGAAATTTCTATAATAACAATCCTAGCCAAATTGGTTAGGTTGTTGATATGGTAACCATAAACTTACAAGTTCAACCCCCAGCGAAGTGACTTATTGGCTTTCTTGGTTTAAGCATGTCAGCTAAACAGCTATAGGCAACTTAAATTGGTTTACCTCCTCTATGTGGTCCTTTGCCGGTTAGGGCCATAAGGCGGGAACAACCTATTGGTCTTCTTGGTTTGAGAACTAACTATAGACAACCTATATTGATTTATCTCTTTCATGTAGTCCTTTATCGGCTAAGGGCGATATTTGTCCAGTGCACACCCTCGGGTAACGATTGCGGGTTTCTTCATCACCCACCAAAAAAACATAACCTCAACATGTTACAAGATCAACTCCGCCTATTGGCATTCTTGGTTTGAGCCAATTAGCTAATAAGCTATAGACAACATAGAATGATTTATCTCATTCATATGATCTTTTGCCGGCTAGGGCCATAGGACTCAGAGCGCACACCCTTAGTAGTGAGAGCATCCGGCCACGTCACCCAAGAAAAAACGTACCCTCAACGTGTTACAGATCAATCTTGACTTGGAATTCACTAATAAGTTGTATTTCTAAGGTGCACGCAACGTGGCAGAGATTCCTTAAATCACACGGAAGTTAAATTAGTTAAGCTAACTTGACGGCCAATTTAGTTTAACAACATCTGAATACATACATGTGAATTTTAGCATTTTGACATATTGTAAAACTCAGAGATATGGTTGAATAAAAATTAAAATGAAGTCAAAGGGAATATTGATTATATTATTTTTCTCTTTACATATTTCTGCAGATAGACCCTATCTACTGTTTCCCTTGTTCAGACAACATTTTCACATTATTGATTCCTATTGTTACAGAGGATAAAATTAGAGTACAGACATAATATATGCTACAAATCATATATTTCTAAATGCACAGATAAATCACAACAGATGCCACCTTGCGTTTTGTTTCTGGGTCTGCATCTGCTGTTAGATGCAACGGGTCTGCAGAGGATCGAACGGGGTTCCTTATCCACACGCAAACCTTCGGCATCAATGGGCGGTTTATCACTCGCGTGGCCTTGCAAGCCAAAGAGAGCTGAGGGCACGAAGGCGGGAGAAATAGTCGTGTATGGCAAGAAGGGAACGGGCTGATTGTCGGGTAGTCAATATCCGGTGCATTTGCTGCAGTGTCTGTTGTCGCAAGTTATCCGCCTGGTAAATGGAAAACATTATAAGAGTCTAAAATATGGTCTGCACAATTGAAGCATGTGCTCCATCTCAACTGAAAGCCTAAGCTGATAGTTGGAGTGCACATTTATGTTTATATATTATTGTGTTGGAAAAGCATTGGTTGTTTATCATATAAATATTGGTAAAAATAATTTTACTACAATAAACTTTGTCGAAATTTTACCTGGCGGAGGAAACCTTCAAGGGTGCCTAATTTTCCCATGGCCATTGCCATTTGCCCCATGTAGTTAGCAACATTTCCAGATGACCCTTCAGGACCGGAAGCTCCCTTGGCCAATGTTTCCGCAAGAGATTGCTGCAATGCATCCATTCCTTGCGAAAGAGCATCTTCGGCCTCGTGGGACGATTGCTGCAAGCTGTATATGCCTTCCGATTGCTGCTCAGTTAGAGGTTCCAATTGATTCACAAGAAGCTGCAGGATCATCCACGCATCTCAGGAAAATATGACCAAAAAAGTAATTCCATTCACCCATAGAAAGTGTAAGCATCAACGATAAGAAGTCCAAAAGTCGGGAAAATAGGATGAAGTGAGTTATGAATGACAAAGTACTTGAGGATAAGACGAACAGAATATTTGTCTAGGAGTGAGCGTGAGACATACCTTAAGAAGTTCAGATGGACGAAAGCCACCGATCCACATAAAACACCGCTCTGCAGGGGTTTTCCACATTCCCGACAATACATGGAATACATCAGCTTTGGCTGCATTTCCTTTCAGCCTGTAAATTTCATCAAAGTGTGCTTTCACATTGTCAGTTATAGTCCGCAGATCAGTGTCACTTGCGTGTGCATTGACTGCTGTCCTTAATTCATTAATATGCCTATTTTGCTCTTCCAACCACCGTCCATATTCTACATCAAACGCCAAAGCCCCTGCACAACGGCAAATCAGAAGGGTGATCTTGCCTGAGAAAACTCTTCGTAAAAGTTCAATTAGAAAACATCTAATGAATAAAGTCAAAACCAAGATAACAAGTTCAACAACCAAAGCACTAAATCCTCCAGTCCAAAACATTTTTTTTTTTTAAATCACCTTAGTCTTAGAACCATCCACCTAAAACAAGTACACTTAACAAAATGGAGCTCACTAATAAGGTATTTTGAAAAAGATAGCAAACTTTGCAGTGTTCAAGCGCTATACTTTGATCTCACATGACATGACAGGACAAAAATGAAGGCCTACCATTAGTGCCTGCTCCATGGGACTGATCTCCCGAGCTTGAAATAAATATGCCCTACATTAAGATAATGACCTAAATATCAAAATTATTCAGGTAAATTCTACAACACTATTAGGAAAAGGAATCCTGAAAAGCCCAGCACATCAAACCTGTTGGCGTGCTCGCTGAAGCTCTTGTTCTAGTTGTGTTAGCTTAAGTCTGCTATTCTCCAGCTGTTGTACATAGGCCTAATTGCCAGGTTTGAGTTAATATCGCAAAAACACAAGTAAATTTGGAGATATAATTAGGGAGTCGAAACTCGAAAGAGGCTTACTTTCTTCCTCAACCGGCTTTTTCTTGCAGCTTCACGGTTTTGTGCAAGTCTTCTTAATGTCTGCAAAAAATTCCATATAATCAAGAGAAAGTTGGACCTTTTTTTTTTTTTGGGCAATTCACCATTAAAGCCATTATGTGCAAGAACTAACCTTCTGATCCACGTTTTTTCCTTTTGATTTGTCACTGGAATCAGAAGCTAAGACACCGGCAGATTGACCCATTTCATGCTAAAATAAGCAAAAGAAACCCATAATGATAAAGTTTAAGTTAGAGCAAAGTACAAAATCGCTAGACCATTTGAGAGAAATTAATGGGACTTGGTTTCAAATCCAATGGCATAATAGCCCGATTTTCGAACTAATATAAAGCAAGGAGTCCAAAGACACGAGGATGACACAGATTACCCCTTGATTTTTATCATCAGCATCCATATCTGTTGAAGTATCAGTGTGGGAGCTGGAATCTGCCATCTGCGACTCGGCCCAATTCTCATGATGAGTAGATAGAGGAACTTGATTCGTCTGTATTCCTCTTTGCAACTGAAGTGCCTGGGATCCGGTAGCAGCAGCAGACAAACTTGTGCTTAGAGAAGCAAGATTCTGAAGAGTCAATGAAAATCAAGATTTAATCAAAACACAACAAGTATAATACTTAAGTAAACTAATGGAATTTTATCAGAAGGGGCAAAAACAGTAACCTTGTTCAGTGCTCCAGACACATCAGTGCCCATTAATGAATTAGTTCCAGATGTTGAGCTTAAAAGGGGCCCTACACCACAAAAAAATTCCATTGCACACTAGAAAAGAAACCAATATAGATATAATGACACTCATCGTATAAGCAAGCAATTAGTGTGCATAAGAATACTGAGTTCTTCAAGCATTGGAAAGTTCATAATCAAATTTCATAACATGCACTTTCTTGCACCATAACTAAAGATTCAATTTTGATAAGAAAAAGAAAATTAGTCCCGATATCTTTCAAAATTAAACGACCTTTCCAAAATGATAAATCCCCAAACACCACATAAGTTATCAGTCACAAATATGAAGTACAAGTCATTTAGATTCCCAAAGGTCTACTATACTACACCTTTCTTCACTAAATTGATAAGCATATTTTTTTCTCTGCCACAACCATCTATTTTCCAGTTATATGGAGTAGTTTAAAAATCCAGGTCATTTCACCTAAATATGTTCAATGGCTTATAAAAGGGTCCTAGAAAAATTGGAAAGTTCCTCACACCATTTGCTAAATAAAATATAAGGAAGAAACACAATTAATCCACATCCATAGTGAAAGAAAAACCAAAAGAATGTTAAAAGATACCAAATTTCTAACAATAAATGAAATGGTACCAAAAAAAGAATGTGGATAATCAAAAGCAAGGATAAAGATACAAACTTCGACTAGCATTAGCACCATCTCCAATTCGGAAACCAAGATATTGCTCAAGCACCCCATAATCAGATATAACTGGATTCTGCGTAGTGTTCCCTTCTGTGCCCCTGGAATCCAAAAGGCCAAAATATCAAACAAGTCAGCTTAATTTTGAATTAGGTTCAAGATAATCAGTAAAAGTTGATGTACTAAAGGAGCCTCTGCTCATAAATTAACAATCACGACCACCATATACATTGTCAGAGGTCAGACTAGTGATTCTTCATGGGTTACAAAAGTGATGCATAGTCTTATGAGACATAAATCATATCTCCATGTCGAACTGAAAATACATTATAAGGACATATTTCTTGGACAAAAGTGGCCCATAACTGCAATTCTTAAAATTGAATCCTTCTGAGTATGAAGCATGAATTTAATAGAAGCACAGGAACATTTGTCTTATCTTGGGGTTTTTTAAACAAAGGAGGTAATCTTGTGCACAAGAAAATTAATATCAAAATCACAACAACAAAAAAAAAAAAAAAAAAAAAAAAGGCATAAAGAGAGAATTACATAGGATTGGAAACTGGTGTTTGAGAAATGAAGCTTGGCATCCCAGCAGTGACAATCTTATTGCCTTCCCTACCAACCTTCAGTGTGGAACTACCACCCATGAACCAACCATCGTCAAAGTTTTACAGTTCCCACAACTCAAAATCAAGAAATCTCCAGTCCAGTCGAATTTGAGCTGCAAAAACTTACAAAGCCCAAAAATCAATGCTTTGAATACATAGAAAAAAACCCAGAACTCCCAAAACAATCACTACTCATACAAACCAAACGTGCAAATTAAACTATACAAATCAAACCCAAGCCAGGTTCCGTGCAAACTAAAACCCCCTTGAATACCCCCTTTTTTTCTTGGGAAATCACCATAAAGCTGAAAACGTTTTCAATAAAATATACCAAAAATCATACTTCATCACAGAATGAAGAATTACCTAGACGCTGAGAGTGAGTACAAGTTCACAAGGGTCAAGAAAGCATGAAAGTGAGGTGAATTTAGATTCGAAATGATTGGGGTTGGGTGGAGTGAACAACATGATGTTCATCTAGAAGTCTCCCTCTTCCTTCCCCACCTCCGAATACATTTTGTGCACAAAATTCCACTGACCCAGCAGCATCTTTTTTTTAGCACTCCAGTTTTTATTTTATCACAAGAGAGATGGGTGACGTTCAGATGATTCCAAGCTAAGGAAGACCACACGTCATCTTCAAGTGCTGCTTTTTTCAAACCCAATTCCAAGACCATCACCCCTCCCTATGTTATTCTTACATTTTTTATACTCCATATTATTTTTTTTTAGTCACGGACTTCAATTTCTTAACAGTATAATTTTTTTTTAATATTATTGACTCTGTTACAATATAGTATTAATTAACTCTTAATTTATGTGACTTCACCACAAAAATTTTGGAGTCTATATTATACGGAGTAATTATATACTTATAGCATAAAATGTTAAGATCTTCAAAGCGCAAATATGTTTGAAGTCATGACCAAGAATTCTTGTCTTAATTTATTGCTTTAATTAATTGTTATAAATGATACATAATTTACAATAGATATTATTTTTATTTCTGTTCGTAAGCTTCCAAGTTGTACCAAAAAATTCCAAAGTTATTATTAAAGTTTTAAAGTAACACAAAGCAATAAAAAATTGGAACCAATAAAATACAACTTCATGTCAACATCTAATTAGGAGTGTATCCATAACCACCAAAAGTAAATAGAAAATGCTTTTTTATCTTTTTAACTACGATACATTACGTCAAAATATTAACGCAAAAAGTTAGCAGTAAAAAGCGATTTTAGAAACCATACTAGACTACAGTAAAAAGTTAAAACTGCTGCAGGATTTTTTTTTTAAAGACTAGGGACTTCTATTACATTGTAAATCTGTTCAAAACTACATTTTTAACCTATTGAAATACACAAAGTCAGATATTGTCCCACTAAACTTAAACTCATGACCTCTCATTTGGAAGAGTCACTTCGTACCACTAGACCACAAAGTCATTGACACGAACACAAACACAATACACAGTACATCGAAAATAAATATTTATAGGAATTGCAAAAAATGTTTAAACAATTGATATTTATGCATATTTAAACAAAATAATTTGTAAATACACAATTGTGCGTTTTTCTGTCGTTTCTGAGCTTGCTACTGCAGTTCCTTGACTTGGACCTCGTATTGGTCGCCGGAAGAAAGAATTTTAACGGCGACCGTACCTCGGCGCCACTCATCACTCCCAACTAAGATCAGCCTGCCTGCATTTATCCGAGCAGCCCGTTTGAACACCCTATCATATCAACACACTTTATATCAGAGACTGCAATTTATGCATAACTCATGATGACAAGTTCAGTACCAATCAAGAAAATGAGATACCAATTAGGTAACCCAGCCAGCCAAGTTGGTTGGGCTGTTGATAATCACAAGGTTACAAGTTCCACAGTAAGAGAGGCATGTTGGCCTTCTTGATTTGAGCTATGTGCAACCTAGGCGGGTTTACCTTATTGTGGCACTTTGCCAGCTAGAATCACAAGGTGAAATTTACCCAGTTTTCCTTGTCACTCAAAAAGGAAAGAAATCTCTATACCATTTCAATGGTTTGTTCTCCAAAACCAGATCGACGGTCTGCCCTTTCTCCCGGAGAATGGCTGCAACAGAAGAAGCAGCGCCTTGGAGATCAGGATCCAAGGAGCAGACTATGTTGTCTACTTGCAGGCTGAGTTCTGGTACAAGCCCCTTCTCCTTAAGAAGCTGAACATCATATATAGGTGCAGTTTAGAATTTAGACATGTTTCCAAACCATTCTACTTGGAAATGTATAGTAGTTGAAAAGAATCATGTTTCCCTTGAATGTGCAGATAGATTTTATGAAAAATGTGGCAAACACCGAGTTTCAACTCACTTCTACTATGACTGCATCGCCAAATCCAAAGCCACAAGCCGGAAGGTCATCTCCTCCGAAAGTGGACAGCAATTTATCATATCGTCCACCACCACATATGGCTCGCAATTTTCCTTCTCTATCAAATCCCTGCAAAATACAGTGATCGCTTGATATGCATTGCGATGCATGCAAAGCAGCGGTAAAAGTAAAATTTCCGCTATTACTTATTTGCTAGAAGCATTTTCTGAAAGTCCAACCTCAAAAACAATTCCGGTATAATAGGCTAGACCACGTACAACTGATGCATCAAACTGGATCCACTCAGAATAACCATACTTCTCAGCCAATGAAAATAGTTTCTTCAGATCAGCAAGTGCTTCGGCATCAGTCCCAAGCTTCTCTGCAAACGGCAGATACGCCATCAGAAGCATGAAAATAACAATACGCTTTTAAAGACCACGTAAAGTTATACGTATCCCTCACAATCTAAAGATTGTTTAAAACACCACTGTCAGAGTTTCAATTCTAACTGCCAGCAAATATCTAATTGCAAAAGTACTAAAGTGAATCATTAAAACTTTATCCTCAACCTTGTAGGAGCAATCTTCAACTTTGTCATAAAGAAATATACATAAATAGCTGCTTATGGTACATCTGACATGGAGGTCAGGGGATAGAGCTCCTATATGACACTCCACTCCCAATGGCTATAAGTGGGGTTGACACCAATTAAAGTCCCCATCTTTTGAAATATTTCAAGCCAAAAAACATTTTAAATGAAAAGGAAAACATTTAAGCCAAAAGAAGAAAGTGGTTAAGGTAAGTTAATAAATGGAGAGGTGTGGCATTCAAAACCTTCCAACTTTTCCAAAGACTTCACGGAGAGGACTTGCAATAGTTCTTCAATTGCCACCTCTGACAACTCGGCTGATTTAAGCTCTTTCTTAATATCTTCAATAGGAATCTTTTCCAACTGCTTCCCAAAAGTACAGTAGAGTAGACATCAGAAAAAGAGGTGAAAGTAACACAAACAATCAAATGCAAAATAAAAACACAGTGCAGATTCTACTATCATAGCCTCATCAGTTCCATATAACTAGAAGAAAACAGAAGATCATTGCCCTACTTATAGTATACTTTTAGTTTAGTACCAATGAGAAGTGTAATGTTAAAGAAGAGTGCTCTATGCTTGAATTGCTGCTACCTCTTGCTCAGATCTCAGAAACAAACCTCCTTTTTTATTACTATTCGACTCCATCAAGCATTAACCTCAATTTTCTAGTGCGCAAAGGTTGAATTTTAATTAAAACTTGGCTATTGTCTATTGATATTTCAATGTCTGAGTCAAGTGAACCATAATGGGATCTATAAACTAAATGGCAACAATATTTCAAGTGTGAAACCACTATAGAAGCAAGTTCAAAATACATAATTAATGCATCTTACCAGGGTGGCAGATAAGGGCAAAGGAGAAGAGAATTAGAAAGTGTTTTACAAGGAATAAGAAACAAAGAAAATGGTTGTTACTAGTACGTAACAAGCTACCGAGGATCATATCAAGTGATAAAAGCATGAGATGCTGATGAAAGATGACTAAAGTGTAGCTAAAGTAACTGCAGACCAACAGATGCTACAGTACAGGGCTGACCTTATCTATAATTACGCATACCCTACTGAACATATGTTCTGGAACAGAGTAGCAATGCAGTACTTCTTGCAAAACCTGTGAAGTCATAATTAGTGACACAAAAGGGGAGCATGTCATACTTCTGTAAGACTATTGAACTTGATTCAAGAAGTATTTATGTATCAAACTTCTCTGCAAGCACATACATGTTTGTGAAACATAACAAAGAAAAAAGAAAGCATATGCTCTACCTCAGAGAATACAATTATGTTTTCAATGTTTCTATAGTTCAATAATACAAGCCCACTAACAAATTAAGCTCAAAATGCCTCTATTTCATATGTATAATTGTTTTCTAGAGGGGAGAGACATGGTCCTTACCTTCCGACTAGAGACCTTAAATCCAACATCCAATGACGTGATGCCAATGCGCTTGAAAAACGTAATGATTGAGGAAATTAGCTCTGCTTCAGCCTAATATAAAAACACACAAGAAACCAAGTTCAACATGTATCATAGAGAGAGCTAAATTAAAATGAAAAGTGTGCCCCCGAAGTGGGAGTGTGGTTATTACAGCAACTACAAATATATACCCTTATCACCTAATCCAACATAACGCTAAATTAAAATGAAAATTGTGTCCCTCAAGTGGGAGAGACTGTTGTTATTACAGCAACTGCAAAAATATACACTTATCACTTAATCCAATGCAATAAAGTAACAAAGGCAACTGTGTCTTACCCCAAATCCTACTAGTACTTACTAAACCTAGTAGAAAATCATAGTGTTGCAATAACCTTAGATTAAAAATAGAACTCAATTTGGCCATAAAAGTAATCAACATATTAGAGCAGACAGTATAGATTGTTGATCATAGTTGGGAAACTCTGCTTTCTATCTCTTATGTCCAAGAGAGAGTTTCTTGAAAATTGAAATGCCCACTCTAGCATATATTACAATAGAACTTCAGTTCAACTACCATAGAGAGAATAGGAACAAGTACCGATCTCTTTTCTAATCGTTTTTCAAAGTAATAAAAAAATTAAATTAAAAAGAGTACTAAGGGAAAAATATAGTTGGCATACAGTAACATCAGGCACACCAATGATATCCATGTTCCACTGGTAATGTTCACGACGTCGGCCCCTGGTCATTCTTTCATAACGCCAACACTGCCCAATGGCAAACCATTTTAGTGGAAGGGGTACTGATTTTCTGGACACGAAAAAAACACGGAGATCAAAATCTGGCACGATTACCTGGATACAAAAAACATGATTATCAAATAAATACTTATGGATGTTCCAGGCACTTATCAAGGTAAATTTTTTACAAATATAATGACCAAGAAGTTAATGATACATAATATTTTTCTATGCACCAAATAAGAGAAGATAGAATCTATGTACCCTTTCTGTATCACAAGTCTTGCCAATGAAGGAGTAAGTTCAGGCCTCAATGCAACTCGACGGTTTCCCCGATCTTCAAAACAGTAAAGCTTTCAAGGAAAGAAGACAGATTAACAACAGAAACCAGAATCAATACCTTCCTTACTAAGTTTGGCAAAAGTCCACTATTTTTGTTCATTACACAAATCTAAATTCAAGTTTACAATCTCCTCCTTTCATTATTTCTTGATCTGATCCTTGACTCTGCCTGTTCTATATCCATTACCCACTGAACATTTGAATTAGAGTAAAACTTCAAGCATTTAATACCAGAAATGCGTAAAACAAAGCATCAAAGCAAGGAAGAAAGTGCAAACAAAGAGAGAAAAGTTATCTAGATATACTTCAAGGGATTAGAAAAAATGAAGCAAATTAATTGGAAAAGTAATCAATTACTACATTCTTTGGTAATAATTAAAAGACTTAATCAAATGTGAGTATTGACTATATCCACAAACCTGGTCTCTGATCTCCTCCCCAGCTTTCCTAATAAACAGAGCCTCTGACTCTAGCACAGGAAAGTCCACCTCTTCAAACCCAAATAATTGTGAAACCTAAAACCCATGATAAGAAATCAGAAAGTGCTTTTAAAAAAACTTGTACAGCTGAACTCAAGAATCATGCTTCATTTCAATGTACATTTCTATTTCCAATCTCGATTTTGCATGAAGTCCAAGTCTTGATCTTCATGTTTAGAGACATGCTTTTGTATTGAATTTAAAATTTGTTCCATAACTCCAGAAAGCCAATTATCTCTGACAATTATTCAATTAGCATAACAAATATAAAATGCTAGTCAAATTAACTCTTTAGTATTCATTTTCTACATTCATGGTAAAATTCTTAAACCTATAGAAGCAAAGACTATATGAATGTAGAAAGATTGAGAAAAATGCAGACCTCTCTGAAGTTCTGAAAGAGCCAACTACGAAGACGCATGTCTTCAGGGGGGAAGTCTCGGGTGCCTTTTGGAGGATTGACTTCAATTTTCTGCACGCCATCGAGTTGGGGCGGAGGTGCGGCGAGAGAACCGGACCTGCCCGACCCGGCATTCGCGGCAGGCGACTGTGCAGATGATTCTACGCATAATGAGGATGGAGAAGTGGAGTGGGAAAAGAGAGAGAGATTTAATTGGCGGATAGAGGAGAGTGCAGTGGCCAGCCGCCGCGGGCGGTGGCGGTAGATAAGGAGGGAAGGGATGGAAATCGCCGGCATGGATTCAGCTTTGAGTGAACGCGCCGCGGCACGCGTTCCCTTTCAATCAAAGTAAAAAGGTAAAAATAAAAATACTCGTAAAAGAACAAGGAAAAAAGAAATCTTCAGAAACCCTTACCAAAGTGGTCATTTTTCACTCCTTTCTATGCCTTTCAATTCAGGCATCTCGTTGACTCGAACCCGGAACCTCTTTTTGATCATTTCTCTCGTCCCCAGGCCGCAACGGAGAAAACAAAGTTAACGGTCACATACTCACATTCTCAATTTTATCTATCACACTCACACAACAGTAGTCAGCCATAGCAAAAAGCTCATTTTCTTGCTATTCTAATTCTAGGCAACAAAGTAGTAACCACACTCACCTTTTATAACATTGTAATTAGAAATGTCCTCTGTTAGCCCCCTCTTGCATGTAAATCTCTATAGAATTTCCCGAAACGCATATTGATTTTGCTCGCTCTCATCCAGATCGTCCTCAAATTTTTTACAAGTTTATCCTTGTAGATGAATTGATTTTCACAGAAAAGTCTGATTTTTTCTGCTTCGGGTTTTATCTGGGTGTCTCAAAATTCAGAAAGTTTGTTGATTTTTGCTGGGGGGTTTTGTGTTTGTTGTGTAAAGTTATAACCTTTGAGGAATTTTTACTGGAATCCAGAAATTTTCTTGCCCAATTGAAACTGGAAGGGTCTGAAATTTTGGGATTTTTTTATTAGATATGGTGAATAATCAGGAGAATGGGGTTAAAACTCCATCTAAAAGGGGAGGTGGTGAGGCAACCAGGTCCTGTGGCACTACGATTTCAGGTCAATCTGTGTCAACTAGCAGCAGTGTTGGGTCACCAACCAGCAGAAGCGAGGCTGCTGTGCTCACTCCTGCCAGTGAGATCACTTTTGCTCAGCTAAATAACCTTGACATTCATGGTGATGATGCAAGACCTCAAGAAGCTGCTGGGTCAGACCTTTGACTCTCCATTTAGCTTCTTAATGTTGTTCCAATCCATTGCTAGTACAAAAGTTTTGGAATTTGTGTTTTTTTTTGGTTGTGTGGAGTTGTTAAATATTTGCCATGAACTGGATAGTCAGTGTTGATGATCACTCTGAGAAGCACTGGCATTCGGATGTGACAAAAGGAATGTTCTGAATGATGCAAACACAAATGCAGAAAGAGTATTTAGTGTTTCATATATCATAGGTCTTTCATGCAGGCTGAACTACCAACATTTCATTTTGCTTGGTAGTTGTGAAGAGTATGGTTAGGTTCTTAAACGCCAATTTTATTGTGCTTTTTTGGTATCATGCTTATTGTATTTTGACTGTGGCCACAACTAAGAATGGTTCCTGGTCGTAACAGGAAGAAGAAAAGAGGACAACGAGCATCTGGTGGGGATAAGAGTGGTAGAGGACTCAGACAGTTTAGCATGAAGGGTATTTGTTCTCATTAGTCCTTTCTTTAGATTACCAACATTTTATCTATTTTAGGATTTCTCTTGCAAAATGGCTTTGATTAACAGCTTCATGAAGATTAACATCGTTCCTTGCCTTTCTAGTGTGCGAAAAAGTGGAAAGCAAGGGAAGAACCACGTATAATGAGGTTTGTTGAATCATGGAATATGTAATGCTGTTAAACTTCAAAATCTTTCCTATAACTTGCTAAGTTTTCTGTAATTTCTCATATACATCTTTCACAAATGGCCTGATTTGAGTATTGGTACATGTTATTTATGTTATCTGTGCATGGATATGATAAAAACATGATGTTTTGTTAGTGTGGCTTCGCTAACAATGTTTTATGCATCCTATTTTACAACATTTTTAATCTTATTCTGTTACTAAACTGGTACATTTTACTGCAGTTCAACTAATTGCTTGTTATGTGTGAATAATTGGAGAAGTAAATGTCTTATCCAGGTAGCAGATGAACTTGTAGCTGATTTTGCTGATCCTAATAACACTCTTGCATCCCCAGATAAGGTTTAAAAAAAAAAACTATACTACCTTGAGTGTATAGTTCTCCACTCTTATTTTCTTTTAATTGAAACAGATAATGAAATCAATGGTTTATACCTGACAGCAGCAATATGATGAGAAAAACATTCGACGACGGGTATATGATGCTTTAAATGTTCTTATGGCAATGGATATTATCTCAAAAGATAAAAAAGAAATACAGTGGAAGGGTCTGCCACAAACAAGCATCAATGATATTGAAGAACTAAAGGTTTGGTTTTATTTTTATTTTTTGAATTTTAATTTTCACCCCATTTCCCTTTCTAGTTTGCTGAATATCTCTCTCGTTAACCTGACCTTCATTGGCACTTATTCTGGCTTTGCTCTGTAATTAGTAAGGAATTTATTTTAAGTGGTGCTATTCATTTATCTATTATCATTGCAGAGTGAGTGCCTTCGATTGAGAAATAGGATTGAAAGAAAAGCGACCTATTTGGAAGAGCTGGAAGAACAGGTAGCGTTTCTATCTAGTCACTCTAATGGTCCGGTATCCTGAATATGGTGAAAGTTTTATGTATTCTGGAGGGATGACACCAATAGCTATCTATTTTTCCAATTCTTTCCAGTTTTCTTAAAGTTTCTTCCTGCAAAAGTATGTAGGTCTTCAAAACCTCATGAAACGCAATGAGCGGCTGTATGGCTCGGGAAACTCTCCAAGTGCTGGTGTAGCTTTTCCGTTTATATTGGTTCAGGTACAATAGCTGCACAATTTCTTTAACCATTGTTATTGATTAAAATGTTTCTTGAGATCGATCTGTTTGTATAAATGTTACCTTGAATTACAAGGAGATCTATAAAAGTGACAATGTATGTTTTGTTAACATATATGCAAAGTCCCGTTGATGTGTTAGTATCAACGCCACAACACATCTCTAGCATCTCACTTTGTTTTGCTTTCGTGAACTGCAGACTCGACCTCATGCAACGGTAGAAGTAGAAATATCAGAAGATATGCAATTGGTGCACTTTGACTTCAACAGGTTAGCAATCTCCCAACCTTTATATTACACTTAGGTGCTTGACAATGGTTGTGCAACTTTCTCCGACCTTTTTGAGCCAGTTGTGCTTTACAATGTAGTCTTGTGAACGTAATGTTGCAATATATTAATAAGGCAATATGTGTGCTTATGCTATTGCAGCACGCCCTTTGAGCTACACGATGATTGTTATGTCCTCAAGGCAATGAAACTTTGTGAAAGACCAAAGCGTGATGATGGAGGGGAAAGCTCCAGCACTCCCATCGTGCTCCAACCGCAGATCCCTCACCCTCCTGTACCAAGCATATCTGGTATCCCTCCCGCTTCACCTCTCCTCCCGGGAATACTCAAGGCACGCATCAAACATGAACATCCTTCATCGAGCACTTGATCGTAGTATCGTACTATGTTGTTGTTGTAGTCGTTTCATGTCACATGTATATTGTGTAGAATCCTATGCAGGATTTCAGCTCTTGCAACTCAGTCACATGATTATGTGACATTCCTTTTGTACTTGTTCAAAGCAGAGAATGCTTTTTTAGGACTTCTTGGAGAGCTGATTACCTGATTCACATTGTTGTAGGATCTTGTGTTTGCCTCATAGCATATTCTCTGTAATTGACCTGTTTACTTTATACTTTTTACTAGGAAAGCAAATTGCATTTACAAAGTATGTTTTAAAAAATGGGATTGTTTGATTGGAATAATTTGAAGAGAAACAGCATGATTATGGAACCAAATTGAAGCATTAACTAAGAAAAATGAAGAGGATTCTTGTTTCTTCACTTTCTTGTGTGTTTCCAGTTCTTCATTGCTATACCTTGAGCAAAGCAAGTAACCAATTCAATGAGTATAATCAGAACTGGTTGAACACAAACTAAAAGAAACAGAAACAACTATTTGCAGCATCTCTCCACACCCTATTAGTCCTCTAAAAGAAATGGCTAGAAGAACAGCGCCCAGTATCACAGCTTCAGAATTGCGCCTTCCAGTAAACATCTAAAATTTTCTCAGATCAATCGGTCAGGAGGAATAATCAAAGAGAAAAACTAGTCTTCATCATCTGTGTTCATCGTTCTTATCATACCACTTCCATGCCACTTCAAAAAGCCTTCTTCAAGGGCTTCGCGCATCCATGGATGCCGGCAACATTCAACTGCTTCGGGAATCGTCAGCCAACTTCTTTGCCGAAGGCTCTGTTCTGGCCAAGACTCGAGCTCTTCCTTTACAAGCAAAGCAAACATGGAAGCTTTACACAAGCCTTCTGGACTAGACTCATCCTGGAGCGTTTTGCTTTTAAATAAGTAGTACCCCAGGAAATGCTGAAATGTTAACAACAAAATATAAACTTTCACAATAGGTCACTTCAAACTATACACTATCAAAAGGTCAATAGAAAAAAACATGAAATTTTGTCTTCTTTATGAACTAGAATTATAACTATCCACAATATTCTATGATACATGGCACAATCACACTGCATACACAAGATATTCACATGACACAATCACACTACATGTACGGGCCTTCCAGAGTGCAATATGCAAGACAATAATATTTTACACATTGAGATCACACAGATATGAGGAAGAAGCATAGCCCTTGAACCTTACCAATAGATCCCCACGAACTCCAGCCTCCTCGATTGCTTCACGCATAGCTGCCTCCTCAACTGTTTCATCATTTTCCCACCCACCCTATGTATTAAACAAAGGCAAATCATTAATAGTGTTGTGCTGTATCTCCTTTTTGTGACTTCACAGTACAAGTATAGAAGAAGAAACCCTGAGATTGTTAATTTTCAGTCTTCTTTTTGTGACTTCAGAGATCTTTGCCTATTAGATCCCTGATTTTGTTTTTGTGGGGAAAAAGAACAAAGATAAAATATTATTCCCTGATAATCCATGAATGGATTTTTGTATTCTTGCTGTGTGGTTTATTTTTCCTTTTAAGGAAAATAAAAGAAACTTGAGAGTGTACCACAAAAGAACAAACAAGAAAAAAGTTTCTGCCTGCCTCAATTTTTTCAATTTGATATTCTAAAGAAGATCTCTTAAAAGCAAATCATAATGCAAAAGAGTTGAGGACAAAATAACTAGATCTGGGGAAGCAAAGTGCTCCAGAATGTATATTTTAGTAGTAGGTATAAATAAAAAGTACTTTCTAATTAAACCTGAACAGAATATTGACTGTCAAAGGAAACATTATTATGGTGAATTACTTACTTTAGGAAAAAGAAGACCAGGCCCACTAGTTGAGTTTATCATAAGCACTTCAATGATTTCCTCAGACAAGCCACCACCATTTTCCTCTGTATTTCTAAGCCTAAAAGGGATACACCTACAAGAAATATACTTGGTTAGAAAAGAGGATAAAATTTCATATCCATCTTTCTTCCATGCTTAAATATGGATCTGAAAGAAGTGACCATCAACAATATAAAATCCCAGTACAGAATAACTCCAATAAAATGCTGTTCAAGTTAATATTTGAAGCAAAAATACCGATTCCTCATTCCTAACACTCACTACAGCACCATGGGCAAAACCTGTTTATCAGTAGCCATCTTCAATAAGGTATTGGAAAATGGAAACCATCTATGAAAAGGTCTAAGGGATAAGGAACTTAAATCTTATTTATTCACTTCCCTTCTTCGACATCCATCTCCATTGTGTCACAGCTCTTGTTACCAGTATAAGAACTTTGCATTCTTGACCTAATACGGGATGATATTATAACATACTCTGTTATTTCTTGATAAAATATTAATCTTTAATCAGCTAGCATACTGTGCTTCAACTTCTAGTTTTACCTCACAACCAGACTAACCATATGCCAAGAAAATAAAATAAAAATTTCCCGCACACCATGCATTCCCACAAGCAAGAAACAAACTTTCCAAAACAGAAGTTCAAACAATGACAGAGATTGATACTTTGCAGCTGCTTTTTGCTCAATCCTATCTGTTATCATCGCTAACATTTCCCAAGGCAAAGCAAAACACACAATTGAAGAAATTTCATAAAGTTCTAATATATTATTATATATAAATAGATGTTTAAGAGAGATATCCACAATTCCACATCCCCTCTTTCTTCTCTCCATTCTTTCTTTATATCAAGCAAACCCCAATGACATGACAAAGGAGCAAAAACGAACTTGGCACATTCTCCTTCGAACCCAGGCAATATTTATTTCAGTAAACACCACAAGAAACATAAAAAATAAAGAACGGGAAAAGGGTAGAGAAAAAGGTACCCAGCGATGAGACGAAAACCTTGTTCATATCGCTGCTGATGCCGACCGGTCCGAGCCACCAATTCAGACATGCTTTCTGTTAAGCAAGCAAAAGAAAAGAAAAAAAGCACCAATCTTTTTCGCCCAAAAAAAAAAAGAGGGTCTATATGTACGTATCAGAATCCGCAACGAAGAAGTAGAATCATGTCTGGGGAATTGTGTTTGTCCCACAGCCCTTCCGACCCGAATCAAAATCCTCGGCGTCTACCTCTTCCGCATCGCGACGTGAATCTTTTCGCCAACCTTATTCCAGAGCCAAAGACGGTGCGAGTGAGGAGAGAGACAGACAATGCGGGCGGTAGAGAGAGAGAAGAGAGAGAAAAAACAAAAAACGCGAAGGTGCTAAGAAGAGAAGCGCAGGAGTCGGAGCAACATGGGATTTTCCCGTGGGCGTGCGGTGGTGGTGTGAGTCAGCCAGTCAATTCTGCTCCAACGTTAGTTACAGAGATTGTCCCTTGCCGGGTTCCTCTTCGATCCCAAATGACGCTGCTACCCTCCGTTAGCGCGAACGTTTCGAAATGGGACTCGGGGTGAAATTCGTCTTTTAGCCGGAATAGGAAATATAGGAAACGTGACTGTACCTCGACTTCATCGCGCACAATCAATGTTTTCAAATTTCGTAACAGAAATCATTAATGATCTTACTAAAGTCACCACTATTTTATCCATTTTTATGTGTTGATGAGTCAAATATGTACATACCCATTCAAACTCTTAATCCACAATTAATATTGCCTTGTCAGATTGCTATGGTCCCATTGCTTGCCCATCTATATATGTCCAACAACCATAATCCAACATTTATGAGAGGCCCATGGGTTTAAACTTTTATAATAAGAACTAGTTTTTCTTTTGAGCGATGCGTAAAAAATAGGTGCCCAATATTAATATTTTATATTAAAATTTTAAATTTATTTAAATTTTAATATATTAAATAATAATAATAATAAATATAAAATATTTTTATAAATTGGATATTTATATTTTAAAAAATACTACCTCCGTCTCAAAATGGATGTCTGATTCGTTTAACGAGGCTTGACTGAAGTAATTTTTAATCCAATTTTTCATATTATTAAGTTTAGCATTAATATATAAAATTTATATATTTAGAAACTACATTAAAAGTACTATTAAACACAAAAAATTAAATTTAAAAATAATAATAAATTACAAAAGAAAATAAGCAAGGAAGGAAGAATTGGTTTAACCAATGAATAGTAAATAGGACTGGTAAAATGGGACACAAGGAGTAACTAACATATAACTCTAATATTTAATGTGTTTATATTATTATTATTATTATTATTGAAGAAAATAAGAAAATATATGGTGGATGCATATGCATAGTAACAATAATGGAAAAGATAACGAAAGTTATAATGGTAGGGGTATATTTGTCCAAAATATTATTATTATTGAAGAAAATGTCCCCAGCTTGCCAAAGACGAAGGGGACCCTTCGCCTCCATGGCCGGTTGGAGATGAAGCGGTCCCTTTTCGTCTCCAAGGCCGACCGGAGATGAAGGGGACCCTTCGTCTACGACCAACCAACCATGGAGACGAAGTGGTCCCCTTCATCTCTAGGCAACCAACCATGGAGACAAAGGATCTCCTTCGTCTCCAAGCTGATTGGGTTTGCTTTTTTTTTTTTTTAATTCAAAATAATTATTTTATTTTAAATTATTAAAATAAAATTTAAAAAATTATTTTAAATACAATAACTGACATGTTAACATAATTAACAGGTAAATAAGTCATTTTAGATTAAATTGCATAAATTTGCATTGTTCATGGATCCAATTATAATTTGTTTTAGTTAAGTTGCTTAATTGTAGTTTAATGTGTATTTTGATTACCTATTTGACCCTTATTCCTCTACAATATAATACATTTTTTTAGTTTAATATCATAGCACCAAAAATATTACATAGACTTGTCACCCAATCTAATGAATTGGAGGTGGCTTTGGCACCAACAATTTTGGCCAACCCCATTTAACATGTGGATTATGCAAGTTGAACATAGGCATAGTAATGTGGGGAAGGGGAGGGGGTGGGGAGAGAATGGTCCCTACCCCATATTTTGTAGGGTTAAAGACTATAATGGAAATAAATTAATAAAAAATTAATAAAAGTAGGAAGCTTTTGAAAGTTGGACAAAAAAGAGAAAACTCATTTGTCAAATGCGCTTCTTGTTAGAATTTTATTTTAAAAAAATTACAGTCAAACAGAGGGACTTGTGTGCCTGAGATTTTTTATTTTTTTTTAAGTTGGTCGCCAGAGAAGGAGACCAATTTGGTCACCTTCTCCTTTTGACAAGAAACGCCTTCGCCTTCTCCTTCACATGAGTAAATAGAGTATCATACCTTCTAGTACATAGGATGTGTGGTAGCTTGGTTGTTTGGAACTCGTGTTGTTATGCTTGAGGTCGTCGGTCATTTGATACCCCTTGGTCTTGGTAGCATATCCTTTAACATTTTGATCCATGCTTCCTTCTTCTCCCTTGGGTCAAGACTTATCCACTAAAATGGATCATCGGGGTCACATGTCCCCATAAATATACATATTACAATTAACCAATTATGTACCAATAGTTAAACCCTAGCATGTGTTGGGTCAGTTCAAATATTTTATAGGCCCGGGGCGAAATTAATAAAATGTCACTATATGTAGAAATTAAAATTAAAATTTAATAATACTAAAAAAATGATAATATCAAATAATTAACATGAAATAAGATTATGAAAATTTCAACAATGAAATGAAACTGCAAAAAATGAAAATGCTTTAACACAAGCATGTGTCGTACTATTAACATTAAAATTAAGACTATGACAAGCACATGGCATGTATAAATCTCGTTTTGTGAGAATAGTACGTATATATCAATTTTTTATTTCTCCATATTCATTTGCACCTATGATAATGAAAATTTTGAGATTGTATGAGTGTTAAATATTTATGTTAGAAAAAAAGTGAAGCACTATTTGTATTCATTATCATTTTACCATCAAATGTCATCTATATATATATATATATATTCATAGCTCCTCTTTGTGAACTAGGATTATAAGTTATCGGTCGTCCAACCCGCCCTTGTTCAGGACAGGCCCTGACTCTATGGTATAATAATGTGCCTAAAATCAATTGTTAGCTATATTATATAGGTAAATTATTTCAAAGAATGGCTCGACCCAAATGTCATTTTCATGCTACCAACGGATTACTTGGTTTATAAGTACAACAAATTTATTAGGCAATAAAATCATTTCAACTTTTAATTTATTGGACCTCCTACTTTGGCCCATGTTGAACATTGTACTTTCACACGAACTAAAAGAATCCTAAAAGAAGATAGGGAAAAATGATGTCCAAAGGACAAAAAAAATTGTGTCTGATTGAATTAGTGTGTTGTTGTCTTCTCCATTATTTCATTTTACTTCAATTCACATGTAGGAAGGTAGGGGACGGGAGAGAGAACACGAAAGGCTGAGAGAGAACCAAAAAGGGGAAGATCTGTCATTTGCATGTTTTTGCATGCCTGCTTACGTAGATAGTCAAATGATCCACGTTCTTCATCTTGGCACGAACCCTATTCATGAAAAGGAGAAGAAAAAGATCTAGCTTCCTCGGGGCATAGGTAGAATGATGAAGAAATGATGGAAATGCAGGTATTGATGAAACGAAATTACGAAACGAAACACATCGAGATAGCGCCCGTGCATAAATAAAGTCAACAATCTGTGTTGGAGAGCGGCAGGGGACATACACATGGAGCAATGGAGATCGGAAAGCCGGGGAAGGGAAAATGTATTGGACAAATGGGAATGCATACGAAGGACATTGGAAATGGAGTGCCTAAAGAGAATGGGACATTTAGATGGGAAGATGGGAGTTACTATGTAGGGAATTGGAGCAGAGACCCTATAGAACAAAATGGGAACCATTACCCTTCAGAATTATCTATTGACTGGGATCCTCGAGCTGACAAAGTATTGATCCTGCCTTCCCAGAAGAAGCTGGGTGTGTGGAGATCTGCAAAACACGGCATTAGGCCCAAAAGAATGTCTGTGGACGTGAGATTAGGTGCAGGTGTAGATAGGGATTTTACTCGTGGGGGTGGAGGATCATCCCATGCCCTTAGTACAAGTTCTACCTTCCATGAAGAAGGGTATCCAAGAGGGAGCCCTATTAGGATCCCCAATTCCAAGGATGTAAAAAAGCAAGGAGAGGTTATCTGCAAAGGCCATAAGAATTATGAACTCATGCTGAATTTGCAGTTAGGCATCAGGTGATGGTTTAATTTCATGAATAATCAATCTCAGCTTTTCAATTACCTTTCTTGAAATGCAATAAAAAAACATATGAAAATGATGGCACATACATACAGACATGCTGTTGGAAGGCCGGGTCCTTCTCCATCACTAGATCTGAAGCCATCAGCATTTGATCCCAAGGAGAAGGTTTGGACAAGTTTTCCACCAGAGGGATCAAAAAGCACTCCACCTCATCAATCCTGCAAATTCAAATGGAAGGACTATTGCCCCAAAGTTTTCAGGTTTGACCTAGCTGGTTTCGTGTTGTCTTAGCTTGAAGAACTCATATCTCATAGATTCACATTCGCCCCCCGCATTCCTAGCTTCTGATCATATATAATATATACACTTCAGTGCATTGAGGTTGCTGTTCAATGTGGATCCAGCAGATTACATGCTGTCCATTTGTGGAAACGAGGCCCTCCGGGAGCTCTCCTCTCCCGGGAAGAGTGGAAGCTTCTTCTACCTCACAAATGATGATCGTTACATGATTAAGACAATGAAGAAGGCAGAGGTAAAGGTATGTAAGATCAATCTCTACTTCTTCAATATAATTCGCGATATATGCCTCACAGTAGATCAGATCAGCACAACTCATCAACTTCATTCTCCATGCTTAATTAGGTGCTTTTGAAGATGCTGAATGCCTATTTCAATCATGTCCGCGCATTTGGCAACACCCTTGTCACCAAGTACTTTGGCTTACACTGTGTGAAGCTAACAGGAAAAGCACAAAAAAAGGTATACATACATAAATACAAAACAGGATTGCAGTACAATAGCATCTTTAATTTACTCTTGTTTAACCATTCAGGTGCGCTTCATGATCATGGGGAATCTCTTCTGTACTGGGCATACAATTCACAGACGGTTCGACTTGAAAGGATCAACCTTTGGCCGCTTGACAGATAAGCCGGAATCAGACATTGATGCAACTACAACTCTCAAAGACCTTGATCTTAACTACATTTTTCGATTGCACAAGGAATGGTTTGAAGAGTTTCGAAAGTATTAGTAGTCCCTATTTTTGTCATGTGTTTTTCTTTTGCCTGGTGAGACATTAACCTCTACCAGTTTCTTCGATCTGCAGGCAAGTAGATAGGGACTGCGAGTTGCTCGAGCACGAAAGAATAATGGACTACAGCCTTCTGGTTGGCATTCATTTCAAAGAATTGGGTAATTCTGGTGAAGGCTCAGAACCAGAATCCTCTCAAGCAGATATGGATCAGTTGCCCCAAGATCCAACATGGTATGTTTCTTATTTAATCAGTTAACAGCCATTTACCAAACAGGGCCATAATGAATCTGATCCAATTTAATCAGAGTGGACACCAATTTTTTATTTCTGATTTGTTGCAGCTCGGGCGATATGAAACTGGGAATAAGCATGCCTGCAAGAGTGGAAAGGACAGAAAGGAGAGATGATCCAGAACCACAGCTAGTAGGAGAGCCAACAGGGGAGTACTATGATGTTGTGTTGTTCTTTGGAATCATAGACATACTTCAGCACTATGACATTACCAAGAAGCTTGAGCATGCCTACAAGTCTTTCCAGCATGATTCAAATTCAATATCAGCCGTCGATCCAAAGGCATACTCAAGGCGGTTTCGCGATTACATCTTCAAAGCCTTTGCAGAGGACAGCTAGATGGAGCTGCCGAGCTATTAACTCTTTTTTGAATTGATTAACTAATTGAGCTGCTCCCGAGAGCTTCTTCGTTCTTTCTTTCTTTCTTGATTTTCGAGTTGAATGTGGTAGGAATACACACAAATATGGAGTGACAATTGTATAGAAAATGTATCACAGGAACACACACAACTGTAATGTATCCGAGGAACATTTTTGTTCTCCAAGAGGGATTAGAACTCTGCAGAGCATACTTAACATGCATAAAGCTATGATTAATTTTACGACTCACTCACCGCCTCAAACCCCTACCCCCAATCCCACCAACCACAAATTTTTTTTGTTTTCCTTATTATTTTCTCTACGATTTTTATAATATATGAATGTTAAATTGGTTAATGGTTGCATACTTGCATATACATTTTTACAAGTTCTATTAAAAATTAAACAAAAATACCTAACCCACACGTTAAAATAACGAATCTTTTGGTCAAAGAATTATTATAATGAAAACAACTCAGCAATAATGTTTGTTCCTACGTAATGATATTTCCTACTTGTTTTTAATTTCACAAATATTTACTTCTTTCATATACATATGTTTTGACATTTTGTTTTATGTGAAGATATTTATTATATCAATATATAGGTTTTGATCACGATTTGTCACCTTACAAAAATGAAAAATTGACTTTTAGCGATAGTGATATATTGATCTTATTGATTTTAATCAATCAGATCAACATATGGTGATTTATCTACTTGTAATTCTTTGTCGGCTAAGATTATAAGATGGAGTTCACTCAATGCATATCTTCAAAATACTCAGATAATGACGGTTGATTTTACTGTTTATCTAGCAACAAATTAAAAAAAATAATAATAATAATTAATCAAACTCTATATATAACTTGTTCTTCACCATCTTCTATGAACTTGTGTGCGTGGTCACTACTTAGCTCCCAATGAAAACGTCAGTGTTAATGCGAATGTTTGTGGCTTCTTCTATAGGAGATATATAGTCATATAAAATTTCTTTTCATAATTCGTATCAACAACTCCATTCAAAAAGGTAGTTGGAGGAGGCAGAAGATCAGTACGTAAATTATGGACGAAATTGAAGAAGCAGTACATATACACCAACAATACGCAATTATTAACCGAATTGTGGAAGAAGACAATGGACTTCCTTCTAGGCACCATGTTACCTAATGTGTTAGCAGTTAGCAAGAATCTCCTTCAATTATTCATATTTAGCGTTAGTTTGGATGAATGAAGTAAATCATACTTGTACATGAATATTCACAATAAAATAGATTTATTAACTTTTGTATCAGTTCAATCAATTAAATAGGGTTTTTTGAGAGATTGATTCTAAAAAGTTTCAAGTTATACTTAGGGTTGGTTGTACAAATTATTATTAACTTTTATTTTAATAATTTTAAATAAAAAAAACTGCCAGCGGGAGACACCCTTCGTCTTCGGCAAATCACGGCAAATCACGGAGAACGCTTCGTCTCCATGGCTAGACAGAGACAAAGAGGTCCCCTTCGTCTCCGAATGGGTTTTGTTTTTGTTTTTGTATTTTTTTTTTAATTTTAAAATAATTATTTTATTAAAAATTATTAAAATAAAATTTAAAACAATTGTTTTTAAATTCAGTGACAAACACGTCAGCATATTAAAAGGTAAACAAATCATTTTAGGTTAAATTGCATGAATTTGCATTATTCAGTGATGTAATTATAATTTTTTTGAGTTCATCAGTCTATTTGCAATTTGGTGTGTAGTTGGATGTTTTTTTTTTCTTTAAATACTACTTTTGGTGTTGAAGAATAGGGGCCAGGATGTTGCCCTTGTTCTCGATCTACCCAAGGACATCTCAAATCAAGATGCGTCAACACATGATTCCAACGGTTTATAGCCTAGGCAGTGGAGACACACATTAGGACTAATTTAAAGAGGGTCCTCATCCTTGACCGGGGGTCTTTAGAGGGGGTCATTGGCCTAAGTGTACAAAAGTTTTGGATGTGATTTCATACTTTTTTGAGGGAATATTCTGTGCAATATTATCATGATTGGAGCAAATGAATATGAGATTGTGATACTATTTATTCGTTAAACAAATTTTTATTTATTTATATTCTTTAATGTTTTAAAATAATTTTTTTTTAATGTATTTACTATTACTTTTGGTGTTTAAGGGTGGGGATGAGGGGATTGTCCTCATATTTGGTATGTTGAAGGACATCTCAAACCAAGATGCATCAAATATATATTCAAAGGCGTATGGTCTAGGTAGCGGGGATGCGCGTTATAATCATTTAATAAGGTTAAGTTACTCATAATATTTTGTATAATGCCTCATCATAATGTGGTGTAAGTAGCTAAACAAAAATTTATGACAAAACTTCAAAAAATAATTGAGAGGTTACATAACAAATTAAAAAATTTCTATATCAAGAAATTAATGATTATTATATGATTTGTAGCAAATATTTGTTGTTTTGTCTAGTAATAATAATGTAGCCTGACACTAGAGTGAAGAGCCACTTGGTTGGCTTTTGAAATACTGACCACGACTTACATGTTACATTTTTATCCAATAACACATGCCCCATAGGGCCACACTTCAGTTGATTTGTGGCCACGCGTGAGTGTCTAAGTGGTCGCAACTGTTCGTTTCTCTGAACCATAGCCGTGGTATGGATGAAAGCACCTTCTTCACCACTTAAAAAACAAAATAATACAAACAAAAGAATAAGAAAAATACGATTCCCATATACGAGAGATAATTATACCTTTAGTCATATAAGAAATAATTATATTTTTAGTTATTTGGGTGTTTGGTACATAGCTGTTAACTGATTGAGTTAGTGAATTTGACTAGTTGATAGCGCATAACGTTAGCTGATTGTAGAAAATTGTTTAGTAAAATAGTTGTTAATTGATAATTGAATACATATAAAATGACTTTCTCAATAAACTTTCTTGTAAATTGTACTCTTCATTTTCCCATAAAAACATAGTGTAATTGTTTCAATTGAAATATTTGGTACAATAATATTTTTATATTTAATTATGACTTTAAATTTGAGGGTATTTATTAGTAAATGATAGTATTAAGGGGGCGTTTGGTTCACGGAATCTTGGATTACCCCAGGTAATAGGATTACCTCCAGGAAGGTAATATGAGATTTTGGGAATGTAAGATTACCTGATGTGTTTGGTTTGGATTGTGGAATATAATATTACTTTGTTTGGTTAAGGGTTATATTTTAGGTTATATGAATCAATTTACTATAATGTCCTTATATATATATATATATATATATATATATATATATATATATATATATATTTATTTATTTATTTATTTATTTGTTTATTTATTTGTGTGCCTTTATTGTATGTATTTTTTTTATTTATTTATATGTATGAATGTATTGATGCTTAATATTAAAAAAATAAATATATAAATATACACACATATATATTTGATTATATATAAACATATATTTATTTTATATATGTTATTGTGTTATTATTATTATTATTATTATTATTATTATTATATAAAGATTAGTTAACAAGGGCAAAGTTGGAATAATCCAAGGTAATCTTAGATTACCTAAAAAAACGGGGGTAATCACATTACCTTGAAACATTACCGCCACATCAGCTTTGAGGTAATATAACATTACCATGTAATCTCATAACTTGAAACAAACAAGGTAATATAACATTACCAGACTCAGATTACCTAGGTAATCTCAGATGACCTGAACCAAACGGCCCCTAAGCGTAGTTATTCGATCTTATCCTTCCAACACCAAGGGTAAAAACGTAACCTCGAAAGTGAGGAAATAATCTTCAGTGCATAATTTATGGACTACACAAGTCGTCAAGTCTACCAAGGAAGTGAGTCAAGTGACTAAAAAAAAAGGTTCTACTTGCTTAAAAAAATTAGAGAGTAGTTATCGTTATATGAAGAAAGTGACAATGGTAGACATCAGCTAAGGCGAAAGCGTGGTTGTAGTAGGAGTAAGCGCTAAACGGTATATTACATCAGAGAAACGAGAGCGGCGGGTGGCTACCAACCTCTCCTCCTTTTATCTTCCCATCCGTTCTCTCTCCACACATTCTCCTTTTCTCTCCAATCTCTCTATCTCTCTCTCTATCTCTATCCGTACGCAATTCTGTGTATGCATTTCTGTTGAGTTTGAGCTGATAAGCGATGTCACTGAATTCTGTGTCGCGTGTTCCTCCGCAACTGTTGTTCGCCAATGGACAGCTGGCCGGGAACAGGGACAGAGGTGGACTGGCGTTCGTTGATTTCGTCGGCCTGTACGGCAAGTCTAGCCAGAGGAGTCGCCGCCGAATTGGAGCGGCTACGTGGAGTGATCGAATAGTGCCGCGGAGTTTGGTGACCAGGAACTGGAACTCGATTCAGGCGGCTCTCGATTTGGAACGCGAACGCGTGGCCGCTAATGCGCCTGCGCACCAATCCGCCGACTTCGCGCCCAAGGTGCGTTCACTTCCTGCCGGACTATTTTGTTTTGATGAAACTGTAGTTTTGAGAAAAAAAAACATGTGATGTTTGCCAGTTGCGTTTTTAAAATTTGTAGAGTTTCGGTTGCCTTTTACCCTGCATCAGTTTGTTTCCAGCAAATTCTATGTTTTAGCACGTAGCAAGATATTGCCTCTTTTTATTTATTTATTTTTTATTTTAAAAGTTTTTACTCGATTCTACTAGTGGCAACAAAAACAAAATTACAAAATGGACTGGTGAAGCTATGCTAATTAGCTTACATAGATGGAACGTAGATGTTTGTAATCGAATCTGCTGTCTGTGTAGTAGTACGTGCACATAAAAGTTTTTTTTAATCAACCACTCCAGTGAGCCGGTGAAAATTCTTGTAAGCTTAGTTTCCACTGAATTGGCATCAATTGCTATCCATTAAGTATGACCACTCGTCCACTCAAAATTCAGTAACTGGTGAATGATTGTTGTATGCACTTTTCTAATAGATAAGTTGAGGTCTTGAGGACTTATCTGGTTAAACAACCTAATGGGTAGCTCAAGTGACAAGTAAGTTTTTTTGTGGAAAAGAATTTCTGGAGAATCCGGATTCGATTCCCACAAGTGACGATTCCTCCTGGGCAGCTCCCGAATTTTAGTATCTTAATGTAAACTAACACTCCCCTTCAAGTGCGGGTGAACACAAAGTGGACCGAAATTGGGTCTAATACCATCAAGGCCACTCAACTGGGCTATAACACGCATGGGCCACACCACCCTAAAAAATTGAATCTAATCAATTAGCTAGTCTAACCCATAGCCTTATAAGCCCATATGTTCTCACTTATTTTATCAAAATGTGAGACTCTTAAAAACATAAACCAATTAGACTGAGCTCATGTTAGCCATATGGTTCTATATGCAACTTTAATATTACTTGTTTCCACAATAAGAGAGTATTTTGGAGTTATGTAGAAGTCTTGCAGCAGGTGAATGTGGTGAATGCAAGGGGTGTACATGTCCAGTTCCCTTGAGCGCTCGTCAGAAATTTGAGACCCCATGACATTCCTCTTTTAGCTTTAAGGGGCCTCCAGAGGGTTTCTGTGCATGGACCCTCCTATATGGGGAGTAAATATGCCTGAAGCTGTGGATCAAGGGCTTGAAATGATTTTTATCATGTATATTTTTAGGACTCCATTTTTAGGGATTTGGACATAAGTAAATGGACTGAGAGAAAGTGTATTGAGTGCTTTTGGCTTTCCATTGCAACTTCAGAAAAAACTTTGGCTCCATTTGCTGAGGAGTCATACCTTAAGATTGTATTTCTTTGCTATTCTGAAAACTTTTACTTGTATAATGCATAGACATTTCATATTGTGTTTACTTTCTCTTCAACATAACATTTACATGACTTGAATAGATACAACTTATGGAGTATAAATAAACTTTCTTGGACATTCCACTGCATCACCTTTAACTCCAAGGAAAATTGGTTACTGATTCATCTGATCCTTCTGGCCTGAACTATACTTTGCTCCAACATTTGAAAGTTAATGAATGTAAGTCAGAACAGTTTTTGGCCACTATGCTTTCATTCATGCTTGATTTATTTGTCACTAAGCAGTGAGTATGATCATAATTGACCACTAGCAGTACTTCCTCTGTGGTAATGCTTTGCAAGGCTTTCTTTGCTCCATATTATTAGCCTAGGAATTATCTTCAGAGTTCAGATGCAGTGATGTCTATTTTTTCCTGAGTAAATTTATACTCCCCCCAAGAGTGACATGTTCTTGAGGCTATATTGTATTGTGAGGGTTTGTTCTGATCTCAAGCATTCTAGAAAATTTAGGCATATGTTGCTTCATGTTTATTTAGAAATGCTTCCGGTTTAGCTTTCATTCATGGTCTGGTTTTCTTTCAGGTTGCAACTTTGGATGACATAATATCTGAAAGAGGGGCGTGTGGAGTTGGTTTTATTGCAAACTTGGATAATAAGGGATCACATGAAATTGTTAGAGATGCTCTTATAGCTCTTGGATGCATGGAACATCGTGGGGGTTGTGGAGCAGATAATGATTCTGGTGATGGTTCTGGAGTGATGACTTCGATTCCTTGGGACCTTTTTAATAAGTGGGCTGAAACACAGGGAATGCCTGCCTTTGACAAATTGCATACTGGTGTTGGAATGGTATTTCTTCCCAAGGATGATGGCCAGATGAATGAAGCAAAAACAGGTTAGCTATAGATCATTGTAGTTTATTTTGTACATTTATAAATATAAATTTGTTATATCTACACCAACTTGACAACTTGGATGTTGGTGGGTTAGTTGTTATAGACTTGCTAGAGCTTTGAGTTTTAAAGGTTCATAAATAATCTAGTGATGTAGATTAATATTAGAGGTGTATGGTTATTTTGATTATTTACTGAACTTTAAGGAAGATCACAAGACGGCATATGTAATGACAAGCTTGCTTTTTGAAGTTAGTACAATAGATTACTAAAGTGTAATTCCTTTATGCTGATGCTACCCTACATGCGGTATCAATAACTACATGAACAAATAGAAATCTGTGATGGGATTGAAGATTTTTATGTTATGTAGAATGTTTACTTAGCACAAGAAAAAAAAAAGTATTAGTGTCTGAAAAGATGGTTCCTGTTGGGAAGATTTAATACGGAGTAAAACATACTCTGTCAAGACATCACATCATCAATAGGAGGAAAAAAGAGATTTAAAACGACAAGTTATCAAAAGGATTTTAGCTATTTCCTACCAGTGGAACATTTTTTCTTCCCATTTCTTTCTGGGACCCCAGGCTAAAAGGGGTATTTAGCATGATAGAGATTTGTAAATGACTGGGCATTTGTTGTCTATTAGATCAATAGATTATTTTCTCAATCTTGTTGCTATTGAACATAAAAGCACTTGCAGTATTCCCTACTAAGCTCCTTGACAGTGTTTATGCAGGCATTGGCTTCGTCAGTCGGACTGTTAAAATCTTTGTTAATAGTATCAAAACATGCACTTCCACTACTAATAACTGAAATAGTATGTTTCAATTTTAAATTCTTGATTGTGTCTGTTGCTCACTCTAAAATTTAAATATTATCATCTAGATGTTTCAAATACTCTTATACTCATGCAGAATAAGGATAATATGGGAAATTTTCTATTCTTTAGGGTTTCAAATATATCACAGGGAATGTATTCCTTCACTAATGTTTATGTGTGCCTCTCTTTTCATTATATTATCTATGATTTTTGTTGCTTCTGCTTGCCTTATGTAAGTAAATGGCTGAACTAATATTTTCCATATGAGAAGAGTTCTATTTTTCTAAAATGTTTGTCATATTTTGAAGTGTGATTAATGATAGTCTAGGCGGCAATGTCATAAAACCATTTATAAACAGTTCATTTGTCATTACTTCTTAGCTAGACATTTTTTAAATAAAAAAACAACTTGTTTATTAAGCAAATAAGATCATTTACAAAGATGAATGTAAGGAATCTTATACCTATTTAAAACAAGTTGTTCACTTTAGCAGGCAGATTCAAGAACACAGTAACATGAAGAAGCAAAAAAGTTACATTCAATAGAGGCTAACATATATGACGTAAAGAAGCCATCAAATTGCTTCTTAGCTAGACATTATGTGCTTGTTTGGCCAAGTCATTAAGAGGCAAAAAGATCTATTTTAGAAAGAAATTTTCGTAATAAATTTCTTTGTAATTATTTATAATCAATAAGGGTAGTTTTGAAATATATAAATTTCATTGGAAGGTCACTCTTTCTCCAAAAAGAGTTTTTCAAAAAAGCCTCAAATTGGGGTATCTCAAAAAAGAGGCAATTACCTTACCTACTCCAAAAACCACTTTGTGAAAAACATTGTTTGGCCTAGCTTATGGCTTCTTGTAGTAGGGTAGAAGCAATAAGATGTTAGCCAAACAATCACTGTATGATATCAAATATCTAATCTTTGACAGTAAAAACTTGATTTTCTTGATCACTTTTTTTTCCCCCCCTGAATGTTTTGTTTGCTTTTGTAGTAATTGCAAATGTTTTTGAGGAAGAGGGTCTTGAAGTGCTTGGATGGAGGCCTGTTCGAGTGGAAGCTTCTGTAGTTGGATATTATGCGAAAGAAACCATGCCCAATATACAGCAGGTTTTTGTTAGAATTGTGAAAGATGAAAATGCTGATGACATTGAAAGGGAACTGTATATATGTCGTAAATTAATTGAAAGAGCAGCAGCTAAGTCAGAAACCTGGGGAAATGAACTCTATTTCTGCTCATTGTCCAGCCAAACTATTGTTTATAAAGGAATGCTTCGGTCAGAGGTTCTTGGGAAATTTTACTATGACCTGCAAAATGATCTTTATATATCTCCTTTTGCAATTTATCATAGGAGATACAGTACAAACACTAGTCCTAGGTGGCCACTTGCTCAACCAATGAGGTTTCTAGGTCATAATGGAGAGATCAACACAGTACAGGTTACACCAACTTCACCTATTTGTTTCTTTTCCTTCATCGTTGCATTGTCAAAGGCTTATGTGCTTTTTGGTTGTCTTTCAAATTGTTGTCAAAAACTTTATGCAGGGTAACTTGAACTGGATGCAATCTAGAGAGACCTATTTGAAGTCTCCTGTTTGGCGTGGACGCGAAAATGACCTTCGTCCTTTTGGGAACTCAAAAGCATCTGACTCTGCTAATCTTGACAGTGCAGCAGAAGTACAACCCATATTATCTCAACTTTGAGCATTTATTTGCTTGTTGCTGGAAATTTTCACATTGTTGTATAGAATGCTGATTAAAAGGGGAACATGATAAAAATCATATATGAATCTTCTTACCATGCTGACCTGCTCATTCCTGCATCGTTACTTGTATACGCTTACATAGTGAAAAAAATATAATGCTACTGTTTTTGCTTAGCTAATACTTTATCTGGTTGGGATGTTGGGTTTTGTATTAATTATCTTCTTATCATCTCATGAACTTGTTTCTGCATCCCATTTTGACTTGTAAATATTAGCTATCACCTGACAATTACTTGCAATTTCTTAGCCTTCTCTTTTTCAAATATGGCAACAGATTTTCCCTAGCTGACTACTTTCTGTTGTTTGCTTCTCAGTTGCTAATAAGGAGTGGGCGCAATCCTGATGAAGCTCTGATGATTCTTGTTCCCGAGGCATACCAAAATCATCCAACTTTGACTATCAAATATCCTGAGGTACAAACTAGTTTGAGATAAGTTAGCATGTTTGGGGAGGGCATTCAATATCAGTTGGTTTCTTTGATTATCGTAGGTGGTTAGTTTTTATGATTACTACAAAGGTCAAATGGAAGCTTGGGATGGGCCTGCCTTACTCTTATTCAGGTAATTGTTCTTTCCAAATGATTTAGGATTAGTGATGTGTCGATCTAACCTCACATGGCTATCATTTGAACCAAAGTGGGTTTGGGTGGGATCATTGATTTAATCCCTTTCAATATCACAGGCCAAACAACCTATTGTTCTTTAGGTAAGATGTGTTGGGTACTTCAAATTGGAAAGCCATAAAGCCTTATGTCTAACAAATGGTGATTACTGAATTTGGAACCAGTTGCATGCTGATTAACTATTCTACAAGCTGCTGTTTCCTTAAGTAAACAAGGGACTTTTGAGTGGGTTATGTAATAGAAATATAACTGATATTACTTTGTACTCCTATGTGTTTAGATAATACTTCGTCTAATTTTCATTGGCACCATCAAAATGTAACTGCTTATTTTTTGCTTACTACTTAGTGTCGGAGCTAACTATTTCTACAAACTTACAAAGTCTTTCCGCAAAACTTAATTAAGTAAATAAAGAAGTGGAAGTACCATTTGAACCAAGTTGTGTTCAGTTCCTTAACAATACATTTCAACTGGTTGTAGTTTTTTTTCATAAAAAGAACTTTCAAAACTTTGGTTTGCGTTATATATTTTTTAATATATATATATATAGAAAACTAAGATTGCTTAGTTTTGTAATACCTCTCTGCCCACAAGCTTCATAGACCTACTTGAATGACTACTGCCTTTTTTTTCTTTGTTCCCTATGGCATTACTTTGTTGCAGTGATGGAAAAACAGTCGGAGCTTGTCTTGATCGTAATGGACTTCGCCCTGCTAGATATTGGAGGACAATAGACAATGTTGTCTATGTTGCATCTGAGGCACGCTCATTATCTTCTTCAAATGCAACTCTTTCAAAATTGAGCTCTCACAGAAGCTGCAAGATAGTTCACATTCTAAAGTATACTAAAGCTGTTTTTCATTTAACTAGGTTGGTGTTTTGCCAATGGATGAATCAAAGGTAACAATGAAAGGGCGTCTAGGTCCTGGAATGATGATAACTGCTGATCTTACAAGTGGCCAGGTTTGTTAAAGATCCAATCTTGAGAGTAACACAGTACTTCTACTAAAACTGAATTTGTAATTTGAAAGCTGCTCAGACTTCATTTTCTAATTTTATCTGTTCTGCTCCTTTTAATAAACATACTGTTTTGTTCATTTTGATAAGTTTATTGTTTGTTCCTAAGCATACTATCTAGTTTAGCTACTAAGATATGCATTTATCGAGAAATAATTATGGCCTATGTACTTCTAGGAAAGATCCAATATATTATGTGAGAGTAAATACATTATTAAATCGTTTCTTAATTATTTGTAACTGTTCTCTTCATCTTTGTTAAATCCATGTAGCCAGATTTTTAGTGACATTTTTGTTTCTAGCCAAAGATGTATTTCATGACCTGTATTCTGGTGAGAACATAGTGATCCTAAAATCTGTAATTGACTAGTCGTGTTCTACATGGTGGGCAACTATATGGAGGAATTTTTTATTTTATTTTTTAAAAATAAATATCCCTATCACTCTTCAGTTTTGATTGTCTAAAGTTTCTCTACTGCATGAATTTAAAGATTTGAAGCTCCTATGTGTATTCCTATCTGTTGCTTTGGTCCCTTGCATGTATGATTGAGGCAGACAATTAGTTATTTTCACTTTCTGAAGTGTTCTTTTAAGCCTTTTACCTTTTATGACCTTGATAACTTGTTCTTTCATGACACTTTTTGAGTTTCTGATTCAAACAGGTTTTTGAAAACACAGAGGTCAAAAAACGAGTTGCTTTATCAAATCCTTATGGAAAGTGGGTCAAGGAAAATTTACGACCTTTGAAGCCAGTGAATTTCCTTTCAACTATGGTTATGGAAAGTGAAACAATTTTGAGACGCCAGCAGTAAAAATCTTCATCCTATCTCATCCTTGAAATCTCAAATTGGATTATCATGATTTTCTAAACATTAACATTGGCTTAATTAACAATGAAGAACCGGAAGAGTTTCTTGCATGTCATTCACAATCGTGCGTACAATATTTATAGTTATGAGTATACAATGATTTTTAGTTATGCTAGGCTACAACCATAACTGAATGATATACATGAAGTACTAATCTATATAAACTAGAAGTCTCATGACTTCCCAATATGCTATCCAGCTAATTCAGTTTTGTAGATTGATGTTCAACTTTTATTTAATTTTCAAAAATCAAAACACAGTAGCCCTTGTGAAAAATAACTTTCTTCAGGGCTTTGATATGTGAATCTTGGTAAAAACTTCTGCAGAAAGCAAAGTGGAGCATTTTAAGTAATTGCAAGAAAAGATGATAGAATGTTGAGATGTGAAAAAGTAAATGTGTTCTGAAAATTTGTAGAAGACAGATGTAGAGACACGTAGAGATGGCCTTTTTAGGCGTTTGTCCCATATTTTTCTTTTCAGTATACCTAGTTTGAATACAACTAGGTATTTACCTTCCTCTGACACTTGGTAGTTGGTATTACCCATATGTTTTATATGAGATAAATATTCAAGTGTGTCATACACAGTGCTTGGTGTACCATGGTATTATGATGAAAAATATTGCAGAAAAGCTACTAGTTGAATGAACATAAAATGGATAATGCATGTGGTTGCACCATAGGGTCCTAAGTTGAGTTTCTGCTCATGTAATTCAATCTCTTAAAATTTTATAGTTACTTCTGCTGATTTAAATGTTGGGTAGACCATAGGAATTAGGATGCCATATAGATCAGTAAACTTGTAAATTTTCCAATATAGAAGAACCATCTTATATTTTCTGCCCCAGTATTGGTTTAAATAACGTATTAAGCTATCCATCATACCTAACATATTTTCAGCCGTATGATATAAATATAAATGATTCTTTCCCATGCTTTATTGTCTTTCTGTTAAAACAAATGATATCAATCATTTTCAATTATCTGATTCTTGTTCTTTTGAGAAAACAGGGCATATGGCTATTCTAGTGAGGATGTTCAAATGGTTATTGAAAGTATGGCTGCACAAGGGAAGGAGCCTACGTTTTGCATGGGAGATGATATACCTTTGGCTGTATTATCTTCAAAGCCTCATATGTTATTTGACTATTTCAAGCAGAGGTTTGCTCAGGTTAGCATGCTTATTATGGATAATCAGGATCTAATGTTATGAAAAATAAAGACACTATATAGCTATAGGTAACCTCACTTGTCAAACATGCATCTAGTGAAGTATATGATTTAGTGTTCATCTTTCATCATGCTTTGTGAAGTCACTTGGCCCTCACTTGTTAGTTTAATCTCCTTGCTTCACCTTTAAGTAACTGTAACTTCCTAAAACATTATTTATCCAAATAATCTGTTAGATCTGGTTTCATGTTGCATGGTTGGTTTTGTCTATATATGCCAGGTCACAAATCCTGCTATTGATCCTCTCAGAGAAGGACTGGTTATGTCTCTTGAAGTCAATCTTGGGAAGCGAGGAAATATACTAGAGGTTGGACCTGAAAATGTCTCTCAGGTCTGTTTGCATTTCCCTTCTGCTTTTGACTCCATTAACTACGCCCTTGCTGCTCTCCAGTTTCTTATCTAGGATCTGTATGGTTTGTCATTCAGGTTAATTTGTCAAGTCCAGTGCTTAATGAAGGAGAGTTGGAATCTCTTTTGAAAGATCCACATTTGAAACCTCAAGTATTACCTACATTTTTTGATGTTGGGAAAGGAGTGGATGGTTCCTTGGAAAAGGCATTGCACAAACTTTGTGAAGCAGCTGATGAAGCTGTTAGAAATGGTTCTCAATTGCTTGTTCTCTCTGACAGGGCTGATGAGCTGGTAAGCTTTATTTTGGTCCGTCAGGTGCCATCATTTGCTATTTTTGTCTTTGTTTGAGGCGTTACAAGAGCATGTGCTGGATTTAGTTAAAGTTCTAGACCTTAACATATGCATTATCTGAACCTCAACTCCCCTCTAAAGGAAGTAAGGATATCTGCCACTATTTCATTTCTTGCTTTTAACCTCTAAAGGTTCTTGTTTTTCTACAGTTCTACTGAAATTTGACTCTAGCATACATTTTAACATTTTCTGATGCAGTATATTTAACTGAAGTTTCTATTTGACTGGCATCCTTCTTTCTATAAGCTCTGTGTACATCCCTCTGTTTTTATACTGGAGAGAAACCTTTGAAAACTGAGGAATCATATAACGTATATCTAACTTTTTGTCTGCACTGCCAGGAAGCTACACGGCCTGCGATTCCAATACTTCTTGCTGTAGGTGCAGTTCACCAGCACCTGATTCAGAATGGTCTGCGTATGTCTGCTTCAATTGTTGCTGATACTGCTCAGTGCTTCAGCACTCATCAGTTTGCTTGCTTGATAGGATATGGTGCAAGGTTATGCTCATATCTTCTGCATCTTCTTTCCTCTGTCTGAAATTCAGTCCTTTTAGTTAAAATTGAGGCTCATAGATATTTGTATGTGGTCCCGTGCATTCTCTTTGTCCCATTTAATGAGTTTCATTAAGCATGGAGAATGTGGAAAATCATGACTACCTTAGTATCAAGGAAACTATTAATGTAATGGATAGAGTTCAAATTCTTGTAGTGGAAAGATTGTTACCATTCCCTAAATTTGAACTTTGAAGTGAGTTTGAGTCTGTCTCTTATTTTGGGAAGCCAAACAAGGCAGGTATAATGTAGGGAGGGAGTGCATGAGTGTATTTATGTATATCTTTCTTTGAGTTTTGGGTTTACATCTAGTCTACTTTTAGCCCAAATGTGTAAGAGGTGGTCCTTTTTGGTAAATATTCAGCTCATCATTTGACAGACATTTTTTGTTTGTTCCAGTGCTATTTGCCCATACTTGGCATTGGAGACATGTCGTCAGTGGCGCTTGAGCAATAAAACTGTGAACCTGATGCGTAATGGAAAGATGCCTACTGTTACTATTGAGCAAGCTCAAAAGAACTTCTGTAAGGTCTGTATCTTGGTGAAGAATGAATGTGCCTACGATGTTGTCTTTGTTAACAAAATTTGAAGATTCCTTTTATTTGCTGGAGTTGCACACGTATTAATCTGTTTGTTTAGCTTTCATAGAACTGCTTTCCAACTTCTGTGTACTGTACCTTATAGAGAACATTAATGTTCAAAACTCTTGCAGGCAATAAAATCTGGCCTTCTCAAAATTCTTTCCAAAATGGGAATTTCATTGCTCTCAAGGTAAGTGTCTCTACTTCTGGCAGCAGATTCCTACACTATATCTCTTGTTTTCTTTGTTTTCCCTGATTACCATGTCATATTACTGTTGTTATCAGCTTATCATCATCTTTCAGCTTGATATTTTCTTTCTTTATTACTCTCCATTTCCCACTTAAAATTGTTTGGTTTTAGTTATTGTGGAGCACAGATATTTGAAATATATGGATTGGGAAAGGAGGTTGTTGATATTTCATTTTGTGGGAGTAAATCAAGTATTGGTGGCTTAACTGTGGATGAGGTACTAATACAGATATATATAGTTATCTGAACCTTGTTGGTTAAATTTTTATTCTACAATTCATGTTAGTAAATTTTTGATAATTGGCAAAAGATGTTTCATAACTGAATTTATTCTGACAGAAGTCTGACACTTCTGGAAGTCTTGCAAATTTCCAGCATGATTAAATGACATTACTGTTACAGTTTGTTGTATTGCTGCTTGTTTATGCTGTTGAAAGTCTAGTAAAATGTGAGCTTGATCAAATGACTACTGTTACAATTTGTTGTGTTCTTGCTTGTTTATACTTTTGAAATTTTTGGTCTGGCTGCTGCTTGTGTTTTCTATACCATTACAAAACTTTGAGCGTGAACAACTTTCTTTCTTTCAGCTCGCAAGGGAGACTTTGTCATTCTGGGTAAAGGCTTTCTCTGAAGATACTGCGAAAAGACTTGAAAATTATGGGTTCATACAGTCCAGACCAGGAGGTATAAAATACATACTAATGTGTTAACATTTCTAGGTATATACTGAAGAGTGAAGACATGCTTTTTTAATGAATAATGCTTCTTTTGTGATTTTGTCCATTATTCAATAGAAAAGAGTAAATATATGTGATCCAGATAATGCAATCCTAGGATATCAGTTAACAGAATGCTCACTAAATAAATACCTAAAATAATGGTTTTTGTCTAGCTAAATCCCTAAACTCGGGCTTTTTCTTGACTTTCCAATACATACTCTGAACATATATTCTTAACTATATGTCTATATCTCATATGTCCTATAGAGACCATTTCCTTATTTGAGTTAAAGGCTGAAGCTAAAAACTATTGAAATATATATATATGTGTGTGTGTGTGTGTCTGTGGTATTTAAGTTTTCCTTTTTTTTTTTCTTTGTAAACTTTTTTTGGACAAGCTTGAGATTATATTTCTTCTGAGATTGAAATTAAAACTGAATCTTTCATGGCCCAAACTCTCAAAATTTATAGTTTTATTTATTTATTTATTTATTTCCATTTATTTGAAAGGGGAATATCATGGAAATAATCCAGAGATGTCAAAACTGCTCCATAAAGCTGTCCGCCAAAAGAGTGAAAGTGCATATTCAGTTTATCAGCAGCATTTGGCAAACCGACCTGTGAATGTGAGTTGCTGTATGATCTGTTAACCTTCAATTATATTCTGATTTCATCTTGGAGTTAACCTGTTGAGGATAACCTGGGCACTAAGAATCTTTTGACTCATGAATAATTGTATAAGACTTTTTATATATAGAACTTTTTATTTTTTAATAGAACTTTTTATTTTTTAGTATAACATACTCCAGTCAAGACCACCTATATTACCAGTTATACCGAGTCCTCTGCTCTCCGTGTACTGATTTGATTATTATTACATCAGATATTTGGTTGATGTTCTAAAAGTTTCTTAAAATTTACTGTAATTACAGGTTCTTCGAGACCTTCTTGAACTGAAAAGTGATCGTTCACCTATTCCAGTTGGAAAGGTTGAACCTGCTTCATCAATTGTGCAACGATTTTGCACTGGTGGTATGTCACTTGGAGCTATTTCTAGGGAAACCCATGAAGCTATTGCAATTGCTATGAATAGGATTGGTGGAAAGTCAAATTCTGGAGAAGGTGGTGAGGTAAATTATGTAATACGGAGTAATTTTTAAAGAAAGAAGTAAACTCTATCAGGTAATATATATTTGAATGTTTTCCTAAATTATGATGTTTAATTCACCAATTTCATACAGGATCCAATTCGCTGGAAACCCCTTACTGATGTTGTTGATGGGTATTCTCCAACACTTCCACACCTCAAAGGACTTCAAAATGGAGATACAGCTACAAGTGCGATAAAACAGGTCTTATGTGCTGCTGCTGTTTTTTTTTTTCCTTTCTAGTTTTGGAAGTCATTTTTGCCACATGCAGCGAGTGGATAAGTTACTAATAATTGATGACTAATTGAGAAACCTTAATAACATGCTAATGGGTCCTCAGGTTGCTTCGGGCCGCTTTGGTGTCACTCCAACATTTTTGGCAAATGCTGATCAATTAGAAATCAAAATTGCACAAGGGGCAAAACCAGGTGAAGGTGGTCAATTGCCTGGGAAAAAAGTTAGTGCTTATATTGCAAGATTGAGGAATTCAAAACCTGGTGTCCCTCTTATATCCCCACCACCACACCATGACATTTATTCTATTGAGGATCTTGCTCAGTTAATTTATGACCTTCATCAGGTGATGTGATGCATCTCTGCCCATTTTAATCACAATCTGTTTCAGAGCACTGTTCCTGATTCTTCATTATTGATATGCAGGTTAACCCCAAAGCAAAAGTCTCTGTAAAACTTGTGGCAGAAGCTGGTATTGGCACAGTGGCTTCAGGGGTCGCAAAGGGCAATGCTGATATCATTCAGGTGTGCATCTCTGTGCCTTTTGAGCAAACATGTGCAGTAGTAGTTAACAAGTTGTAAAGGCTTGGTCTTTTGCAAATAGTCAAAATGTTTATTTGACTAAAATCTTGGGGTTGAAATGTTTTTTCATTCATTCAGGACGTCTAAGTCACTAACTCTTTGTTATCTTCCTCCCTCTGACCCCCCCCCCCCCCCCCCCCCCCCCCCCCCCCCCCCCCCCCCCCCCCCCCCCCCCCCCCCCCCCCCCCCCCCCCCCCCCCCCCCCCCCCCCCCCCCCCCCCCCCCCCCCCCCCCCCCCCCCCCCCCCCCCCCCCCCCCCCCCCCCCNCCCTCTCTCTCTCTCTCTCTCTCTGTGATGTAAAACTCCTGTCTGGATATATCTTACTCAAAATTGGTCTTCTATAACAAATCGTGCACTGTGATATGGCAACTTATTTACTAAAACCGGGGACTATCTGTTTGTTATCATTCAGATTATGAAAAATAAGATTCTTTCCTCTATCCAATATTGCGCCTGAATTTCTTTTGCAGATATCAGGACATGATGGAGGGACTGGAGCAAGCCCAGTGAGTTCAATTAAACATGCTGGTGGTCCCTGGGAACTTGGCCTCACAGAAACACATCAGGTTTACTTTTTGTTCTGAAAACAAACCATAGTTAATGCGATATCTTCAGCATCAATTCAAATCATCTAAATTGATTGTATGTGCAGACACTCATTGCCAATGGGCTAAGAGAAAGAGTTGTTCTTAGAGTTGATGGTGGCTTTAAAAGTGGATTTGATGTTATAATGGCTGCGGTAATGGGAGCTGATGAATTTGGATTTGGTTCTATAGCAATGATTGCCACCGGTTGTGTTATGGCCCGCATTTGCCACACAAACAATTGCCCAGTTGGTGTTGCAAGCCAGGTCTCGAATATTTGTGTTACTAACCTGTTTTTTTCATAGTTTTGTCATATTTTCATTGCATAACTTTTTTTTTTTTTTTTTTTTCTTTCAGAGAGAGGAACTACGAGCTCGATTTCCAGGTGTACCTGGTGACCTTGTGAACTACTTCTTATATGTTGCTGAAGAGGTAATTCCTATGGTTGTGTGTGCGATGACTTGTGTAAAGTTTTCTTGCATCCTTTGTGTCCTGCTTTATGGGTCAATAGGTTCTGGTTTCTAAAAACAGATGTTAAACTGGTTCTTCCTAAAGTGCAATACTTTGTCTTGTATCAGTCAGCTATTATCTCTAGTGGTTGCAATGTTTCCTTTCCTTTTTCCTTTACTTTCATATTAGACAATGACCATAGGTCATTTGCTGCCAGATTTACTTCCATTCAGCTTTTTCTGCTAACACAATTATGAATCCTGATGTTTCATATAAAGGTTAAAGAGTGCAAGTATTATACTTTATCTACTAATGTGGCTAGACTAGAGGATATCAGTAGCTTAGAACTATGTTGAACTTGCTGATTTGGCTGTCCTGCAAAGAAGTGGGATGCTGGAAAGGAAAGCAGTAGGAATGGACATTGACTCATTCATATTCTTCTCTAACACTTCGAGCCCTGGATCTTTTCCACCCTCTTAGACAAGACAATTTCTAGTGTGAAAGCTGATTTGCGCCCATCTTTGTTTGATCATTTCTCCCTCTGTTGGAATGTCAACTTTTTTGTCTCTCTTATTTTTCTTTTCAGCAACAGTACCCTTGATATATCATTAGTGGGAGCAAAAAGGTAGTTTTGCAACTGAGACTAATATAGAGAGGATTCCTTATTTTTCTTTTGTTGTCTTGAAGAGATTAAAAAAAAAAAAAAAAAAGCATTCATATCAGTGGCGCTGATGGCGCTCCTCTAGTACAGCTCCTATCAGGTCAAGTCTTCCTATTGATCTCCAGAGACCCAACAAGGGTATTCACTAAAAAACTGGTGGAAAATCAGTTCGTCCTGGGAGAATGAGAGCACTTTTTGAACACCCAGCAAGCATCTTTTATTTTAATTACATGTGATGCTTCAGTTTCATTCTTTAACCACTACGTTATTTTTGACAATATATGGCCAGGTAAGAGGCACGTTGGCACAATTGGGTTATGAGAAGCTAGATGATGTAATTGGACGGACAGAACTATTAAAACCTCGAGATATCTCCTTAATGAAAACGCGACATCTTGACCTCGACTACATGCTTTCTGTATGTTCCATAGTATAGCTAATATTTTCATCATTTCATAGTTTACCTATAGTTGCATATATAACAATTTTCTGATATTATGTTTTAGAATGTTGGTATGCCCAAATGGAGCAGTACTATGATAAGGAACCAGGAGGTTCATAGTAATGGTCCTGTTCTTGATGAAGTTCTACTGTCTGACCCAGAGGTAAACATTAAGGATGATTTCATCAAGTAGTCCATAGTTTACCTTTCTTGGAATTAATCTGCAGATAGCATCCTTATTCCTTACCTTCAGCCATTTTTTAAGGAATTGAAATTTCTAAGTAGAATACTTTGGGGTTCGGCTTAGAAGTCACACCCAGAATTGTGTCACCACTTAGAATAATTTTGCTGTGCTTAAACACCATTTCTGAAAAAGAAAAAGAAAAAGAAAACACACACACACACACACATACCATCTTGAATGAATTGAAATTTCTTCCTAATGACAAAATTAACCAACCCATTAATCTAACACTCTCCATCCTTCAACAATCAAAATTTTCGAAACCTTTACAAGCCAACCACGTATTTTCAATCCAAAAAACAGCATTGGACTCTATTTAAGGAGAATTTTCTTTTTTAATCCAATTACTAGAGTATACTATTTTGTGATATTTGGTCAGTATGCACAATAATTCAATTCCTTTTTTGTTGCAATATATATAATTCTTTGCAGTTATCTGATGCAATTGAGAATGAAAAGGTGGTGAACAAAACAATTCAAATTTATAATATTGACCGTGCTACTTGTGGCCGCATAGCTGGTGTTATTGCGAAGAAATATGGCGACACTGGTTTTGCTGGGCAGCTTAACATAACGTAATTCCAATCTTATGATATAGTTTCTGTGATTCTTGCATACATTGAGAAACATATTGTTTTTCTATATCCTTGTAAAACTTAGAAGATTTGTTGCTACTCATGCAGATTCACAGGGAGTGCTGGGCAGTCATTTGGTTGTTTTTTGACACCTGGAATGAACATCCGTCTTGTAGGAGAAGCTAATGACTATGTGGGGAAGGTTGGTTCATTAATCTAGTAATACCATGTGTAGAGCACATTTATCCCTCAAACTTAAGCTTAAAGGATAAATTTTTAGTTAAACACCGAGCGAGTCTGATAGTCTCATTGTGATTAAGTGTTTATTATTCACCTATTTAACGCAATTCATTGATCAAAAGGGTATGGCTGGTGGAGAAATTGTCGTCACTCCTGTTGAAAATACTGGGTTTTGTCCAGAGGATGCCACTATAGTGGGTAATACATGCTTGTATGGAGCAACCGGTGGCCAGATATTTGTACGAGGGAGAGCAGGGGAACGTTTTGCTGTTAGAAATTCTCTTGCTCAAGCAGTTGTAGAAGGCACTGGAGACCATTGTTGTGAGTACATGACAGGAGGGTGTGTTGTTGTGCTTGGGAAGTAAGTATTTTTTAATTTGTGAAACACACAATTATGGAAATATTGCACAAGGAAGTTGACCCGAGTTTTGAGTTTCATTTTCATGTTTGTCTTGTTGTCAGGGTGGGTAGAAATGTGGCTGCCGGTATGACTGGAGGTCTGGCATACATTCTTGATGAGGATGATACACTTATCCCGAAGGTTTGTTTCACCAATATTGGTTTTATGGACAATTTACAACACCTATATCTATGTGCATACACACACACACACTTGGTGTCCTTAGGTTGGGTCATCTGTTGTATTCACAACTCTTCCAGCATTCCAAGCTACCCTGCTTTAGTTTGTTCATGATTTACTTAGAAATTGAAGCTGCTTTCTTTTTTTATGCAACAGTCTTGGTTTATAATATTGTGAATTTTCTGGTGATGCCTGTAAAACTTTGATAGGTAAACAAGGAAATCGTAAAGATTCAGAGAGTAGTGGCTCCAGTGGGGCAGATGCTGCTTAAGAGCCTTATTGAAGCCCATGTGGTAAGTAGCCATTAAACTTTGTGGAGATTGTTTCGCTAAGGAAAGCTTTTTTATATGTTTACCACTAATATTCTCATATAAAAGATTTTGTAACTATATTTAGTTATGAATTCAACTTCTATCTCTGGGCTTCTTTGATGAACTTGTTAGCATTTTTTACTGAACATTGCATACATTGGCTGACATCTTCTATCTATCTTTGGTTTCAGTCAACATTGTGTTTTTTGATATCCTTGGTTTGTTTTTTTTATTGGCTAGGAAAAAACTGGGAGCAGCAAAGGATCTGCAATTTTGAAGGAGTGGGATAAATATTTGCCACTGTTTTGGCAACTAGTTCCACCTAGCGAAGAAGACACTCCAGAGGCGTGTGCTGAGTATGAGCAAGCAGCAACTGGGCAGGTTAGTTTGCAGTCTGCTGCATAGGATAGGAGAAAATTGAATTGCTCTCCTGAAGCATAATAAGAAAGAGTTGAAGCCAAGGTCAAGGCACTGGTACAGAAAACTTCACTTCAACTTTTAGAGTCTGATCACGGACGGTATCAGATAATGAAAGTTTGGAAGGTTTATGTTGGTCAGAGATGGGGGGCCTTGAGCGTCATCCAATCGCAATCTGTTTCTGCAAGTACTTCATTCATCAGCACTCAGCAGCCCAAGTTTTGTAAATTCTCCACTTTAGGCTTCTGTAATTTGATGACATTCATCTCATTTCAGGGGTTTCTTATTTGCAACCATGAAATGCCAGATGTGGTATATCAATTTCAAGATTTAATGCGACAATGGAAACGATTGAATAAAGTCCCCAGTATTGTATTGTATTGCAGTGGCACGTATCTTTAAAAGTGTGTGTGTGTGTGTGTATATATATATATATGCAAAATTGGGTGGATTAAACAGCTTTTGGAGCCAATGCGTTTCCAATCCCTCGTGTGATAAAACAAAAGCAGCATTATATTCTCCAGACTCCACTCCAGCATTATATACTGTAATTTCTTGTCATCATCTTTTTCTCAACTAAATTAAAGTAGCATTGCTTTGGACTATATGGGGTGAACAAACAAATCTAACACGTTATCTTGGTTTTATTGACCCTATTAAAACACTAAAGATTAAAAAAAAAAAAAAAAATTGATCAAAATCCTAATAGGTGAACTACATCTGTGTCCCCATGTTTTTTCTCAACGTTATAATTAAAGTAGGTAGCAGAGCAGAGAGAGGGTGTGCAGCAGCTAGTCAAATTGAGAATTGTTTAATGCCCTAGACCCTAGTCTGAAGCCAGCTCACTAGAATGCGCAAGAGTAGGTGTAGGGGGTAAATAAAGCAGCAAAAAGTTAACAAAACCAACACAACATAGTAATACAGAGCCATGTGCCCCAACATTTAAGTCCAAAAAAATTAAAAACCCTAAAAAAACATCAACTAGGTTATTGTCCATGGAAATGGAAAAATCGGCCACCTAAGTAGGCTAAGGCTGGCTGCGTATGGCATGTCCCGATACAGATGAATCCTTAGCCCGCAGAATTGATACGATACGCCCCCCTTCAAATCCTCAATTCCTTTAATTTGGCTTTACTGGAAAGACAGCCTAATGATAATGATGATCAACAAATTAAAACTCCAGCTGCACCAACTTGCACATTCTTTCATTCCATCACATCTTTGAGCTCCATCCACCATCAATTAAATTAAATCGCATCGCAATTGGGTTATTTCATCCTTGGAGTTTCTCCAAATCAAGAGATTCCAAGAAAAAAATAATAATTAATTTCTAGCTACAACTAGCTAGGCTAGTTATAACTTGGTTATAAAATGGTTTACGTATATAGGCAGTACATACTATATAGCTTCAAATCAAATTTCTACAAAAGATCTTTGACTATTTACTCCCATTAATTACTTCCTATCTTTTCCTCTTTTTTCTTTTTTCCCAATATCACAATTATTAACATGAGCCTATTCTATTTCTTAAAAGAACACTATAAATTGGTTTAGTACAAAAAGTTCAGTGATGTTAAAAAAATGGAGTACAATAATAAAAAATACAACAATGTCTAACCAAAATGGGAACACATAAGAGGATTCAATAATAATAACAATACTTCACGAGTGTAGTGATTTTGTTGTCTAACTAAATTAGTGATATAAAAAAAAATATAAGAACCAAAATTTTTATGTTCTAACTAGTTGATGGAATGACCAATTTACATACTTGTGACACATTTGTAAATAATAAAAGAAAGGGAAATTAAAGAGAATTGGAATTCAAATAAGGGAAAATTAAACCTCAGAAAAATTCTCTTAATGATAAAAGTATATTGCATAAACTAGGGGTGTAAAGGAGCCGAGCCGAGCTCAAGCATAGGGTGGCTCGAGCTCGAGCTCGAGCTCAAGAATTGATGCTCGAGCTCGACCTTGCCAAATTCCGAGCTGCTCAAGTTCAGCTCGATTGTTCGAGCTCGAGCTCGATCTTGAGTTCAAGTTCGAGCTTGAATTTGAGCTCGAGATCAGGGTTGAACTCGAGTTCGAATTCAATTTTGAGCTCAATTTTAACTTGTTTGATTTTAAATTCATGTTTCAATTAAAAATAAACTATAATTTTATATGTATATTATATATATATATATATATATATATATATATATATAATATTATGTATATATATGGCTCGCGAGCGGCTTGACGAGCCACGAGCCTAAGACATTAGAACTCGAGCTCGGCTCGATTATTAAATGAGCCGCTCAAGCTCGGCTCGAGCTCAAATTTGGCCGAGCTTGAGCCGAACTTTGACCGAGCGCGAGCCGCTCGCGAGCGGCTCGGCTCATTTACACCCCTAGCATAAAGATACAATCATTATATTGCATTTTCAAGGACAAAAGTATTGCATATATGATTCAACTACCCCTAGCTGTCCAGTCCAGTCTGCTATATCTGCAGCTAGCGGAGCGGCACAAATTAAAGATGGATCGAAATTAAAAGTAACTTCAAGAACCGAAGCACCAAAGATTGTCCCAACGCGCGCCAACCCAATGAAGAATTAATTAAACAACGAAACAAAAGTATATATCTTCTTTTTTTTTTTTTGAAATCAAACAAAAGTATATATCTAGAATCTGCAAAGTTTGGTATGGGGCGGAAATACCGCCAGGAAAGCCAGCGACAGCAAGATGAGAAGCGGGATAAACAGCAGCGTCGCCGGCGGCTGCGGCGGCGGCATCGGCAACAGCGGCGGCACCGTCAACAAAACCACCGTTAAGATGGCCATCATCACGATAGCCTTCACACCAAAGCACCCCAACATTATATTTTTTGTCGAAACTCGAAACGTACGAATATTAGTACTTACTCCTGCCCGGGAATGAAACCTTAATTGGACGACGACAAACGTAACGGGCGACACGTACCTATCGTTATCCGATGTTAAGTTTCACCACTACTACGATCCATCCCATTGCAAGCTCTCATATACTCCCCCATACTTTCATGCAAGTTAAACAACCAAAGAATCAAACTATTGATTGTATAAAAACAGATTCACCAACCAATCATATTATCGATATGATCTTGTCAAAAACAAAACTGAAGCTCTGGGTTTCAATTCCTCGACCGGAAAGATATATATGGTTAAAGTTTTTGATTAAAAAACTGAATAGAATGTGGAATGGAAAGGAAAGGAGTGGACGGGGTGTGTATATGAGGAAATTAAAGTAAAGGCGGATTAATGAGAGAATAGAATAGGGAGGGGAGTTGAGAGTTGGGGAAGAGAGAGCGACGAGTACGTGACTTAGCCGTTACGAGTAGATGAAGGAAAGAGTGAGGAGTGGCACTCTGCTCATATCACTATTCTACACGTTTCTTTCTATACTTATCTCTTTTCACTACTTTGTAACCTATACTGCACACTGCTTTCTGCTCTACACCTAATTAATATCCCCATATGGACACGACCGTTAAATTTGAGTACCAGAAGTCCGAACCGAAATAATAACACTTTGCTTCAGGTTTGGATTGACCGGTTCGAGTTCAACTCAAGGTTAATTTTGAATACCCGAAATCCGAACCGAAATAATAACACTTTGCTTCAGGTTTGAGTTAACTTGTTCTGGTTCAACCCAATTGTTAATTTTAAGTACACAAAGTCCGAACCGAAATAGTAACTCTTGATTCAAGTTTAAGTTGACTGATTTGGGCCTACTTCAAGTTTCCGAATTTCTAAAATCTCTTTATAAAAATATATAATTATAAGGGATTGAGTAAATAAATAGAGAATGGTGATGCAAAATCAAAATTCTAAAATAAAGTAATTATTACAATCTAGAAAACAACAAAAAGGCATAAAGCCAAATAGGGATTAATAGGTGAAACTACTTGGCAAAATGAATTGTTCTGAGTACTACTGACTCAGCCTCGAATCTATTCCCTCCCACATGGGAGTATAAATCGGGTGCCACAAGACCACAAGGTGTTTGGCACCAATGTAATACTTAAAATCTTTAAATCTAAACATTACGAATATACTTGGAAATATTGTGGCAACTTTCATAGAAAAATAGACTATGCATCACAATCAATGCACTTCATATATAGAGCTAGAATCACAAAATCTATCATTCTCTCTCACACACATTGCACATGTCAAAAACCAAAACATCTTAAAGTTTGACGTTAAAAGTAAAAACATGAATATCACTTGCTCCAGTTTTGATGAATACTCGACAACAACTTTTGGACTGTTACGGAGCGGATTTGCAGTCTCCCCCTTCTCAAAACCCTAGAGTTGAGAAGAGATATGAGTGCAAATCTGTTAAGCTACGAGAGGGATATGTAATTTGATGAAATACTCTGCAACAACAACTTTTGGACTATTATAGAGCGGATTTGCGGTCTCCCCCTTCTCAAAACCCTAGAGTTGAGAAGAGATATGAGTGCAAATCTGTTAAGCTATGAGAGGGATGAAAATCGTAGATATATAATTTATTTTTTATTTCTTTTCTAATCAAATTGCAAGAGAAGGGAGAAGAAGATCGATTTGAGCAACTTTGAGATCATATTTTAAAACATAAACATATCATAATATGAAAAAAATCAAATTAAAAAATAAAACATATACCACTTCCTTTGTGATCTTTAACTCCAGCGATATCGATAGTCGAAAAAAAGACTTCTATGCCTACAAAATTTTAAGAAACATCTAGATAGATCTCCCATAAAAGGAAAAACAAAATTGCATGAGCAGCTCAACTAGTCACATGTGTGAAGTTTAGGAGAAAAAATCAGGGATAGAGTCTTACTAGTGGCAATGTGAGGGCAATCACTCAAAGTGAGGGGGCTCTCCTTGTGCGTAGTAAGCAAAGGTCTAGCCTCTATGTTCAGTTGAGTTACCATGATTCTTTGTCGGGCTGGGGAGGTGCCCTTGGGGTTGGTCATTAGTATAGGGGTGAATAGAGAGTGCGTGCGTTGATAATGGACATCTATAACGGGTCGAGGTGTGGGGTGCCCTTCGGGTTAGTCATTAGTATAGGGGTGAATATGGAGATTTGAGAGGAGTGCGTGCGTTGATAATGGAGATTTGAGAGTGCATGCGAATGGAACTGGAGAGGATAGTGGAGATCTGAAGAGTTTGAGACTTTGAGGGGCAAGAGGTAGAGAAATAGAGAAAGAAAATGTTAAGAGAGTGAGAAACCGGACGATTGCGGTGGAGATATGAAGAGTTTGAGACTTTGAGGGGCAAGAGGTAGAGAAATAGAGAGAGAAAGTGAGAAACCGGACAATTGGGGTGGATATGGAGATTTGAGAGTGCGTGCGAATGGAACTGGAGAGGATAGCGGAGATCTGAAGAGTTTGAAAGTGAGAAACCGGACGATTGGGGTGGATATGGAGATTTGAGAGTGCGTGCGAATGGAACTAGAGAGGAATGGAACTGGAGAGGATAGTGGAGATCTGAAGAGTTTGAAAGTGAGAAACCGGACGATTGGGGTGGATATGAAGATTTGAGAGTGCGTGCGAATGGAACTGGAGAGGATACTGGAGATCTGAAGAGTTTGAGACTTTGAGGGGCAAGAGGTAGAGAAATAGAGAGAGAAAATGCTAAGAAAGTGAGAAATCGGACGATTGGGGTGTGGGAATCGGGCCGTCCGACATGTGAGAAGTTTTCCACAAACACCTGAACATGTGGGTTGGAGATTTTAGAGTGCGCGCGTTGATAATGGACATATATGACTCCCATAAGAGATAGCGACATGAATAGAGTTAGAGAATGGATAGCGAGAGGAATAGAGTTAGAGAATGGAACTGGATAGGATATAGAGTTCTAAAATATGAGAGAGTAGATATCTGAAGAGTTTGACACTTTGAGGGGTAAGAAGTAGAGAAATAAGACTTTGAGGGGCAAGAAGTAGAGAAATAGAGAGAGAAAATGCCGAGAAAGTGAGAAACTGGACAATTGGGGTGTGGGAACTGGGCCGTCTGGCAGGTGCGAAGTCTTCCACCAACACCTGAGCACATCCAAGAGGTAGTCAGTCACTGTTGCATCTCCTTGACGGAGAGACTGAAGCTGACCGAGCAGGTTCAAGGCGCAAGCATAGGAGGGCGACACCAAGGCTCGCTCAACTGAATCCTAGATTTCTTTCGATGTGTGACGGCCAACAGCAAGGTGCATAACCTCCTCAGAGAGAGAAGAAATGAGCATCGACATTATGGTCTGATCTTGTTGCACCCAGTGACCCAGATGGCATATGCCAGATTCGGCATACAAATTCCAACAACCGAGGGATCGTTGGACGGAGAAGAGGCAGTGAAAGCCGAATAGGGCACTATTCCATCAATGAAGCCAATCAACTTTTGGCCACATAGAAACAGAACCGAATGTGTTCTCCAGAACAAAAAATTTCTCGTAGTTAATTTAATATTGAAAAAATGATGAGCCGTGGACAAGGAGTTCGTAGCCATAGGCAACGGGGAAGCAACAACGATATCCAAGACAGTCCGTTCGGAAGAACCGACAAAGTTGTCATTGACCGAAGATTGAGCAGCTATAAAAACCCTAGACTACTGATACCATATGAGAACTGTATTTTCTAAAATAATTATAAGAGTCACAAAATACAACAATTATAATAGAACTTGGACTGTTAGAGTCCTAATATAGAGTAACATTTTTTTATTCCGTGTACATTGTAAGTTGGGACAAAATATTTAAAATTTTAATACATTAATATATTCACACATTGTAACGGCTTTGACTGAACTATGCAAGTCATAACTGAGTTGCGTAGCTTAGTTAAGACACATCAAAACTTACACTCGTATAAGACAGAAAGTATGTCATATGCGTGGCACATTTTTTTTGCAAAATACATGTATTTGGCATGAAAGGGTAAGGAGACTTACGTATTTGGCATGAAATGGTAAAGAGATTACCATTTTTAGAAAATAAAGAGAGTAATCTCCTTAATACTTTTTATTTTTTCATCCAAAATTTAGATTGTGGAAAAGAATAGGTTCATTTCTTGTGCAGTTTCATATATGTGTTTGTATATATATAGCTTATGTTTTTATCTTCTTTTTTTCTTTTTAGTTTTATAAGTTCGTATATATTTATTTATTCCTATGTTTATTTTGCTTCAAAATTTTGTGTATGTATATATAAGTGTTTTATTTTGAATAAAGATATTTTGGTTATTTTAATGATATATCTTTTTTATTTCCTAGTCCAACCAAACACAAAAATATGATTCTTTCTATAATCTCGTATTTATTCCACTTGTGAACAAAACAATAGAATAATATTCCTATTCTTTTACTTTCTTATTTCATTCATGTTGAAATTTTAATGTATTCACTTTATTTTTAATAGTTGCTTTTAGTGAGAAAATTAAAGGCTGGAAAAACAAATGTCAATTTTTATGGGACTGGACAAGAAAATAGAAAACACCATTTTGTTTACTTTTCTTTTCTTTTTTTTTGGTAGAGAAAACAAAATGGTTTTTACGTTTTGTAAAGTTGAAGTAATAGTCATTTTCCTTTAATTACGTAGTAACTTTCCATGTAATGTAAGTATACAATATAGTAATTAAAAAGAAATTGTTAAGTAACAAGTTCACAATGAAATTTAATATACACAGATGGTAAAGTATCGAAATTTAAGGGTACGTTCGTGATCTTCTTCTTGCAGAATCATTGGCGGTCAAGGAGGCGTTGACTTGGATTAAAGATCTTGTACATTACAATGTTATTTTAGAATCTGATTGTTTATATTCATGTCTTGCTTTTAATTCCCGTTCTATTGACTTTTCATACATTGGTTCTATTGTTAAGCAATGTCATTTTATTGCTAGAGACATTAGGAACGTTTCCGTTCGCCGTGTCAAGCGGTCAACAAATCACGTGTCTCATGTTCTTGCAAGGGCAAGTGGTTCTTTGTCTGTCCGGAGTTGGTGGAATTTATTTCCTCTTGATTGTATTTCTGATTTTCTAAGTTCTTAATGAAGTTTGTGTCGTTGATCTGATAAGAAATTCCCATGAGTTTCAATTTTCATAAGAATTTGTGTTAGAGTTATTGTTTAGAGTAATATATTTTTTTTCACATACTATACGTAGGGACTAAATATTTAAAATTTTAATAAATCAATATATTAACACATTGTAACGCGTAACCGCTTTGACTGAACTGTGTAAGTCATAACCGAGCTGTGTTGCTTACTAGCTTAGTTATGACACATCAGAATTGACATGCGTATAAGACACAAAAAACGTTATATGCTTTGCAAAATACATGTATTTGGTATGCAATGGTAAGGAGATACATGTATTTGGCAAGAAATGGTAAGGAGGTAACCGTTTTTAAACAGTAAATAGAATTATCTCTTTAATATTTTATATTTTTTTTTATCGAAGATTTAGGAATGTTCAGACTTCAGATATCTGTTCAGTTTGCGAACTGGATTATATTAGTAATATGAGACAGGGCCGGCCCTGAAGGCGGGTGAGATAGACACCCGTTTTGGGCCCAACGTTGGGAGAGTCCTCTAGCTTGATTTTTATTTTTTAATGAAGTAAAAAAAAAAACGCTTGTATATATATAGGAAAAAGTGTCAAATTGACCCCTAAATCGGATGAATAGTGCAATTAAGCCCCCTAACTAAAAAAAGCTTTATTCAAGTCCCCTAAACCGATAAAAAAATGCAATTGAGTCTTAAATGACTTGTTTAACAGGTTACTACTCTTTGGATTGAAATTAGGTGCAAAACTTTATAATTTGTATCACACTTGATCCTACTGTCAAATTAATTTGTATTTTATAAATAATTTTAATAATAATTTTAAAAAAAAAAAAAAACAAAAAACAAAAGTCACAGTCCAAGCTGGGGACTGCGGACTTTTGTTTTGTTTTATTTTTTTAAAATTATTTTAAATAATTGTTTTTATATTATTAAAAAAGTTTTGTAAAATCATTTTAAATAATTTAAAAAGATAATTATTTTAAATAATTTTTTTAAAAAAAAAACAGAAAATGATATTTTTTGTCATTAAGTTATAGGGTAATTGTAGAATTTGTCGCTAAGTGTTGGTCGTACTCACTTGTCATCCCTAAGTTATCATTGATGTTGCACTTTTTGTCCCTTTACTAATAAAAATTAGGGACGAAATTTACAATTTTAGTATAACTCAGGGACGAAAAGTGAGCACGAAAGGACGAAAAGTGCAACGCCAACATAGAATTCGTCCCTGAGTGTTGGTCATGCTCACTTTTAGCCTGGTTGAGTGGAGCAAAACTCAACATATAAGAACCAGGATTCTTATATTGTTCTGTTGATTATTTAGGTGGTTGAACACAACAATGATTGAGAACCGGAAAATTGTGAATACGATGGTTTGGACAAGGTACATGGAGAGAAACTTGCTATACTTGAAGCTGTATTGAAAGTTTTTGTGACCACATCACATGATTATATCCCTTTGCTGGACTATATTTTGATAGAGAAAACTGCCCTCGATCGCCTGGTTTCCCTTCCTAGTGGAAGCTGTAGTTGTGGACTATGATGCTGCTTTTACCGCAACTCCTCGCTCAACCAGAAGCTAAGCTACTGGTGTAAAATCATCTGACAATTTAAAAATGCAGTTACAAATGCCAAATTAAATTCTATTGACTGGAGTGACCATTAACAAAACATTACACTCATCAGGATCCTATCCGCAAGTACAGTTCCACACCTCAAAACAAACTCACAAATTCAATTCTACTGAATGCCTACCAACACCTATTTCCATCTGCTATATATATATTCTTTCAACCATTCTTCCATTCCTAATTCACTTACAAATCTTCATCATCAAAACATTCTAACTTTAAGTAATCAATTCAAGGATTATTGAATTTGAATCCTTTTGTTTTTCCCTGGTTATGTACACACTGAAAAATACTACAAATTATCTTGAGATATATATATATAGAGAGAGAGAATTCAGAGTGTTTCTTGAATTTCCAAGTTTTTTATACACACAATTTCCAATCAAACTCTTTACTTAATACTCATATATTTTCATATAAATTCAATTTAACCTTTCACCCGTGAGGTTAAGAGATCGTCCCTTAGTTTAGACCATTAAATCATCCAATATACTTGTATACTTTTGTAAATTGCCTTAAGATGGATATCTTAGTACGTACCATTTGTAAAATGCATGCATACGGTGTGCATGTTTTGTTTCAACACATCTTCAATCCTCACATACTAATCTAATCTAATATTGCCAATTACATAGTTGAGGTACAAGTATAAAATCCTAACAAAAACTAATATCTTTCACATTTTCAATGGTCAAAAAGAAACAAATCAAATTAAGTAAATATTATTTTATTTTAATTTTTACCATAAAAGATCATAGAAAACTATTGAGGTTCACACGTTTTTTTAGCTTCTTTTCAGGTTCACACCTTTTTTAGTGACAATGGTGATTTATTCATTTAATTTTTCAATTCTCTAATATAGATATAGATTGACTTATATATATATATATATATATATATATATATATATATATATATATATTGGAGTAATATATCATTGCTAATCTCTACCATCTCACTATCGTATTGCATGTGTTTCTATTTCAAAAGTAACCTTCTTTCTCTACAACAATTTCGAATTCTTAATCCCTATATTTAAGATCTAGATTGTGTTTTTTTTTTTTTTTCTGTTATTGGTTTCTCTATTCCCTTTAATTTCGAATTCTTAATTCCTGCATTGTATTTCAGATATAGATTGTGTTGTATTCTTTTCTGTTTCTCTACTGCAATTTCAAATTTGTAATCACTGCATTGTATTTTAAATGTAGATGGTTCATACTGCAATTTTGAATTCTTAATCCCTACATTTTATTTCAAATCTAGATTATGTTGTATTCTTTTTTGTTTCTCTTGCAATTTCAAATTCTTAATCCCTGCATTCTGGATGTAGATTGTGTTGTATCCTTTTCAATTTCTCTACTGTAATTTTGAATTCTTTATTCCTGCATTTCGATTTCTCTTATGCAATCAGTGCATTTCAGATTTAGATTGTGTTGCATTTTTTCTGTTATATTATGTGATTATACATTTTACTATTCGTGTTTGTATATTTGTACGGTTACGATTGATTGAATCTCTTAGGTATACTATTTGTGTTTGTATATTTGTACGGTTACGTTTGATTGAATCTCTTAGGCCCTTCACATTAATTGTTTTTGAACCAAATTTTAAGAAAAGTTGAATAAAGTGGAGGAGAGAAGGAGAAGTGAGAGAATGAGTGAGATCCTTGCATTAATATGAGGTTTTTGAAGTAAATAAGGGCCCCACATTATTAATAAAGTGATATGCTCCTGCGCCTTTGCGCAGACTGTGTTATTTATCTAATTTTTTAAGTTTCATATTTTGTTTTTGTTTTTTTTTTCGTTTTTCAAAAATATTACACTATTGAGGAAGGTCTTAGGCTTCTGCACAAAATATTTTGCTTCGAATTTGAAAGTTTTTGAACTATTGAATCAATTAATTGTATTTAAAATTCTGCACTTCTTTCCAGGTAAGGTTATGGCAACCAACGAAGAGATGAGTGAGAGTCAGAGGCGTGCTAAATTGGAGGCAGATTGGAAAGATGTTACACAGGAGGAATATGACGAGATGTATGCCTATCTCAAGAAAATTCAAAGGCGGGTTGACGAGCTAAATGCCATGGTAGATAAGCTATGTCACGATGCGAAGGAGGACAACAAGGTCTTGGAACATCATATTACGATGTTGATGACTTCGATGCACCAATTGTCTGATCTAATAACTATTTTAAGGAAAAAACGTCAAATAGACCAGTGAACTTTTACACTTGTGCAAATAAAAATAAAAATTATGTCATAACAATTTCACTTTATAATTAATGAAGTTTTCTTAGGGTGCGTTTGGAAACTCGAAAAATGACTTTGGAAAATGTTTTCCGAGTTTTCAGTGTTTGGCAAGAGGGGGGAAAATAAGGTCAATGGAAAATGATGCCTTTGTTAAAGAAAATTATGTATGTTTTGGGGGAAAATGACTTCCCCTTTTTTGGGGGAGGGCTTGTTTGGTTATTAGCGGTAACTGATTGTGTTAGCGGTTATTAAATAGCGGATTGTATTAGCGAATTTGACTAGCGGATTACATTAACGTTTTGTAAAAAAATGTTTGGTAAAATTAGCTGTTTAGATTAGCGGTTAACATGTAAAATGACCTATAAGGATATAACAATAAAAAAAATAAAATAAAATAATATAATAATAAATAGAAACAATACAATAATAATAATAATAATAATTTTTTAAAAAAAAACAAAAGAAAAATAAAAAAGAGAAGGCGTCGCTTTAACTCATCCCACATCGGCACAAAACAAAAGAGGGCATTGAGGTTGCTCTATAAAAGGGCCTCAATGCCCCTGTTTTTGTTTTCAATACCCATTCGATGTCCTACATCGGATGGGTATTGAAGGAAAGCCTCAAGGCTTCTCTAGGCTTCCAGAATTTTTTTTTTATTATATGGAGGGGTGTTTTAGAAAAAGACTGTCTTTCCCCAAACGCTGCAAATTGCAGCGCTTGGGGTTTCAGCGGTTTGGAGCTGGGAATTTCTTGGCAGCATGGAATAAGATCCATGAATACGCTAACCCCCAAAGTAACAATTCTACTGTCGATCAGCAATGGAAGAAGCCAGCACAGGGAGTGCTCAAGGTTAACGTCCATGCAGCCACTATACAGAAATAGCATACGTCTCAAAAATAATTTTTTTTTTAAAAGAAACTTTATAATATTTTTTAATAAACCTTTAACGTTGGTTATTACATATATCAAAAAAAAATACATATGACTATGTCGGTTATTTATATGTAATCGACGTTGTATGTACTACTCAATTTATTTTTTTTAAATAGGTGATATACAAGGTAATTTTTTCCAAAACTAACGTCGTATTGTTATTATTTTAAAAAATTAAAATTTTACGACGTTGGTTTTCTTTTGTTTTTCGTATTTTTTTAAATTTAATTAATGTACGACGTCAGTTATTTGATAAAAACTAACATTGTATGTATTTATTTAAAAATAATATAAGAGGCTAGGGGTCAATTTTTATTTAATTGATATCATATCATTTATTTATAACGCTTGTTTGAACAACGTCTAATTTTAACAGACGTCGTATGATTTAAAAAGTAAACGTTAAAAGTCCTTTTTGTACATAGTGTGCAAATGATAAAGGTTCTAGAACAACAAGTGTGGGGTTGATCTTGAGAGATTCATAATGGAGATTTGTAGCAGCTAAAGAACAGAGATGGGGAAGGCTATACCAACAGAGCCAGTCTGAAGCAATTTTTGTCAGAGAAGCTTTGAAGTGGTTGAAGAGAATGAGTGTAGACTCAGTTCAAGTAGAGTCTGATGCACTGCGTGATTCAAGGTCTAAAACATTTTAATATATGTTTCCTCTTTCGATTTAGTTCTTGAGATATTAGCCATGGAATTCTCGAATATTAGCTTTATGTTTATAAAACGATGTGCGAACATGACAACCCATTTGATAGCTTGGAAAGTTTGTGTTTCTTTGCTGATTGTAGAGACTGGATGTTTTATCCTCTCATTTCCATTTTTTGTAATTCACTACAAAAAAAAAAGAAAAAAAAAAAAAAGTTGAAGAACTCAAGGAAACAAAGAAGCACCCGTCCTTTAGGACATTACTATGTAAACGTACAAAATTTGAAAACCTAAGACCAAACCATCTAAACATAATTCACTACAAAAATGGTAATATCATAATGGACATGCATGATATGATGCATGTTCGCCGCCTACACTATTCCATTTCCGCCCTGCTCCGCCATTATATTCACATAATGCCCTTCTGATTACTATCAATACTTTAATATATTAACACTAAATTTTATTAAATATAGTTTATGAAAAGATACTACATTGTAACCGAGTCAATAGTCCTAAAAAAAAAAAAACTATATTTTATTATATATTATATCTGTGATTTGTTCCACCGTGGAGATGAATCATATCACGAATGGTTTGCCCTATATTATTATATTCCGTTGAGCTGTACGCTCAGATCTGATCTCTACACCGGATAGTATGGCAAGAGCGACGGCGGAGCTGATCCTAATCCCTTCTCCGGCGATGGGCCATGTTGCCGGGATGCTGGAGTTCGCTAAGCTCCTCATAAAACGATCTGAACAGCTCTATATAACCGTCGTTATCATCAAGCTCCCTGATTATATCGATTCCGTTAGCGGCACTTTCGTCGACGCCGTCATCGCTTCCGCCGGAGAAACTCGCCTCCGGTTTGTCCACCTCCCACCCACTGATCCTTCTCCCGAGTGGAGCTCCAGAACTCGAGGCCACTTCGTCTATAGGCTTGTACAGAGCCAGAGAAATCACCTCAGAGATTTTTTGTCCGAATATCCCGGGATTGTCGGGGTGGTTGTTGATATGTTAGTTACGCCGTTTATGGATGTGGCCGGGGATTTCGGGATTCCGGCCTACGTGTTCTTCACCTCGGGAGTTGCGTTTCTAGGGCTTATGATTCACTTCCAGATTGTTCAGGACGAGGAGGGGGAAGACGTGACTGAGTTCGCGAACTCGTTGACCGAGTTGTCGTTTCCGAGTTATGATAACTCAGTCCCAGCTTCGGTGTTGCCGACGGTGCTTGTCGACAAGGAGACCTGGCTGGGCAGATTTGTCGTCTTCGCTCGTGACTTCAGAAAAGCAAAGGGTATTATAGTCAATAGCTTCGCCGGCTTGGAATCCCACGCCATAACTGCCTACAACAGCACCACTACCGTACTTCCTCCGCTCCACACTGTGGGACCCATCGTGAACCAGACACGCACGCTCTCCGGCGCGTCAAACTGGGATTGGCTTATGAGCTGGCTCGACGACCAGCCGCCGGAATCCGTCGTGTTCGTATGCTTCGGGAGCCAGGGGAGCCTACCGGAGAATCAAGTGAGGTTAAAATTATTTGTGTTTATTATCTGTTCTAAATATGTTCTGTAGATTAGCAATAATTATAACACTATTTATTTTTCATTAATAAATATAGATTTACCCATAACTTCACAGAGAAATCGCCCGCGGGCTGGAACGCAGCCGGTATCGCTTCCTCTGGTCCCTCCGGCGGCCACCGCAACGAGATAGCGAGAACAACAAGGCGCAGTTTCCGGGAGAATACTCGGATTACAACGACATCCTACCGGACGGATTTCTCCACCGGACAGCGGGGACAGGGAAGGTGGCGGGGTGGGTCCCGCAGCTGGAGATACTGTCACACAGAGCCGTGGGCGGCTTCGTATCACACTGCGGATGGAACTCGATTCTAGAAAGCATATGGTGCGGAGTGCCGATCGCGACTTGGCCGGTGCACTCAGAGCAGCAGGTGAACGCTTTCCAGATGGTGAGAGAGTTGGGGATGGCCGTGGAAATAAGCTTGGACTACTGCGAGAGAAGCGTTAATGGCAGACGTGCCGGCGAAATGGTGACGGCGGCGAGGATAGAGAGAGGGATAAAGGGAGTGATGGAGAAGGAGAGTGAGGTGAGGAAGAAGGTGAAGAAGATGCAAGAAGAAAGCCGGAGGGCCTGTGAAGATGGATCTTCCATCTCCACTCTCATAGCTCAATTCACCAACACACTTCACAATGGTTGATCAAGAGTTCACTTCTTTCTCAACATATGGAAAATGCTTCTTTTTAGCTTTTAGAATATTATCTTTATATTGCTGTTCCAGGGGCTAATTGGTGACTAGGGAATTGTTGGATGAAGGTACATGAACGGTCAACTTTCATTACCTGCCTCTAAAACATGTGGTCGTGGTCTTCCTCAAAATAGGTTCGAACTCACTCCTCTCATATTGCAACCGAGTGCCACTAGATCATAAGAGGCAATTTATATCGTAGACCATTGTGCACCCCGTACCAAAATGAGTTCTGTGTATTCAACGTAATCGTTCTTTGTATTCTAGACAATCATTCTGTGTATTCTAGGCAACCGTTCTATGTATTCATGTTAGTAACACATGTTGTGATGTGTTTGTGCATTCGAATGTTAGGCAGGATGAGTTCTGTGTATTTTGTGTCAATATTCTGTGTATTCATGTTATTAACACAGGTTGTGATGTTTTTGTACATTCGAATGTTAGGAGGATGAATTCTGTGTATTTTGTGTCAATATTCTGTGTATTCTGGGCAAACGTTCTGTGTATTGTAGGCAAACATTATGTGTACTCTAGATAATAATTATGTGTATTATAGATAACGAATTTCCTGGAGTCATTCGCGTTCGTGCCCACTAACATCGAAACGACGTCGTTTCGAACTAGAGTTCACAGTGCACTGTGGACCATGGTCCACGATATAATGATTGATCATAAGGTCTTAGCACGCTTTGCAATTCTTATAACACCAAGTAATCTACAATAACACATATTTGAGTTTTTTGCACTTTTAGTCCCACGACTATGGTGCCACTTGCAGGATTAGTCCACGACTTTCAAACCTTGCAATATTGGTCCACGACTATTGTTTTTGTTGCAAAAATGGTCCTTTTTCAGTCAACTAGTCGCCGGAAAAAAATTCAGGCGAATTTTCTGGCACTTTTTTGCCGGAAAAACAAAACCGGCAGATTTTCCTTCAATTTTTCACCCAAAAATTTTCCATTTCAGGTAAGATTAAAATGGACAATTCTAAAAGACTAATTAAAGTTAAAACTAATTCATTTCTAAAAAACATATTATCAATTTAATTATTTTGATTTTGGTAAACTAATTAAAGTTAAAACTAATTTCATTTCTAAAAACATATGCAGCCAATTTAATCTTACTAAAATTAAATACAAATTCAAAATTATTTTTACTTTATAGTTTAAATTTAAATTATTTTTACTTTAAATAGAATTTTGAATTTGTACTTTAAATTATTTTTACGTTAAATTAATTTTAAACAAACTAAAAAGTTAAAAAAAAATTGAATTTGTACTTAATTTTACAAAGATTAAATTGGCTACATATGTTTTTAGAAATGAATTAGTTTTAACTTTAATTAGTTTACCAAAATCAAAATAATTAAAATGGCTACTTGTGTTTTGAGAAGTGAATTAGTTTTAACTTTAATTAGTTTTTTAGAATTGTCCATGTTAATCCTACTTGAAAGGGGAATTGTTTTTTTCGGTGAAAAATTGACGGAAAATATGCTAGTTCTTTTTTTCGGCGAAAAAGTGTCGAAAAATTCGCCGGAATTTTTTTCCGGTTACTAGTTGACTGAAAAAGGACCATTTTTGCAACAAAAACAATAGTCGTGGACCAAAATTGCAAAATTTGAAAGTCGTGGACCAATCCTACAAGTGACAACATAGTTGTGGGACTAAAAATGCAAAAATTCACACATATTTCGTCAATAGTAATTTACGCATAAAGTTTGCCAAAATAAGTAATTTACGCATAAAAGGAATGGATGTTGAAAGGAGAAAATAAATAGGTAATGCTATAATGGAACTGCTTCAACCGATTTGGAGTATTCTGTTTGCTTCAAAATTGTCCAATTTCGGGAAACTGTATGTAAAGAAGATCTGTCCAATTTCGGAATTTTCTCCAAATTAGATCGGATCACACATGGATTAATTTGTCCATTTTTATGTAGCATGCATGCACACCAAATTCTACAATTTCCTTTAATGTCCTAAGCATCAAATCACCATTACCGAAATTCAATTTTCTTGTAATTTTACCCTCTCATCTTTATAAATAATTACCTCATCAAGATAATAAACTTTTATTTATTACGGAGTATCATACATGTTTATTTACATACTCTACAATTACAAATAATCACATATATGCACATAAAACATGAACATTAACCTATAACACCTAGTTGATTTATAAGCAGGGCCGTTCCAATCAAAATAGGGGTCCTGTGCAATANTTAATTAGTTTACCAAAATCAAAATAATTAAAATGGCTACTTGTGTTTTGAGAAGTGAATTAGTTTTAACTTTAATTAGTTTTTTAGAATTGTCCATGTTAATCCTACTTGAAAGGGGAATTGTTTTTTTCGGTGAAAAATTGACGGAAAATATGCTAGTTCTTTTTTTCGGCGAAAAAGTGTCGAAAAATTCGCCGGAATTTTTTTCCGGTTACTAGTTGACTGAAAAAGGACCATTTTTGCAACAAAAACAATAGTCGTGGACCAAAATTGCAAAATTTGAAAGTCGTGGACCAATCCTACAAGTGACAACATAGTTGTGGGACTAAAAATGCAAAAATTCACACATATTTCGTCAATAGTAATTTACGCATAAAGTTTGCCAAAATAAGTAATTTACGCATAAAAGGAATGGATGTTGAAAGGAGAAAATAAATAGGTAATGCTATAATGGAACTGCTTCAACCGATTTGGAGTATTCTGTTTGCTTCAAAATTGTCCAATTTCGGGAAACTGTATGTAAAGAAGATCTGTCCAATTTCGGAATTTTCTCCAAATTAGATCGGATCACACATGGATTAATTTGTCCATTTTTATGTAGCATGCATGCACACCAAATTCTACAATTTCCTTTAATGTCCTAAGCATCAAATCACCATTACCGAAATTCAATTTTCTTGTAATTTTACCCTCTCATCTTTATAAATAATTACCTCATCAAGATAATAAACTTTTATTTATTACGGAGTATCATACATGTTTATTTACATACTCTACAATTACAAATAATCACATATATGCACATAAAACATGAACATTAACCTATAACACCTAGTTGATTTATAAGCAGGGCCGTTCCAATCAAAATAGGGGTCCTGTGCAATATTCCAATTTGGCCCCTTATATATATATATATATATATATATATATATATATATATATATATATATATATATATATATATAATTGTTTAAAAATTATGCCAAAAAATAATATATTAAAAAATAATACATCTAATATTTCACTTAAAAACTATCATACATTGGTCATGCTTAGATGCAAAATCATACGCCAAACTTTTGATATCAAATTATGTATTACCGTAATTAATTGATGTTTTGCAATTTTATTGTTTGAGACTTAAAGAGTTTAAGAGATGCCAAAATCAAGATTGGAAACTTGTTTGAAAACCAAAATTATCAAAAAATTGCCCATGCTAAGGTTATGAATTTTTTCAATTTATCTCTATGCCACCCTTCCATAATCATACCCAAATTGACCTTATCTCTATGCCACCCTTCCATAATCATACCCAAATTGACCTACCTAATTCTAATCACATTCAAATTGCCCTGTCTATTTCTAATCATACTCAAATTAACAACTTCCATTCTTGTTTATATTCAATACTTTCAAATGATTGGACCCCAATTTTCATAAAATTTTTACATAAAAAATACTACTATATCTAATATACATATATTCATTTTTTTTTTACAATTGGGGCCCCCTAAATTTTGGGGGCCCTGTGCAGTAGCACTGAGAAAACATGCCCAGGGCCGACCCTGTTTATAAGATCAGATATCATAACTTGTCATATAGACTAATAGCATGCGATCAACCAATCAACCAAATATGCAATTTTTTTTATTTTTATTTTTGTAACAATCCCTTACCCTTTTGTTAAAAACAGTAACGAAACGTTAATCTCCTATATTCTTTTTTGTACTAGTGATAGTATAAATAGCATGGGTTGACATAGCCTAACATCATCCACCTGCTACTACAAATCACACTCAATACTACTTCATTGTAATTAAGGTTAGTTGATCGAACTACTTTGCCCCCAACAATCAACCAATCATCCTTCACTCATTCACTCAATACATTCTCATTTCCTAACCTCTTACTCTTACTTCGTATTATAACTTTAAACCCCTACCTTTAATTTAATTTACGCTATCAATTACTCCATATAAGTTTTATATTTGACCATATACATGCACACCATATTGTATAATAGTATTTGCCAACTAGTAGATGCAATTCATAGCTCAAACTAAAATGAACCGTGGCCTTGGCCCAATATGTAATTTGAGACATTGGCGGACTGCCCCCACTGCCCCACTTCATATAATGTATATATATTACTTATACTAACAATCAAACAAATGTTAAGGTGGCTTAGATGGTAAGGCTGTATATTTGCATGAAATGGCCAGTGTTCGAACCTCACAGGCTATAGCATCTTAGTTTAGTTTCAAATGTAGTTTTTATTTGTGGGATTTGTGGTTTTTTTTTAAAAAAATAATATATATATATAAAGCATTCAATTAGCCAAAGACCTAGTGGCATAGTGGCATTTGATTGCACCTCAGATGGGAGTGGGTGGGTTCAAGCTTTAGTAGAGGCCAATATTGGTATGGAGTCAATAGTACTAAGAAAAAAAGCTTTCAATCGTATTTTTTATTATTTGTATCAAATTAATTTTTTTCATTCCTAGTTAACAATATTTATGGCTCGGTATGTAAATTTTTTATTTATTTTTTTCAAAATATCTCCTAAATTTCAATATTTCGCCGGTTCGCCCCCATTGGAGAAAATTTCTGGCTCCGCCACTGATTTGAGAACTTGTTCTCCTAAGCTAACGGGATAAGCAACCTCAAAAGATTAGTTAGTTACATTAAGGATTTACTTATCAATTATTGAATTTTTTTGGGTGCTCCAGACGAAACCTCAACCTGAGCTTCAGTAAGAAACTATTTGCATGGTGACTTCGAACTTGTCCGCTCGAAGAAGATTTGTGAGCTCATCCAACGGAGATTTCATAAAAGAAGTACCCCAATCACCCGAAATTGTCAAATCTTAATTATACAAATTTTTGTTTGACACATTAAGTTCTTTAGCTTACGTTAAATTAATCCTAAACTTTCAAAATCATTGCCCAAGAGTTAGTGAAAAAGATAAATCTCAAATCCCTCAAACAATCTCTCAGGCCCTCCATAGTTGACTCTAATTATGGAGATGTTAAAGTGCATGGTTTAAGAAGTAAAAAGTTGCGAGGTGGGGATTTCGCAGTATTAGGACATCGAAGCCCCCAATCATTATTGTGTAGATCATACTATCAAATAATGTACATTCAATATAAAAAAATGTACCTTTAGTATATTAAAAATGTACATTATATTCAGGGGATGCACATTATTTGTGTATTGAATTTACATTATATTGTATAATGTACATTCAATACACAAATAATGTATATTTAATATATTAAAATGCAATTTTTGTTATGGTCCAGTAGTCCACACAATAATATTGGGCTTTGGACACATGCGTGATATAATACTGGGCCTGTTGAAATAATAGCCCTTCAAGGTGATCCAATTGATCATCTCTAGTTTTCAACATTCAATCCAATTAGTTTTTCTTTTCGTTTAAATAATGGATTCGTATTTTTTATGTTTAAGTTGAAAATTAATGAGAGTTATTGTATGGATACTATTAGTTTTATCAAGATCAAACTAACATAAACCTTGTTAAGATTGTTTTTGTGAAAGTTGAGAATGTAGAAGAAAATCAGAAATGTTGTAAACATGCTTTTAGATGGACTAATGTGATTTTGTTAATAATGAGAATATGTCCTCTTTTCCCATTCTTTAGAGATTTTATACACTTTAATCCACTTAATACGATTATTGCTAATATCAATGTGTAACAAACCAAGTAATGATAAGAAAATAATATAAGCAGAAGATCCAAGGACATTTGATGAGGACCGCTTTCATTTACTAATAATTTGGATCTTTAGCGATATGCCAATATACTATGCGGATTGTGAAGTTGAAACTCAACAATAAAAAAGGAAACCTTACCAAAAATAAGGGACTTGATGCTTGACACTTGAACGAGAACCGACATTAATTAAAACCGTCTAACACTGTCTAGTCTCCACGTCTATATGCGACAAGGACAATTATTGTGACAATATTATTTTTATATCTCTATTAGAAATAGTAAAATAATGACATTTTTTTTAGAAGGCATTTCCTTATCCAACATGATTTGTCCATATATAATGTGCAAGAATATGTGAAGTGGTTTTAGCTGGTTAAATTAAAGTTCCAAGTATTAAAGTGCATAGCCTGCCTCAAAGAGTCATTTTGTGTAGTACCAAATTCCAATTTATTAATAAGTGTTCTCATATAAAACAACAATATAATGGATAATGCCAACATGAACATGCTATGCAACATGTCTCATAGTTTTTATTAAGTGTTTTTTAGTCAACTTATTGTACGTTGGAATTGAACTTGGATGTTCTGACTTAACTTTAGGCTTAGGATTTTAGAGATAAGTGTTGTGATTTGGAACAGTTCATCCCATGTGTTTAGTCGGTTCATTATAGAATATCTTATTCATAATATATTCAATTAAATCTTCATAACAATTTTTAACTGAATGGAATATTAAATTAATTAATATTATTCGTGCTGTGTAAAATTTTAAGGGTGACAAAATATTTTTTCATCATTTTTTTTGGGTGACAAGAAAAATTCGTAGTCACTACCCAATGACGTGCACTAGATAAACCTCGCTTCTGTGTAATAGCCTACAAACTATATATGCAAGAAAAACAAACTTCAATAGGAAGATATTGTCTGACGGATTCAAATGACATAGTGCTAACAATAATTAAAATTGTAATTTTCAGGTACGAGAATTATGTTTCATTAGTTCAATCACCCTTTGTAAGGTTGTTATCAATTTTTTTAGTTGTATGATGTGACATTGTACTTATAAAGTAGGAGAATGGATTTAGCATGAATTGTCCATGATGTTAATATTAAACCTACTGCTAATTAAGGTTAGCAACGGAAGCAACATTATTATAAATAGTTAATGCATTTATTAATTGTGGACATCAAAGCAGATCTAAAAAGTACAACCGTATCTCTTAAAAATAATGCCCATATCGGATGGTTCAATGTATCAGATTTTAATAATTAATGAAATACGATTTAGCAGTTTACTTTTATAAATCTTGTTTTGCTTTTCCATCATTTTTTGAATACCCAGGTTTTGTTTTTTCTTTCTTTTATTTTCATCAGAAATATTTTATCAGTGCATGTGCAATTTTATTTTATTTTTTTAATTTACAATTTCATATTGCCATCACAAGCAAGGTATCAAGATTTTGAGTTTCTTGTGATCTGTATAATTTTTTATTTTTTTTTTTGGTTTTAAATTGGAGTAATCAATTATATGGCATCATGTATTGACCTACATACCAAGATTTTATTTTTTTTTTAAAAGAGAAGTATATTTTTTTTGTCACACCACGAAGTGTCCTAAACAGGCTCTAACTATAGGACACTGATCCCCGAGTCATGAGCATGTCCTAACTACAGGAGACACTTTTAAACCCGTACCATACTCAAACTAATCATCATTCGCACCGGGCCGACCCAATTAAGGGTCAAAAAGTGCTGGTCAGATTGGTTTTTCTATACGAGAGGGAGTTCGAACTTCCGACCTCTCTTAAGAGATGAGAGTATACAGTCACTCACGCTGATCAAACTGGTTAGAGAAGTATGAATTTGACTTTGTTGTGTATAGTAGTGTATAAACATTTTAAAAATTCTGTCAGCTAATATACATATTACAATTTACATTATCTATTAGTCTTCAAGGCAAAAGTTGTAACTACCTTCAAATTTGGTTCAACATATGTATTGTGAAGAGGTATGGCCACCACCTATGAACTAATCTTTATGGCATCTTTATTAAAACATAAGAATATTAGGCACCTCAATTATGTCATCTCATTGACATTGACCATAAAGTTAGGTCAAATTAAAAAGTACTCGTAATATTTTATAAGAAAAATATTGTCTTGATAACGTAAAGTTAGGTCAAATTAAAAAGTACTCGTAATATTTTATAAGAAAAATATTGTCTTGATAACGTAGTAAGTTTATCAATTAATTTTGACTTATTTGATAATTATTAGCTGTTTGAATGGTTAAACAATCAATATGCGTGTTTGATTAATTAGCTTTTGTAACAGCTTGTTGCTCCAAAATGCTAAAATTTAAAAATTTTAAAAATTGTTCAAAATAACTTTTTAGATAAGCTTTTTTAGAAAATAATTTTGCATGTAATCAGCTAACAACTAATTTACCAAACACTTTTGTACAATGCTAATACTATCAACTAGTCAAACTTACTAATCCAATCAGCTAACAACTATTTACCAAACACCCTCATTGTTACTTTGATCAAAATTTTAACATCAAATCTTTTACTACAAGTATTTTAGATATTTTAAATTGTAAAATTATGAGTCGAGTTACTTTATTTTCATCTCTTCATTTTAAAGTTTTTGTTTTTGTTTTTGTTTTCTCAAATTTTTTTCTGAATTTATTGTTGGGAAACCTTTTTTTTTTTAAATAATGTTATAAATTATAATCACAATATCGATCCTCTAATATTAATTACTTAAAAGATAAAATGAATATTAATAAATAAAATATAATAGCATTAATAAATGGAATTAGACAAACTATGACAACAAATCAACAACACCAGAGACAAATGATAGATAAGGAAGTTGGGCAAAAAACAAAGAAGAAAAGAAAAATAGGAATTACATTTCTCTAATTTGGAGAACTTGTAAAAGTATAGTAGACTTCCAAATTTTAGAAAATGAAGCATTGTTTTATATTTTCTAACTGTAAACAAATTCTCCATTTCACTAATTTTTCATAAAAACGAATCATTTTTAAAAATTAGTAAACCTCTCTCTCTCTCTCTCTCTCTATATATATATATATATATATATATATATATATATATATATTTACTCCGTATTTATTTGTGACATAACATATATAGTCTGAAAAATGATACAGTCTTAAGCAATTTATATATTTTAAATTGAAATATCTTTTTTTTATTGCAATATTATGAATTAGTTTTAAAAAGTTATATAAATAATTAAATATGGACATAACCTAGTTGCGAACTTGTGAGTCCTAATGGTCCGACAAAATATCTTAAAATTTGAACATTAAAATAAAGGCTGACTTTTTTTCTCTTTCAATTTTCCAACAATTTTTTTGGGTGGGGGTGGGGGTGTTTACATATTGCATTCCTACTTGAATTTGAAATGAATTTTGTCCGGTGGTTATGTTTTTTTTTGACAACAAAGTGTACTCAGCAGGCTCTAACTGTAGCATGCACCTATGTACCATACTCAGGTTAATCTCAGTTCGCATCGGCCTGACCCAATTAAGGAGCAAAGTGCTGGTCAGATTGATTTTTTCATACGAGAGAGGATTCGAAGTCCCGACCGACGATCCCTCTTAAGGGACAAGAGTGTATGACGACTCACGCCAACCAATTCAAACTAATGATTTCTCGTGGTTATATTTAAGATGACGTTTAATTGGAAACTATATATATAAGGAATTATATGCATTAGGCCTAGCCCTCATCATTTGTTGTTGTTGTTGTTTTTTTTGTATTCGACCACAAGAATGCCCTAATTATGGGAGGTACAGTTCATATCATACTTAGAGTAATTGCATTCACACCAAATTGACTCAATTAGGGAACAAAGTAGAGACCCTGATCATTTGTTAAACAAAAACAGAAATAATATATATGAAGCAAGTGTGATTATTTAATTTAATATTTTATTAGTTTTCTATTTTTGGTATATATCAATTATTATTATGTGTAATTTGTGGATTATTAGAAGTTCTAATTGCACTACATTATGCATCACTACAACAAGGAATAGGAACCAACATATGTATATCTTCAATTAAATTAGTCAAATGCTGCTTAATTAGTTTTAACAAATGACTAATGGAATTATATCAGAATGATGTCAATTTTATCACGCAAAAACTATAATCTACAATATTTAAAATTTGACGTGCAACTCTATTAGTACTAAAAGCAAAGACAAAAATTAAGAATATAACATGGATTCACCATGCATTATAATATGTTTAGATTATGCACCGAAGTGTCAAGTTAGGTAACAAATTTTCTTAAATAGTCACATGTATGAAACTAAGTTTTTTTTTTCTTTACATGATTGGCCATAAAAAAAAATATTTAACCCCCACAATAATAAATCTAATAATTATCTTTATTAATCATTTAACATTTAAAATGATAATTAATCAGATAAATTCACAAAACATAATATTAAATTTGAAAGAGTGAAGATTAATTTAATTTGTTTGGTCCCCATTGCATGTTGATAATCTTTGAACAAACATATATGGCAAGAGGCAATCTAGAGGGGACCATATAAGCAATGGCCTGCCCAGTGCCCACCAATATTATCATTGCCAAACCACATTATAATTAGATGCCTTACCACTTTCCCCCTCCACCTGCTTCACGTTTCATCATTTTTACTCCATTCCCCTTTTCAAGTTAAACGCCTAATTACGCAATTAATCATTGCATAACCCAAAACACCAATTAATTAAAATATTTAACCAACATTTCACAGAGCTATCTAGCTAGCAGGTCAACAAATTTTAACCCGGCTAATATTGAAAAGGTTGAGTTTCAACACGAGGACCTCTAGCTAGGTTCCCGCATCAAGACTGACTATCCTAGAGAAGTACATAAATTACGGAATTTGCACTAACAAAGTATGGTCTAAATATTAGTTGTACGTAATTGCTGCTCACAAAGAAGCCTAATACTATATATCCTGAGGTTCGAACTCGAACTCTTCACCCTGCAACGTAACTAACATTATTGGAAATTAGGCATTACTTATATTCGTTGTTTCAACTACTAGCCTATGTCCCGGGATAACTGTAGGTCTGCCTAATGGATTGAAAAGATGAGATGATGGGGGGGAGAGAGAGAGATTTGGGAGGTCCATGAAAGATGAGAATGTCGAGCTTAGATTGGAGCAGTGGTAGGGTCAAAGTGATGATGAAAATATGAAAAGGAAACATGTAAGGTTCCTCTAAGGGAGGACAGCAATAATCTGCAGGAATCTAAAGCTGTGAATAATTGATACTTGTCCTAAAGGTGAAGGGTATGGTCGCAGCCCTTATGGTCCACCCCCTCAGCTCGATGGACGACAGGGACTATCCGCGCGTTTTACCGTGGACGACATAAATTATTATACCAAACCGTGAACTTCGCTTGTCTGATCTCTCCTCAAACAACATCAGATGTCTTTCAGTTTTTTTTTTTTTTTTTTTTTTTTTTTTTTTTTTTGAGAGAGACTCCTTATCTTTCTTTGCTAAACTGATCAGATCGAACATTCTTGTTTTTTCATGATACTAAATTTAATTAGTATTAATATACAAAATTTATACTCCGTACTACACTAAAAGTACTATTAAACAAAAAAATACATATATTTAAAAATAAATAAAATATATTAAAGAAAATAAACAAAGAGGAAATAGTTGATTAAATAGGATAGGGAGAGCATTGCATATCAACATAGTCCAAACAAACTAATTAATTAATTCAGTTATTATTGACAACTTCAACAAATTAAAGCGGTACAAGACTTGAAAGCTCATTAAGCAACACACATCTTCTAACAATTCAAGTGTGAACAGCTAGTAATTATTCTGTTTATACTAGAACCACCGCTCGCTTTTCTTATATATTGTTGAATTAATTAATAAATGTTGGTGTTGCTTACACAATGAATTTGATTATATGTAGGAAAGAAATTGAATGAAATAGAGGGAAGATCTCAATTCATAGTCAGGTTAAAAATTAAGGAAAAGATTTGAAGCAATTGTACTCATCACCAATCAATTCAATGACTAACGACTAGGTAAATGAACGTGCAATACATTTGTTTACAATTTGATTAGTAAGTATAACTTAACATTCTAGAAATAGTAGGTCTCTTAGACAAAATCTTATAGGTAAATTAATAGATATTTGATTGAATTGAAACACTACATTTAGATGATACTCTAACCAGGGGTTTGGTAGTTTGAGTTTGTGACTTTAATTTATCTTGTGAGAATGAAGCAATTTGGTAGACGCAAGTTGCAGGTTTCGATTGATAATTGGTCCACAAAATGGAAAAAATATATGCCCTGGCCCTACATAATCTCCTCGATCACAGGCTGATCTATGAGATAAATGGGGCCTCTTATTATAAGAAGAAGAAAACGGGTCTGAAATGCCAAACACTTTGTGTTTAGATGATATGTAGTAACTTTCTCATGGGAGGTCATGAGATCGAGTGGAGGTGGATTGATTTTTAGTGCTTCAATATGTTGAGAAAAAAAATGGAGTCTGAAACATAATTATTGTCAACACACTTTTAATTAAATTTATTGATCACAAATTTTATATATTTAATGTAATTTTGCGAGTTATTATATATAGGTAGAATTTATTCAGTGTAAATCTTTAAACTTAGAGGAAAAAGAGAAGAAAACGGTGATGAGTATTTAAATCTTTTCCTCTATGTCCCGCCACTAGATACCTGTGAGTCAATGACACCACATTTTGTATCCAGAATTATTTTTAATTTTAAGTATTTAATTCTGACTCTTATTTCAATGGTTAAGCCAAACGTTTATTAAAAATTAATCAAATGAAATCTAATTAGATATGATAATACGTACTCTGCATCATATCAAATTTAATATAAGTAACATTATTTTTATAATTTCATATAATGTTCAAACTCTAATATTATTTGTTTTAAGTTTTAATACTATATTTTCATATTTACCAATTCACTATAATACACATATTTATTTAAAAATAATAATTATATACCTAATACTCAATTACTATCATAGAATTACAATACATATTGCATTCACTTTTTACTTTTATATCATGACGACATGTGTTTTCTGTATACAACATTCGTTGCCATCCATTATATATCTTTACCATTGTGAGATGAGTTTGGCCTGAATTACAGGCGCAGAATAATGTGAAAAAATATATAACCCATAACTTTTTAACATGATACATATTATATTCTTACAAGAGTCAGTCATCCAATATTGTAATTACATTAGCAGTCTGCTCACTAATTGTCTCAAACGGTATGGTTAGGTTGAATAAATAGTAGGGCTTGAAGACAGAAACAAGAAGGTCCGGTAGTCCGTTACTAAAACCCCATATTGGCCCCTACAGTGTACAGTATTGGCGTAGAGGGAGGGCAGGACAACTGTTGGTATAGTGTTAGTAGTGAGGATAAAGTGTACCATATATTATATTATATATGGTCTGTCTGGGAATCTTTTTTGGCTAAGAACCCAACAAATTAAAACCAGGAACAACACCCCGCTCCAACCGCAATCTGCCTTATCCTAGCCTAGACAAACGTGAGCTACAACTTGCCCAATACTCCCTACTTCTCACATTAATTCTATCATGGAATTATTGCTTATTGGTGTCATAATTTCAATGCATTTGGTTTAATTTTCCACAAGGAATTTTATATTATTCCCAATCTACATGAAATTATGATTTGTACTTAATAAGTACTTAATTAAATGTAATAAATCTAAGTTTTTTTTTTTTTTTGAATTACTGTTGACCCTGTTGAACCACTGAGGCTCGAACCCATGACCTCCCACTTAAGAGAATCACTTCATGCCGCTTGACCACAAGGCCTTTGGCATGTAATAAATCAAGTTAAAAGTTAAAAATTAATGCAATGCAAGAATTTCGAGCAAACAGAGTATGCTTAGCTTCTTCCTTCAAGTCAGTAGATATATAGGAATACGATACAAATTATGGATACAAGACTCCTATTTATAGGTTCTAGTTAATTATAACAAAATTTATAAAGGAAAATGATTCATACTCATACAGTTACTATTCCTGATTAGCTACTTCAATTTTTTTTTTAAATATTTATTTTCATGAATTATTGGTGAATTAACTTATTTTATTCAGAGTTAATAAAGAATCTAAGTATCCAATAAAAATACGACACGCTAAGAATTAGCTAATAGAAAGTGACAATTGTAAGGATTTCTAGCATTATTCTTTTAAAAAATGTAAGTAGTTGGCTTAGATTCTAACTAAATTTTGAAGGTTTCTCATTTGATCTCTTTCCTTCTTTTCCATTTGGATAATATATTTTCTCGATCGGCTAGCCAACTCCTTTGTCATTAACCTCTTACTAACCTAAGCCCAGTGGCGGAGCTATGCATTATAGGTGGTGTTAATTGACACCACTAAAAAATTTTTACTTGTCATTTATTATTAGGTATACATACATATATATAATAAAAAATAAATAAATTGACACAGCTAAAATTAACATACTAAAAATTTATCATTTCTAAATATACTTATTAAAAAAACCAATATCCAAAATAAAAAACTTCTAATTTTTACATAGTTTTTTCTCCCTCTTGCACAATTGCAATGAAAATAAATCACCAATTAAACATTTTCCCTCCAAGTAATCCTATTTTGTTTCTAATCTCTACAACTTTATAGAAAGCCTAATTGCCTAAATTTACTTATTTTTAATGAATTTCAAGTTTGTATTAAGTGAAGAAAAAAAAACATGTGTTTTTTGAATTATAATAGGATTACAAGCCACAATGCTATGTACGAATCAAACATTTGAAAATTTTTAAAATCTTGCTGTTTTTTGAAAAAGGCATGAATATAATGCCATGTGTGTTGAGTGTATATATTGTCAATTATTTCATCTAAAAAGGGAATTGAGAATGTGGATTGTGGCTACGTATATCTTACTTGTAAATTCTTATGACATGTATAAATGTATAATTAGTTGGATATGCATCGCTTTTTATTTTGAAAATACACTATTTTTACGAAGCATTTTATCAAATCTTGGATTGCATGTATAAAAGAATTATGAGTAAAAGAAAAATGTTACATTAATATAATATTGACACCATTGAATTTAGTAGATGGCTCCACGACTAGCTAAGCTCACGTACACATATTATCTTATCGTTGTTCTTATAATTTGCATATTTTATTCTCATCCTATCTACCATTTGAATCTGAGACTCATAACACTTATATATAATATAATTATAATAAATGAAATATATCGGAGGACAAATGGTCCAACAATTGTTATTTAATCATTATTTTAGATATGATGATCAAAATATAAACAACACAAGTTTTTGAATTTGTAGTAGGAAAATAGCGCATAAAGAAAAATTAGGTAAATTTGAGAGAAGATTCGCAGTAGAAAGGGCGAAGAGAGAAGTCAAAACAAAATCTAGAGGGGAGAAAAGTAAGAGATTTTCCTTCAAAACCAAATGAAAAGCTAAGTGGGAGAAAAGAAGGTGGAAAAGGTCTAAGGTCAAGGTCGTGTGGTCTACGTTTATGATCTTTCTTAGAGTTTGCAATCGTTGAATTAAGGATGCTTAATCTGGGCAGCAAAGGTGGTTGTGTAATTGAGGGGGTGGGGGGTGGGGGGAGATCGAATCTTTGGTGGGGCCATCGGGTTTATGTTTTTCTTTCTTGAAATCTTTTGGTGTGAGACATCTTTTGTATGAATGGGTCAACAACTTTGTCCTTTGCCTCCCTCTCTTTGCTGTCATATTAATACAAGTTGGAAATCGAACGCAAATGTGAAAATGAAGCTTAGTATTCAGTATTCACCACCCAATCTTCATTATGTTCATATAGACTTGTTACAAGATTATGGTTCTAGAAACACCAAATCCTCCCTCCCTCCATTTCTTTTGTTTAAGTCAAAGATTTTGCATTATATTGTTTGATGTGTACGGGATACGTATTATACTCTTTAGTCTTTACATATAAATCTTAAGTCTTTATTTGTATTACATAATCGGTGCTAAGTTACGTCGATACTTGGATAAATAAATTGATTTATGTAAGTTTATTATTTACTTCTTATTTTATGTATTTACAATATAAGATGATTGAAATATATGTTCAGTCTCAACTAAAGAGTGTATAATGTGCATGAAAAGAATTAAATAATTGGTGGTTTAATTAGTGGTGTAAATAGTGGCGGAGTCAGAAAAATTTCCTAATGAGGACGAAACATAAAAGATGTAGTACGTTTAAAAAATAATCACTTAAAAAGAATATAGTCATAAATATTTTTGGATGTACACGAAAAATAAAACACAATAAAATTTTATACAAATATTAATAACAATATATGAAACATAATTAATTTGATAAAATAATTCAAATAGAAAACACATTATAAATTGAATCACTTAAAAGAAATATAATCATAAATATTGTTGGATATAGACAAAAAATAAAACACACTAAAACTTTATAAATAAAAATATTAATAACAATATATGAAACATAATTAATTTGATAAAATAATTCAAATAAAAAATACATTATAAATTACACATCTCATCATTATATATATAAAGGGAATGAAAAAAGCTTTGAAGAAATGAATATATACAAAGCTCCAAAAAGGAATAGGGAAAACGCCTATTGCTTACAAGAGTTAAACCCTCGACCTTTCCTAGATAAAGACATACACCAACCAACTCAACAAACAAATCAATTGTTTACTTATATCTATTTTCATATACTTATATCTAAAACTGTAGTATACACACACACACTGTAACACCCCAATTTTCAACTCTTACATTTATTACAAAATCCGTAATAAAACGCTGCGGAAGCTTACATCATATCAACAGAAAACCGGGTGCTACCGCCACACCTAGAGTGAATTCTATCACCTCTTTGACAAACTCCACTCTAAGTGCACAGGCTAAACTTACAACATTAATAACAATCCCTGTCTACATCAAAGAGTAGACCTCAACCTGTACTTCCCTTCTATTCCGAGCTCATCGGCTACAGGGGCCCACACTAATCTGCAACTGATAAGAAACACATTGAAGTGCAGTTAGCGCGACGGCTAAGTAAGGAAATCCGATGTCACTCAAAAGTAGACAAAGGTTTGAAACATAATCATTTGGAAAATAGTATATCGTTCAGTGAATCAAAATCCACTCGTCTCGTAAGACAAAATCATTTCTTTCTCAAAGACGTTACAGAGTAACTCTTTACTCATTTTTAAAACTTCCTTAGTTTCATATAGTAAGAGTGAGGCCTACAACCTCGGGCCATGGCACTCCAGCCCTCCCGTAGGTTCCTCCCTTATCCCAACCCCGGGCCGTGGCACTCAAGCCTTCCCGTGGGCACCTCTCCTTATCCCAACATGACGACATAACGGCGAATAGACTTCGCTCTAACAATATAATATAACGACCACTGGGCAAGGGTACTTAAAGCCACCCGTGGGTCAATCAAGGTCTTTCTCACTTACTTTAGAAACTACGGTTTTGAAAACGTTATCCTTCCTTCAGTTTTCTTACAACAAATCATCTCATTTGGACATATTTCACAAATGAGTCCAATACTTGAAATCGGCTACTTCTTTAGCCCCTGAAGGATTTTCAAACATCATTTTCTCAAACAATAAGGTTTTGACAACCTTTATATCAAAATAGCATACGTTTTTCAACGTAAGTTTTCATAAACATTTTTGGATACACTTCATATGTCCATCTCACACTTAAAATCAACCAGCATCCTCAACTATCGTCCCCACCATTAACTAATAATAGATAGCTGTCCTTGTCATTATTTCCATTGACAACTTCCACCATGATCAGCACCATTAGATCATAACTTGAGGATATCGTACATCCAAACATATATAAATTCTAATAGGTAAGGTCATTGCCTAACCATAACCCAAAAATCATGAGATTATCATTTAGTCTCCATCATTAATCCACGTCCTTAGCATCACCTAATCACCATTAACTCACTAACTACCTCACAATTATCATTAACACATCCATAATCATACTAAACATAATTCAGAAAATTTCAGCTTGGCGCTGTCCGAAAGATTGAGCCGGTAAAAATAGTTCCCGAACTCTTTTTCACTTGAAATTTTTATGGTAGAATCCCAACTTATAGTACTTGATGTCCATAAAAAGTTTTGGTCATTTTGGTCCGCGAATAAACACAGAAAATTCCATCTTTGCCCTTGGCAGTGTGCTGTCCGGAATTTTTCTCTCTCTGGACCAGTTTTGGAGAAAAATTCGAAAACCATACTTATACTACTCCGATCATTATGAAATTTTATATGCGGGTTCTACACTTATAGAACTACATGTCTAAAAAAATAGGATCAAAATACCTTACCAATTTTTCCCAATAAATCTCGGAAGTTACTGCCAGAATCTATCCTGATTTCCTTTCACTATTTTCACAAGTATAAGCCTATATGGACATAAATACAACATATACAAGCATATCCAAGCTATGAACATGTATACAAAAATATTCCCGTCGCAAATCACCAAGTTTGGGAATTTTTCGGTATTCCGCTAAATATAGGTACAGAGTTCGTAACAACTTATCCCTTACAGTCCATTTGAAATTTTTCTTGAACTAACTAGAAATTCAGGCTTAATCGTATAATGCTTAAAAACCCAAATTCTAGAAAATTCGAACTGAATCTATATCCTTAAAATTTTCTCGGTTCGTGACTGGTACGTACGATCGCAGCTTATTACTAACTGTCCTTACTTATAATAATTCTTTTGAGACATCGGGAGATCATAACTTATGAATGTCAACGCCTTAGGATAAAATAATAATGTTAGGAAAATACGGGGTATTACACACACACATATATATATACAAGGGCTATATAGGGGTGGGGTGGGATGAGTGGAGGCAGCTGCCCCCATGCTGGATCCGCCCCTGTGTAATAATAGCATAAAATGAAATAAATGATTGGTGATTTAATTAGGTTATACACTTTTTATAGGGAAAAAGATCAAATAAGTCCCTAAACATTACCTGAAAAGTCAATTAGACCCCTAAACATTTAAAAAGTTCAATTAAGTCCTTTAACATGTTAAATTGAGGCCAAGCACCTTGTGCTCATATGGCATGTAGTGACTCTTGCATATGGGAGGTTATGAGATCGAGCCTTAGTGGATGCGAATTGATTTTTTGTGCTTCAACAGATTGAGAAAGTGTGTATGATCAGATACTAGGTCATTTACTGTTCATGACAAAATTCGGCGACAGTCGCCTTACACCGGCACCATTTTTTGTCTGGTCGCCGATGATCGGTTTTTTAATCAGAAAATATGCCTGAAACCTAATGACCGCCTTACGCCAGCACCATCTTTTGTCTGGTCGCCGACGATCGGTTTTTTAATCAGAAAATATGCCTGAAACCTAATGACTTCCTATTGCAGGTCACTAACCTGTTTTTGGGCTCCATTGTGCGAAAATAAAATGTTAAAGGTTTAATTGGATCTTTAAAAAGTTTAGGTACCTAATTGACTTTTCAAGTAATGTTTGAGGGTCTATTTGACTCTTTTCCCAATATTCCTCGTTATATTAGTTTTATGTGTGAGTGTGCACTTCTTGAATTATATATGTTTATTAAAAAAATTATATTGTAATGTCTTTTATGTATAATACCTATATTTTTGTGATAATCAAATTTTTTTTACAATACATATATTTATTTAAGATTTATAAAATATATTATATATTATAAAAGTTTTTTAAAATTAATTTAATAATAAGTATCAATAAAAGTTATGGACAGTTCGTAGGAATGTATTTTTTAATTTAAAGTGATAAAAGATTTTTTGTAGGCTTTTTAATATATATTTTTTAAGTTAATACAAATATATAAATGTTTGTGATACATGTTTTTATAGACTATTATAAAGTTTATAAAAGTTTTATGAAAGTCATTTAAAATTAAACACTTTAAAATTTTTTAAAAGTCTAAAAATATAATCTTGATTTAATACAACCTCTAGAAGACTAAGTTGGTAAACTCACTATTTTTTATTGATGATGCATGAGTCTGGCTCTGGTATATCTTTTGATGGGTCACACACAACACGTGGACATAACCTTTTACACGGATTTGAATTTCATATCAACCTAAATATATAATGTGTTACATATCAACTAGAAGTTTAAGTTGATATATGTACTATACATTTATGTTTTATATATTCTATTATATGCTTACCAAGGATATGCACTTATCTTTTACTAGTATATTATAATTGGTAAAAAATGAACTTGGTTAAAATTGACTATTACTTTTTATGAGGTGATACGTAACACGTTGTGGTGCTCTAGTGTATACCTTTCCACCCTCCCCTTAATTATGTCAAATAATATAATTAAATATAGTTGTCACAATAGAAAAAAGATTAAATAAAACTTTTCAAAATGTATTAATTATAAATCAACATTGTACCAAAATTATCACACCATATAAAAAGGAGTTAATTCCAGCATTGGTTCTCCGACTATCGTGATTTTCCAAAATTGATCATCGACTTTTAATTTGGACAATTTAGAACTTGACTATCAAATTGTTTCCAATGTTGGTCCTTCCATCACAAGCTGGTTAAGTGGACGTCAAATTGAGGGGGAAAACAGTCTTTTAACATGCTTTGGGTATAATACCTTGTTGTTCTCCTCCAAATCCGCCATTAATAATAGCATGTTTGACTTGGTTAAACAGTCAATATAATTGTTTGATTAATTAGCTTTTTGTAACAACTTATTGCTCAAAAACACTAAAATTCAAAAAACTGCTAAAAGTAGTTATTTCGATCATTTTTGGGAACGTCATTTTGCATGTAATCAGCTACTAGTATCAACTAACAGATAATTTACTAAGCATATTTCTATAATCAGAATCCACTAACCCAATTAGCTAACAACTATTTACCAAACACCCCCAATATATTCATATATATATTCATTCCCTTTAAGGTCATGGAGCATGATATACTATTAACTCTATTACAAGGTAGTATTTGTCATATACTTTCTCTGTCTATTATAGCCCCCTTTAAAGTCACTGAGCATGTTATACTATTAACTATATTACAAGGTAGCATTTGTCATATACTTTCTCTATTTGTACTTCAAAGAGATCAATACCCCACCACCGATATTTGATCATGTGACTTTCCTTCAAGGTCGAGTCACAAAAGTGCCAATTGAATAGAAGATGTTTAATAGGACCTAGGTATTTGAAAGGTTTAGTTGGATGCTTAAATGTTGTGGATATATATTCAATGGTCATTTTTCTAACATACAATTTCTTAATTTGTATTTGTATGCATGTGTCCGAATTATGATTATCATTATATTTGTGAATCTTTAGATTTTAGATTAAAGTACTGCAATAATAGGATGTTACTCACTTACTCCCACTGTTCCATTTTAGTTTTTATATATACTATTCAATCTTCATTTTTGTGCTTATTTTCATTAACAATTTTTTAAATGATAGAATATGATTTTTTGTATGTTTAATCAAACTTTTAATTAAGTTTTTAAATATATAAATTTTAAAGAAAGTCTAAGGTGATAGATTGATTTTAGTATTAGATACAACCACTTATAATATGACTAATTGCATTGTGTACTATGATTAACGATTACAAGTACTCATACAATTAAATTCGCTAACTAAAGTCTATATATTACCTATTCAATGGGCCACCACTATTTTGGTGAACATGTAACTTTTTTTTTTTTAATATTTACATAAATCTCACATGTATATTTTTTAAAAAACTACCCAGCAGATAGGCGGTTGTGCTTGTTTCCAATCTTGGGCAACTATGGTTGTAGACAAAGCTAATGAAAACAACCATGAATATCACTTTAAAACAAGATTTGAAATTGGTTGTCTTAATTATATTATTGGATTTATTTATTGGTTAGACTTAGATAAGTTATTTTTCTAAATTTTATTTAAATAAAAAAAATTAGTAGAGAAATGAAGGAGAAGGTAAGATGGGATGGGATGGGATGCATGAGGGAGGGGAGGGGGGGCATGAGGAGCAAATCTTAAAAGGAATCAAGAGAAATTGCGGTCTCTTTGCACCTGCTCAAGATATGGAAGTGCACATGATTTCACACCAGGTAAAAAGGCACCTCTGCTGACATCACCTGTATCTCTTGGAGGATTTTGGTAGGCCCCACGTGTACCCCCACCCCCTACCCCCATCCCACCCCTTTTGTTTTCAATCCCCAAAAACTTTCCTTTTCATATATATAAAGAAAAAATAAAATTAAAATTTCCCCTGTTAAATAAATATAATACTCTAACATATATAATAAGCCTACCCTCCAAAGAATCATTTTTCAATACAGAAAAAACAATGCTTGTAAGCACTCCCATGTTCTTTCTGGATATGCAATCTTTTTAATTACTGAAATATATATGGTGTGGTTGGCTTTTGCCATTGCTTGCCTTGTGGAGTAATTCAGAATCCAGATTGGAAAATTCTGGGAGATCTTTGGTTGAGATCTGGTCAGACCTTGCCCTTTCTGTGTGTTGTTGTGGATTTTATTTTGGTGGGTCTTCTTACTTCTTTCCACACAAACTTCCTTCATATACACACACACAACCCCACATATTTTCTGTGTTGTGTTCTTTCAAGATTGAGGAATTGGAGCAATGGGCATGGCAGCTGCAGAGTCACAGTTTCATGTTTTGGCTGTTGATGATAGCCTCATAGATAGGAAGCTCATAGAGAGGCTCTTCAGAACCTCCTCTTGTCAAGGTGGGTGCTTTCTTGGTTAAACTAATACATTGATTTTGATTAGATCAAGGATTTGATTCCTGATGGTGATGGGGTTTTTTTTGTTTGTTTTGGTTCTGATTTCAGAGATTTCTTTGTAATTTTGCATTTTTTTCTTCCTTGCAGTTACTACAGTGGATTCTGGTAGCAAGGCTTTAGAATTTCTGGGTTTACATGAACATGATGATGAGAACAACACAAACCATCATCCATCTGTTCTATCCAACCATCCCCAACCCCAGGTAATTCTACATATCCCTTTGATTTTCAGGGATATGATTTCTGGGGTTTTCTTTTTTTTTTTCCCCCTTTAATTAATTGATTGTTCTCTGGATTTTCTGAAATGTTTCTTTGGGATTTGGCAGGAAGTAGAAGTGAACCTTGTAATTACAGACTACTGCATGCCTGGGATGACAGGCTATGATCTACTCAAGAAAATTAAGGTATGTTTTGTCTTGTTCCTCTTCTTGCCAATATTCCTTTTTCTTACTTTCCCTGCCACCTCTGCATCACTTCCCTCTCCAGGAAATATAATTTACTCCATAACAAAAACTTCCAAACCAAACTAAGTTCTAAAGTTACCCAGTCCTTTCATTGGCATTCAATTTTGAGATCAATTACAATCTGTAGCCAAAATCTTGCCCACCTGCCCCAAGTACTTGGCTTTGTTGTCTTTATTTATTATGACCCCTTTCTTTAGTAAGCTTCCCTAAATTTTAGGCATTGCAGCCTAGACTTTTACCCAGAAATAGTTTTGGTGTTAATTCATTTACTTTGTTGTCCTCTGACAGGAATCTTCATATCTGAGAAACATTCCTGTAGTCATTATGTCATCTGAGAATGTTCCTTCAAGAATCAGTAGGTAAGAACAATGAGCAATGAAAAATGAACAATTTCTGGTCTGGGTTTATGTGATTCTTGAAGAATTTTTGGCAGGATATATAGGATTAATGGCAAGTTTGTAAAATTTGCAGATGTTTAGAAGAAGGGGCAGAGGAATTCTTCCTCAAGCCTGTGAGGTTATCAGATGTAAATAAGCTTAGACCTCATATGATGAAAACCAAATGCAAGAAGCCCGAAAACGAACCCCGGGACAGCCAAGAACCATCACCAGAACACCCTCTAATCCAACAAGAATGTGCTGTAGAAGATGTGAAATTGCAGGCACAGACAGAAGAGCAACAACAGGTGATGAATAGCGATGAAGACTCGAGGAAGGCCATCGAAGAAAGCCTTTCACCGGGAAGAACTAGAACGAGACAAGAACCGCCACAAGGGCGGGGGGACGAGCCACAGCCACTGGTGAATAATAGTAATGAAAACAAGAGGAAGGCCATGGAAGAAAGGCTTTCACCAGATAGAACAAGACCAAGATACAACAATAATGGTCTCACTCACTGCTGTCTCTAACCTATTATGATCATCTTCTCTGGGCACTTCACTTAGAAGTTTTAATTACCAACCCTTTTCCTTTCTCTCCCTTGTTTTAGTTAATAGATGGGAACAAAAAAATACAAATGTAGAGAGGAATTCGTGATTATATGTTGAGAGTTCTGCAGGACATCTAATGTGGAAACTTTTATCCAATTTTGATTTGCTGATATAATAGGTAGAAAACTTGTTATTATGGATGCCAATCATCAAATCTGACTTTTTCAAAGCTTTGGTAGATTTTGGACACATTTTTTTTTTCTTTCATCTCTCAATTTTCTGTAATGTGGCTTTGTCCAACTGCCCATACATACACCTTAAAACAGGAATTATTAGACATGGTGTCGTAGTTTAAAAACATAATTTGTAAGAAAAAAATGATTGGAAAAAAAAAAAGAAATATTGGAAAAAGTTGACTACATTTTTACCCTTTCTTTAATACAACAAAAAGAAACACTCAAAAACAAAAAATTACAAAAATCTTAGATCTAGCGATGTTTACAGCAAAAGGCATAAATTTTACACTTATGTGTTTGACTGGATGGAAAAAAATTTCCAATGAAAATATTATCCTAAAAGTGGGGGTAAATGTTGTTTTTTGGTGTTTGGTTCATAAAATTCATTTTACATTGGAAAATATGAATTCCTCACATTTGACGAAAACAAAATCCTAGGTAGTACAGGAGATTTTGTTTTCCATGAGAGTTAGGAAGAAAAAATGAGATGACATAACTATTGTATAAGAACATATGTGTCTTTATACGTCAAAAGTCTTGTGATTGAGTGACATAGGTAACTTCTCAAATGAGAGATATCATATTTAAACCCTAGTGTAGATCATAATTTATTTACCACCAACAAAACAATGAAATACATTTCATAGTAATTATTTTCAGAAACTTTTAATTCCATTCCCTCATAAATATTTTTCCGCGAACCATTAGTATTACCCTATTACTCTTTTCCTAAATTTGAAAACAGAACCGATCCTGGGCTTTTGGGCCTATTCAAAATGATCGGGCTTTAGTCCATTTAATAAAAAACAAGCACGTTTCTTCTGGTTATATATGTCGGTAATTTGGACAATTGTTATGCCGTGGACCCAAGTCTACCTTGCAAGGTGGACCTGGGTCTAAATTCACATACAGTATACTCTATATTCACATACACTGTACTCTACATTCACACTTTGTAAACTCCACATTCACACATTATAGGATTATATGATACTCTACATTCACACTTTGTAAAGTCCACATTCACACATTACAAGATTATATGTTTAGTAACTATATAATCACTGTTATGCATTCACACATTCAAAACTCTATATTCACAGGTCCTATACTCTATATTCACAACTTGAGAACTTCACATTCACACATTACAGGGTTACAAGTTGCTAGAACTTTTAACTCTATTACAGATTCACACATGCATAACTCTACATTCACGATTTCTATACTCTATATTCACATACACTGTACTCTACATTCACACTTTGTAAAGTCCACATTCACACATTACAGGGTTACAAGTTGCTAGAACTTTTAACTCTATTACAGATTCACACATGCATAACTCTACATTCACGATTCCTATACTCTATATTCACATACACTGTACTCTACATTCACACTTTGTAAAGTCCACATTCACACATTACAGGGTTACAAGTTGCTAGAACTTTTAACTCTATTACAGATTCACACATGCATAACTCTACATTCACGATTCCTATACTTTACATTCACACTTTGAAACCTCTACATTCACACATTTTTAGACAACTCTATATTTAGCAATATGTTTACTAATTTAAAAAAAAAAAAAAAAGACAAAAAACGACGTAGTTTTGGACCCAGGTCCTGGGTCCACAACATAATTTGCCTAATTTGGACGTGCAGGCTTCTTACGTTGGACTTTAGAGTTTGGGTTATATTAATAGAAATCTTGATTATTAGTCCTTGCTACAGGAACTTTCAATTAGGGGCTTAGGGCTGATCAATTAAACAAACTAATATTGGTAAATCATTAACCCAATTGGGGTTCTCAGCCAAGTTGTATGGTCCAAGTGAAGGTCTACGACTCTACTAAAATATTTTTTTAAAATTTGGGTTGAAATGGACTTGGCAATAGCAGTGACAGTCATAGAGGACCAGAGAAATTGCAATGAGGGGGTTGTCATGCTTATTAGAGATCAGGGGTGGGCAATTTGGTTCGGTTTATCCGAACCGAATCGAACCGGACTGAACCGATCCGAACTGAACTAGTAATACAAAACTGAACGGTTCGAGATTCTTGTAAACCGAACGATTCGGTTAAAAATCGAACCGAACCGAACGATTTAGTGAAAACCGAACCGAACCGAACGTGGTTAGGTTTTAATAATAATATATACAAATATATATTATATATAATAAATATATATTAAATTATATATATGTATATCCTAATTGGAATGAAAAAATTCATTCCAGTGGAATGAATTTCTAAATTCATTCCTCCAGTTCACTAGAATGAAATTTCATTCCAGTGAACTGGAAGTCCAATTTTGGAATATTAGTTCCAGTTTTATTTTTTATTTATTATTATTTTTTTTAATTCAACTGACCCTATTACATTGTAACATATGCTAATCTAATATTATTAATTTTTTTAAAATTTGTTTCTCAGCATTAGTTTTATTTTTTATTTTAATTTGTTTGAATTGTTAATTTGTTATGTTGGTATTTAATATTTAGATATTAGACTTTGGATTTGGATTATGTGATGTTTCATACATAGTTATCACGGTGTCCCGTTAAGTCGCGGTGTCCCTGACCGCCTTATCGCGTAGGAAATGTTGAAATTCGGGAGTCGTAAACCGAACTGAAACCGAACCGAACTCTAATATTAAACCGAATGGTTTAATTTTTTAAAAATCGAAATCGAAACCGAAACCGAAAAAACCGAACCGAAAACCGAAATGCCCACCCCTATTAGAGATTGCAAAGACTTAGCCAAGAAGTTTGGCTCAATTCGATTCTCTCATATTCACATGGAAAGTAATGAATGTGCTGGCGCCTGACGGTCTTACAATTTTGGGGTAATAGATGTCTTGGGGCACTCATGTACTTGATGATGTGCCGGATAGCCTTAGGGCATCCACACCAATGGTTAGTGTAAGGTTCATAGTACAAAAGTAGGTGACTTGGAAGAGAGAGAGAGAGTCCAAGAGAGAAAATAAATTCACTTCTGCAAAATTGGGTTCATAGCACAGTAAAAGTACTTGTGAAAAAGAAGCAAGTGTTGTCAGGCGCAACACTGGCCTTCTTTATTTTTTAATTTGATTTGTTTTATTTTTTTTCATCATCTATCCCCTATTTTCTCTTTCTTAATCAGACTTACAAAAACTCCTAAAAAAATAGCGAAAACCTCCATTGATAAGGATGCTCTTAGGGTGGATGCACAAGGTGTTCTGAAGCCTAGGATTTTTNTCTACATTCACACAATCATAAATGTACATTCACGATTCCTATACTTTACATTCACACTTTGAAACCTCTACATTCACACATTTTTAGACAACTCTATATTTAGCAATATGTTTACTAATTTAAAAAAAAAAAAAAAAGACAAAAAACGACGTAGTTTTGGACCCAGGTCCTGGGTCCACAACATAATTTGCCTAATTTGGACGTGCAGGCTTCTTACGTTGGACTTTAGAGTTTGGGTTATATTAATAGAAATCTTGATTATTAGTCCTTGCTACAGGAACTTTCAATTAGGGGCTTAGGGCTGATCAATTAAACAAACTAATATTGGTAAATCATTAACCCAATTGGGGTTCTCAGCCAAGTTGTATGGTCCAAGTGAAGGTCTACGACTCTACTAAAATATTTTTTTAAAATTTGGGTTGAAATGGACTTGGCAATAGCAGTGACAGTCATAGAGGACCAGAGAAATTGCAATGAGGGGGTTGTCATGCTTATTAGAGATCAGGGGTGGGCAATTTGGTTCGGTTTATCCGAACCGAATCGAACCGGACTGAACCGATCCGAACTGAACTAGTAATACAAAACTGAACGGTTCGAGATTCTTGTAAACCGAACGATTCGGTTAAAAATCGAACCGAACCGAACGATTTAGTGAAAACCGAACCGAACCGAACGTGGTTAGGTTTTAATAATAATATATACAAATATATATTATATATAATAAATATATATTAAATTATATATATGTATATCCTAATTGGAATGAAAAAATTCATTCCAGTGGAATGAATTTCTAAATTCATTCCTCCAGTTCACTAGAATGAAATTTCATTCCAGTGAACTGGAAGTCCAATTTTGGAATATTAGTTCCAGTTTTATTTTTTATTTATTATTATTTTTTTTAATTCAACTGACCCTATTACATTGTAACATATGCTAATCTAATATTATTAATTTTTTTAAAATTTGTTTCTCAGCATTAGTTTTATTTTTTATTTTAATTTGTTTGAATTGTTAATTTGTTATGTTGGTATTTAATATTTAGATATTAGACTTTGGATTTGGATTATGTGATGTTTCATACATAGTTATCACGGTGTCCCGTTAAGTCGCGGTGTCCCTGACCGCCTTATCGCGTAGGAAATGTTGAAATTCGGGAGTCGTAAACCGAACTGAAACCGAACCGAACTCTAATATTAAACCGAATGGTTTAATTTTTTAAAAATCGAAATCGAAACCGAAACCGAAAAAACCGAACCGAAAACCGAAATGCCCACCCCTATTAGAGATTGCAAAGACTTAGCCAAGAAGTTTGGCTCAATTCGATTCTCTCATATTCACATGGAAAGTAATGAATGTGCTGGCGCCTGACGGTCTTACAATTTTGGGGTAATAGATGTCTTGGGGCACTCATGTACTTGATGATGTGCCGGATAGCCTTAGGGCATCCACACCAATGGTTAGTGTAAGGTTCATAGTACAAAAGTAGGTGACTTGGAAGAGAGAGAGAGAGTCCAAGAGAGAAAATAAATTCACTTCTGCAAAATTGGGTTCATAGCACAGTAAAAGTACTTGTGAAAAAGAAGCAAGTGTTGTCAGGCGCAACACTGGCCTTCTTTATTTTTTAATTTGATTTGTTTTATTTTTTTTCATCATCTATCCCCTATTTTCTCTTTCTTAATCAGACTTACAAAAACTCCTAAAAAAATAGCGAAAACCTCCATTGATAAGGATGCTCTTAGGGTGGATGCACAAGGTGTTCTGAAGCCTAGGATTTTTTTAACGCCAACGTAGGGGAGGCTGTAGATGAAAGCATACATTAGCCTTCACAAAATTCATGAATTTTCAATTTTGTTGGGGGCGGGGCTATATAAACTATCTCAAGAAAATGATAAATCTACTAAAAGAATTTGAATTTGATAACAATACTCATGTCACTATTAAGAAATATATCTTAGATTTAAGTCTCATTAATAATGTTAGAAACGAGAATAATTCATCATGTTTTGCGTTGAAAAAATATTAGATAATGTACTCTTATTTTTTACTCTACACATACAACTTTTGATGAAAACATTGTATTAGAACCCATATAAAAAAATAGCTTATTAGTATTCGTCACATCCGAAGTAAAATTGGAGGAGTAAGATTTTGAGTCCATGTACTAAACTCTTTGCATTGATTGAGCAGGAAAAAAAAAAAAAGGAAAGAAAAAACAAGAGTGGCAACAACAGCAGATTGTGTAATAAAAGCTCCTATGAAAATGGAAAATATATAGTTTACTCCGTATTTGCGTACAATGTTTTTGGCAGACATGGATAATAGCGTCCGGTTGCCATTTTTCACTGTATTTTTAAAGCATATAATAGCACCTAACTGTAGCAGACATTTTATATGGCAAGTGGTAAGCGCTGAAAAGTTGGGCTCCCAGAAACAAAACGTGATCGAGTTTCTGGAATTTTTAATTAGCTTTCGAAGAATCTGAGGAGGGATCTTCCCAAAACTCTCTCCTGCACAAGAAGTCAGGTGCAGGGAGAGAACCCAACCCAATCGGACGGTTGTCGCCGCCGGCGTCATCAATTCATTCCCCAAACTTATACTCTGATTTTGCTTTAGGTTAGCTTACTTTCATACTTTTTCACCTCTACTTTAGTTTTTTGTGTTTTTTACTGAGGAAAATTGTTCGATTCTGCTCTGAATTAATCATAGACATATTTTTATTTATTTATTTTATGTGTGCGTGTTTAACTGTTTATGTATGTTTACTATGCTGCGTTTATATTATCTGAATGAGGATCAAAATTCAAAAGGAGCTGCTTAAATTAAATTTATGATCTTGTTGTTTATATCATTCTGTTTGTACCAGGTTAGCCACAAGTGTGTTCCTTAATCCTTATTCCAGACACTCTGGTGTTTAACTGTCTGTATATATATATATTTTTCTATCAGGTGTGAAGATTTTGAACAACCATTGACAAGTGTTTGAGCAAGAAGTTCTTATTGGAGCATTGATAAAATGTCTAGTGGAGAGATTAAGAAAGTTTCTCGTCAAGATATTCAACTGGTAAGCTTTCGGATATAGCTATGGCAACATGTATTTGCTTTGTTTCTTGATTAGAAAATTACATTTTGTGGAGAAAATGAAAACTAGTGATTGGAAATTTCCTGTAGTTACTCTTACGAATGACATATTAATCAATAATCACGATGGCGCCATTTACATCTATTGGTTTCAGGTGCAAAATCTTATAGAAAGATGTTTACAACTTTACATGACCCAGAAAGAAGTTGTGCGTACCCTCTTAGATCAAGCCAAGATTGAGCCTGGCTTTACTGAACTTGGTAAGAAGTCTTACTCATCGCCAATTGGGGCCTTCTATGCTGAAACTAATAAATCTGTTGCACGTTGATGTTGATGTGTGTGTTTCCTTAATGCATTTTGTTGGGTAGAAATATGGCATCTAGATTGTTTTCTCTCTTGCTATCTATTTGAGCATATAAAAAATTGTTTCCTTAGCCACTTTGAACCTTTCCCTAAAAATCTTTTAATTTCCCCAGTGTGGCAAAAGCTTGAAGAAGAAAATCAGGAATTCTTCAGGGCATATCATTTGAGGTTGATAGTGAAGGACCAAATACAGAGATTCAACAAGTTGCTTGAGAGGCATGTTGAGCTAATTCGTCAGATTTGTCCAACTGGAGTGAGTTCCATTACCTTGCATAATGGATCAGAGATGCGGCCATGTAAGAAGCTTTTTTCTAAATTTGATGTGTCTAGTTAGGGATATCAGTCCGTCCAGCCATGGCAGTTTTCGACTTTCGGGTCAACCTTGTTGAGTTGCTTATCGAGCTGAATTTTTATCAAGTTCAAATTTTTTTGGCTCTAACCCTAAATTGCTAGGTCATCGGGCTTATTGGGCAGTCTCAACTAAAATTTTTGACATTTTAAAATTAGCATTCTAAATTTTCAATTTTAGTAAACTAACACATTTTATACTAATAAATATGAAAGTATACATCATTTAATCAATCCAAACCTCCATTACCAAATTTCAACTAAAAATAATTAAATATATTTACACTTACAATAATAATAATAGTTTTTTTAAAATTTTCATTATTTATTTTAATAAAAAATAATTTATTTTGTTATAAATTTATTAATTTTATTTAAAAGTCAATAAAAATTAATTTTTTTTAAAAAAATACTAAAGATGCCTTACATACTAACTACCTTGTATATTCTGTTCCACATCTCTTGTGAAACAAAGAGTAGCATTAAGCGGCTTGGGCTATCATCCGGGCCATCGAGTTTATTAGTTTCGGGCTAATTGGGCTAAAACTTTTTGGCCTTAACCCTTTTTTGGTCTTATTGGATCAGCATCAGCCTATTGGTTTCGGACTAAGATTGACATCCCTTTGTCTAGTGCATTGACCTGGTCTTCTACCGTTCTACTCTTTTTTTGGTTCAATTTACATTTGATCTTCTGTTTGCCTAACAAATGATCTGATGGAATTTTGAAAATATATTTATAGTCTTTTTTTCTGCACAAATTATTTTGTGATAATTGAAGTTCAAATAGTACTGTGTTTGGGGCTCTCCATCTAAATAATTCATAAAGTTATTGTGCTATTATAGTTTTATCAAAGAGTATAAGGATGTGACTGCTGTGAATATCCTTAAGGCATCTTAGCTGTCTATATGATAGAGTGACTATTTCATAAATACATCACAGCGTTGATTTTGTTTTCAATGTTTAATATTACTGGTGCATCTCTGAACTGTATTTGCATAATTGTGAAGTTGTGTGCATTCCTTCTCTATCGTTCCATCCCGTGACAATGATGATTTGAAAGAGTTCTAACTCGTATTACATATTGGCAGTGCACGGGAATTCAACATGCACAACAACTGATAATACTGGATCCATTGTGAAGACCGAGAACATGCACCAGAATATGAATGCCAATTTGCCTAATGCGTATGCCAACGGTGCTTCCACACTGCAGCAATGCATGCCAAACACTGTTGATATGTCTGCTCATTCAAGAAGTATTAGTGTGTCGCCTAACATGCCATTGGCTCAGACCTCAAGTATGGAAATGCTACAAGGACTGAATGGTGGGGGCATGATTAAGTCGGAAGCTGATTATGTTGGCAATTCTCATTTCATGTTTGGTAGCAGCAATAATGTCCTTGAAGCTCGTTCTGTAATTGCGGATCCATCTATTTCATCCTTCAGTAGTATTGAATCCAATCCCCCACTTCAGAATGAAACTATCTTGGATGCTGATGGATCGTCGTTTGGATTCTTGGGGCAGATACCTCGAAACTTTAGCTTGTCCGATTTGACAGCTGACTTTGGTAACAGTACAGGTTCGTTCTCTCTCGCTTTCATTCACATACTTGCATATACATACATGCACACAAACATGACACAACATTTTGTCATGCCTCCACTCTTTTCCTTTGTTTTCCCAAAAACAAAGAGGAACTTGGTAACCCCAGCTAGTTTGCCAGACTGTTGACTTGGTAACTGTAAGGTTACAAGTTTGACTTTCAATAGGAGCAGCCTATTGTTTTTTTTGGTTTGAGCCAGTCTGCTATAGGCAACCTAGGCTGGTTTACCTCCTTGTGGTCTGCTTACCTAGTGCACACCCTTAGGTAGTAGCTGTGGGTTTCCCTAGTCACTCAAAAGCAATGAGAAACTCCCTGTTCAGCAGTGTGTAGGCATTATATTGATAGTTTTGCCGTACCCAACAGCAAATTCTTATCTTGAAATTTTATACTTTCTAGATATTTTAGAAAGCTATTCAAAATCACCCTTCCTAGCAACGGATGCAGATTACTTCCTGGATCCTCACAGCAGGGGAGAACACCAAGGTTAGTTCAATGGAAAGTGATTTTGGTTTTCATAACAGTAGAAGAGTTGACATTTGTGCCTAACATCTTAACAGATATTAAGAGTTTGGAAACCATATCAGAAGGTTTGAGTTATGAAGACTTTGGCAGTGATTAAATGAATTATTGCAATGGTACGTATTCTCTTGTCTATTTGATGTTATGAGATTCAAGTAATGTTTCAATCATGGTTTTTACACACTATATTCATTGTTCAGTTTTGCCTTACTACTATATCTGTATTCGTATTGTATTTAATTTGATTTTTCACCTGACATTTGTTTCCAATGTTTCAGGTTGATCCTTTAAGTAATGGGTTTTGTAAATATGGCTCTAGATGTGAACAAGCTTCAAAATTTGAATGCCCCTTTTGAAGGCATTGGTGTTTTATTGGTCTGAGGAAGATGTAAGCAATGTTTTCGTAGGGTGTTTGTATGTTAGATTGTTAGACAAGAGGAAATCAGAAATATGCTGATTTGTTTCATATGCAAAAATGAGTTTGCTTTTGGGTTTTAAACCAGTATATGTAACCTAATTGGGTCCATCTTATAGCTAATTGTACCAGATAGGCATTATAGAATAGGAAAATACGTTGGGATTGTAGTGATGCTTTGTGGTTCTAAATTTCTGAGAGGATCATACATTGATCAAGCTGTGCATACGAATTGATTGTATAAGATCTTTTGCTTCCTCATAAACCCAGCCACATAGTTGTTTAAGAAATACTCCATATGTTTCAGTGTTTACACAGGCAGCTCAGTTGATTGTTGAGTAGTAAATTTTGGATAAGAACACAAGATCGAGCCCTAATAGTCGCCTCACAGTGTGAGAGTTATTGACACTGGTTTTACCTAGGTCTCTATTATCTTGATGGGCCTAGTCCTTAGGGATGAGGGAATTTTTTTGCCTTTGTGGGCAAGGGCAATAAATGGGTACCCGACGGGTATTTTTACAAATATTCAATCCATAAGCAAAAATACATCAAAATATCAAATTAATACAAATGCTTCAGCTCAGAGACAAACAACTAATCTAATCAAAACTGTTTTGGTACAAGAATCCAAACATGGGGAAGTTTTAGAGACAAACAATCCTCCCTAGGTTGATACAAGAAAATCTTTCAACTGGACCAAGACAACCTTGTACCTATATCTCCACTGCACATCATCCATTTAGAAGGGGACAATCGATAATACGAACCTTGGCATTACTGCTGCTGCATATCTGTTCTGGTAGATATGACAGTTCTTGGCAATCCTCTATATACAACCTCTGCAGCAAGGTACAATTTTGCAGCCAATCCGGCAATGCAGTCAATTTGGGACAACCCGCGACTCTCAGGTATTTGAGCTTCATTGCATCTATGTCTTTAAGTCCAGAAGGCAGTGACACCAGTTTAGGCAGTCCCATTAGAAGCAGTGACTGTAGGCTTTCAAGTCCTTCCATCCCCTCCCCAACAGATAAATCCAATTCTTCACAGTTCCAAATCCACAGTTTTTCTAGTTTAGCCAAATGCCTGATACTGGCTGGAAGAAAAGTCAGCGACGAGCATTCATAGATTCGCAAGACTCTCAGTTTCTTCATGTGCTGCCATAATTCTGTTGGGAATTTCCTGCAAGAGCATTTGTAAAGCAGCAGGAACTGCAGAAAACCGAGGGAAATGCTGCTGTTTTTCTGCAGAGATATCTCTTGGGAAGTTAAGTAGAGAGTTTTCAAGCTCATCAGTTGTTGCCCGAAGTTCCTAGGAAGCTCTTTAAGTTGCTCACAGTTTATGAGGTTCAGCGTCTGCAAATTCACTAGCTTGCAAATACACTCGGGAAGAGACTTGATGTTGCAGTTGTTGCTAAGGTTAAGATACCTCAACTGTTTCAAGAAGCCTATCGAGCTTGGCAATTCCTCGAGCTCCAGGTTTTGCAGCATTAGGACACGCAAACGCCTGAAGTTCAACAAGGTCTTCTTGACAAAGGTCTTGCTGACAGGCCCGACTCGAAATGAGTAAGCGAAATACCTCAGGTTCTTGAGATTAAGCAAGGGTTGGGGAAATTCTTCTCGAGATAGATTGTCTGCATGGAAAAAGAGGTGGTGTACACTTTCGGGAATCTCTGGATCACCAGACTTCACGTTTAAGCATTCTGCACCAGCCACAGACTGTGCAAGATCATGTACAAGATTATGAATTTTACAAGCCAAAATTTCTCCATCAAAGGCTTCTACTACATCTTGAAAGCAGAATCTTGAGAGTAACTCGTTGAAGTACTGATTACCAAGATTTTCCAGCTCCCGGTCCCCGTCTGGTGACTGTATAAATCCCTGCGCAACCCAGAGGTTGATGAAAACTTCCCTGGGAATTTCTTCGCCTTTTGGGAACATACTGCAATATGCAAAGCACTGCCTTAAATGGTATGGCATCTGATCATAACTTAACTTCAGTATTGGTAAAATGTCAGTTTCTTTCTGTTCAATTCTCCATATCTCGTTATCCCTGATATGGACCCACTCTTGTTCATCTGTCTTACAATACAACATACTCCCCAAGGTCTTCACAGCTAAAGGAACTCCCCAACATTTCTGCACAATTTCTTGCCCTATTTCTACCAAGTTACGAGGCCTATATTCCTGATCTCTAAATGCACACTTCAAGAATAAATCGAAGCAATCATGATCAGAAAGACCACTCAAATTGTATGCAGTGGTTGTGCCAGTTATTCTGGCTACCTTTATGCTTCGGGTAGTAACAATCACTCTACTTCCTTCACAGCCTCTCATCAATAACTCCCGTAAATCCTTCCATTTGTGTTGATCTTCATTCCACACATCATCAAGAACAAGTAAATACCTTCCAGAGCACAAAACGCGATTTAATTGCTCTTGCAATTGGTCCATATCTAAGTGCCCAAAACTCTTCCCGGTTGCTGACCTTAGAATCTTCTCAATCACCTTGCTTAGACTAAAATCCTCAGAAACACTAACCCACAACCTCATATCAAAATTCTTAACTACTCGATCATCGTTGTACACCAATTTAACCAGTGTGGTTTTACCAAGACCTCCAAGTCCAACAATGGGAAGAAACGAAACAGTTTCTGTGTCGTCTTCACCACAACAAGACTTGATAAGCATTCCCACAATGGATTCCTTATCATTGTCTCTACCAATAATATCAGAGGGCCTCACAAAAGAGTGAGTTTGTTCTCTGAAGTTTCCATTCTCTAACGGGTTAACATTATAATTTTCCTTAAAGTGAAAGTTTCTCCTATCCTCAGAAATCTGATTTAACCTCCCTCTAATCTCTCTAATCTTATGGGTAATCTTGAATCGATATATAAGGCCATCTGGGCGTGTAAAGAATTTGCGTACCTTTGTGAAGATACCGCTGCAAGAACGCAAGTTTCGCAGTAAAATCAGTGTCCCAAAGTCGTCTAGCAAGTCATCAGCATCATAAACAACATCTCTGAGCTTTTGTAGCCAATCTTTGACCTCATGATTCTTTGCCTGCTGTTCATCAGCATCGCGCAGCACAGCTTTAATGGTGGATAAAGTGTTGTGCAGTTTCTTCAGCTCTGGCTTTAAGTTCCAGGCTAAACTGATCTCATCTACACCAAATGGATCATTCAAGAGATTTTTAGCAACACAATTTCAGTAGCTTTATACAAACAAAAGCAAATACTGATGATGGAAACTAAGAAAGTAGATAGAATTGGCAACGAATTGAATGAAAATGAATATGGGTCCGTCCAACGTCACCTTGAGCAAGAGAAACGATCTTTGATAACACGTTTTCAGTGATGTCGGCCAAGAATGTTTCCGCCATTGATGATTGCTAAGAAATGATGATCGAGCTGGGGATTGGGGACTGCAGACTAGTCTGCAAGTAAGACTGTAATTGCTGACAAGAATGTTGAGACAGAGAGAAAAGTCAAACGCACAATGTGCTTCCAAGAAACATCATTGTTAGTTTGTTAATGTCGTTTCAAGCAAAATTTATGCACAAGTATTGTCTTTTCCTCTAGAGATGGTTTGACCTTAAAAATGTTAAATTGCTAGAAATGATAAATAACTGACAATGTTTTTCTTTTTGTTAGTATTATTAACTTCGTTACAATGTAGTATCTCCAATATCGCTTCTACGGGGCTCAAACTCACCCCTCTTATGTTAGGGTACAACCGGATGCTACTAAACCATAAAATCTTGCTAATAACTGAGGATGTTAGATTCTTTGTTTAAAATATACAATGTTAGATTCTTTAGAAGTTATTTTGTATGTTATATGTTTTTTTTTTTTTAAACTTTAATATACATAACATATTTTCATGTATTTCAATAAACTTTAAAATTAAAATAAATAAATAAGATAATGGTATAATATATAAAAATTGGACTCTAGACTTTTTACCTACTCAAAAAATTTAGAATAATTAACTAAATTGAAAATTTTAATCATAAAATTTCACATAATTTTAAAAGAAAAAAATTAATTACTCATACTTTTATTCTTCACAAACTAACTAATGTGATATCCTTCAAAAAAAAAAAAAAAAAAAAAAANTATTATTTGTGTTTCTAATTAACAACTACTAGGTGATGACAGTATTGCGGTTTTGCTTCTCACCTCTAATTAAAAATGAAACTCTTTGGACTAATTTATAGCTCCATTCCCATTGATGCTTCATGTGCATTTCCTATGGAGAACAGGTTGTTGAAGATAGTGATGTGATCATATTCTCTGTGAAGCCTCAAATAGGTACACCCAGCATTCTTGTTGTTTCCTTTATCCTTTGTTATATCTCAATACAGTGATACTAATTTATTGTCAGTAACAAAGAAACTGCTATTAGCAAATGATGTTGTTAGAAAAGAGCAGGACATCTGCAAGTATGCAAAAGCAGTTATCTTCACACCTTAAAGCTGTGTAGTGCCACTATTGCTTACACCATAAATAGATCCAACCTCCCGAAACCACCCTTCTTAATAACAGATGGGTTTGTGCTGAATTATATACTAGTAAAATAATCAAAATGAATGTTTATAAGTTTAAGGACAAAAGTAAAAAAACGTTGCAACAAGTATTGGCTACTACCACCTGCCATATGCACACAAGAATATTTGATCATTTAGCACTTCTTTTTGCTTTTCATGATACAGGAAAGGCAAAATATTTCCATGTTTTCCTCTCTTGGAAGAGGGAGATGGCAATGTACTGTCATATTTGGCATTCCTCCATTCCCTAGTTCCATTTAATGTTACAAAAGAATTTTATTTAATAATCATTCTCTCTCTGAGATTATCTTATTCTTATCATGATGTCTTGTGACAGTTAAAGAGGTGGCATCACAAGTTAAACCCATTCTGACTGAGAAGCAACTTCTGGTGTCTGTTGCTGCAGGTGTCAAATTAAAAGATTTACAGGTTTGTATAGTTTTTTATTTTTTATTTTTATTTTTTTTCTCTGTATGTAATCAGTTTTAAAAATTCATCTGTAAATCAAGATGTGAAACCCTATGCTTTGTTATTCCAGATGGGGTGATTTCCAATGCATCCCATATGTGACTTCAATGTTTTTTATGTAGTTGATTATGGCATAATAGCTTCTTCATGTTTTTTGTGTCTACTTAACCAGTTTTCTTAGCCAGTTTGCTCTTCTTCTTTTTTTCTTTTTTTTTTCATCTAGCATTGGAAAATTAAATAAAACACTGAGTATAGCCTCTATTGAGTCTATTCACTTTAAAACATGCTGTCACTCAGAGACAGTTAAGAATGGCAGTATCTTCATATTACTGGGAAATTTATGCTGTTATATATATATATACAATCTTCCTAAAATTATTTGGTTTAACAATTGAATTTGCCATTAGTGTTTCCATGGTGTAAGAAAGTTAGGTTTGCTGTAGCAATTTCAATAGTGATGCTTAAATTGAGGCTATCCTATGATTTTATTTTATTTTATTTTTATTTTTTTTGCCTTTATAATGTCTTTTGGATGTGAAAAATTATTCCAAGGGTAAGGGCTCTTAAATCTTATGCAATAATTTCCTTTTGTGGACATTCTAAGATGCTTCCTTAATTCACTAAGCTGATCTTTCCCTGCTGATTCATATAATCATTTATTGAAGCGATTGGTTTGTTTTGCAAGGAATGGGCAGGTAATAGTAGATTTATTAGGGTGATGCCAAACACTCCTGCAGCAGTTGGCGAGGCAGCTTCTGGTATATATTACTTTTGTTGAACCCTATTATGCTGATCCATAAAAGCGCACTTGGCAAAATATCTTATGTATATAATTTGTAGAAAGTGAAGAAGAGAACTTTGAGTTCCAACTTTTACATTTGATGTTTTTGCACCAATGCACGCCTGCTAATTGTCGTCCGAATCACAATCCACTCAGTCTAGTTGCCAACAATGGCAATCTGTCGATAGGATTCAGTTCATTCCGTGAAGGGAGTATGTATCACAGTAGTTTAGGAACCTATTGATAGTAGTATACAGGAATGTGATTCTGTACCATAGGAAGTCCAGGAAATGTTGCTTTCATTTTCTGCTAGTGGCATTAAGATGCTTGAAGTGACATGCATATGCTTGAAGTACCATAAAATCATTTTATTTTCTTCTTTGATCAGTTTGGAGTGGTATGCTAATACTTAAAATCTAACTTTATCATGATTCACGAATGCCTTTCATTTTCTTGCATTCTTTTAGTTTGTATGTGTTCAGCATAGTGTTGGAAGTGCATTATTTCTAATTTAGACGTATTAACATAGTGATTAGCTTGGGGAGTGGCGCAACAAAAGAAGATGGAGACCTGATTTCATTGTTGTTTGGAGCTATTGGTAAAGTGTGGAAAGCTGATGAGAAACTGTTTGATGCAGTGACAGGTCTGAGGTATGTTGCTCCTTCGATTTTTCAAGAAACCGGCTAGCTGACCCGTTAAATGAGCCTTATCATGGGCACAGCTAGTGTTCACACTTCCTAGCATTTCCCATGCTGTGTCTGTCAAATGTGAAATGCAAATCTCATTTAGCTTTATGAATTACATTACATTGTGGAGTTATTTTTTTATCAGCGGAAGTGGACCGGCTTATATATATTTAGCTATAGAGGCATTGGCCGATGGAGGAGTGGCTGCTGGTCTTCCTCGAGACCTTGCACTCGGTCTAGCTTCTCAAACTGTAGGTTTATTGCCATTGATTGTACTTTCTGGATTCTGTTTTTGAGTTTTTCTCTAATATACATATGTTTCAGCTTCAATGTAATAGACTCTGTAACCATTTCTCTCTGCCCTCTTTCATTAGACTTATGTCAATATCTTGTGCCATTAAATTGGTGTTAATTTAGGCCAAAATTTGTTAATGTTGCAGGTACTAGGGGCAGCATCCATGGCAACCAATGCAGGGAAGCACCCTGGTCAACTTAAAGATGATGTTACATCACCAGGTGGGACTACCATAGCTGGAGTTCATGAGCTCGAGAAGGCTGGATTTCGCGGGACATTGATGAATGCTGTTGTAGCTGCAACAAAGCGCAGTCGAGAACTTTCTCCGAATTAATGCAACTTTTTTCTGCATGCTCACATACTATCTGGCTTAGAAACTTAAAAACCTGCAATCAGTTCTCTATTTGACTGATAAATTGAGGCTCCAGGACCATCTGTTTTGAGTATCAATCTCATATTTCTTATTGAGCTAAGTGTCTCTCCTGCACTTCAGTTTTGTGCTTCTTCAGAAATCATTACCAAATACCAATGCGAAAAGAAAATTCTATATGCAAAGTATTTTGACAAACATTTAACTGTATTACCAATCTTGGAAATTCTTGAGAGCTAAAAAAAGGGCAGAGGAATTGCTACATACATAATTTCCAACCAAAGTGCAACTCAAAATTACTTAATCTATATCCTGTAACAAATTGTTGATCATGTTTACCAGAGGCAAAGTGCCCTTGGTCATTATCTCTAACCTAGAAGTATTACTGGCATGAGAGAAAAGCGAGAGACCAAAAAATATGAGCTCACGAAGAAACAGGCGGGATGATAGAAATCCATGCCAATAACGGGGTTCTAGATCAAAAAACGCATCAAAGAATCTTCTCGTGGCTGGCAAATCGAGCTTCAGTAGAATATCCATACCAAAACAAAAGAATTCCCTTTGCCGCCTCCTCTCTATCGGCCACAGGTCTTTCCAAACAGATGCTGATAATTCGTTGCCCAGAAGGCTTCTCTCGGAACCTAGGTACTGAATGATTGCGTTGGCAACAACCGGAGCTGCAGCCAGAGTCCTTGCCACCATATATCCGGTCGAGGGATGAACCATACCTGCAGTACCGCCAATTCCAACAACTCGTTGGGGTATCACGGGTAGGGGACCTCCCATTGGGATAACACAACGCTCGTCTTCTTCAATGCTCTTGACATTGATACCTAAGTGCCTTAAACGAGCCACCATTCTTTCCTGAATATCCTTCATATCCAAGCCAGGACGAGCCACTAGCGAGGTTTCTTCAAGGAATATCCTCTGCGAGGAAAACGGCATGGCATAAAGAAAGGTCGGGATTCTTTTATTTCTCTCCTTTAGCTCCAAGTTACTGTTTAGGTGAGAGTCTCGCCAATCCATGAAAACCATCTTATTCAAATCGTAAGGGTGTTCCTCCACTTCTGCCAGAATGCCATACGCAACTTGATAGCCCGGATTATAAGGCTTATCGTACTGAACCAGGCATCTAGAAAAGCCAGTTGCATCAAGAACCACAGTTGCTTGAATCGTCACACCATCACTGCAAATCAACATGGATTTCGATTCTTCATGGATCACCTTTATAACCTTGGCTTGATGAAACTTAACACCATTCGCAATGCATTTCTGCATCATTTTCGATTTGAGTTTCTTCCTGTTAACCCGCCCATAAGGCCTGTCAAGATCTTTAGTCGTGCGGTCATCAATATACACCATAGCTCCAGACCAAGTGGTATCGAGGCAATCCAACAAATCCATGGCCTCGAATTCATCCACCCAAACTCCATAATTATTGGGCCAAATCAATTTGGGAGAGGGGTCAATTGAACAAACTGATAACCCAGCTTGTGAAACCTGCTGTGCCACTGCAAGCCCAGCAGGGCCACCCCCAACCACAGCTAGATCCACAACAATCCCTTTAGAGGGTTCAAACATAGGGAGCTCAAAATCAAGATTCTCTTTCTTGGTCACAGGCACAAGCTCTAATAGGGCACTACTGCTGGCCTTAACACGGCCAACATTCCTGCAAGATTTCCATGAACCAATCCTAATTTCCTGTTTTTGAGGCTTCAGGGAGGTAAACCCATGATGTGGGTGCAGAAATTCAAGCTCATTAGGGGTCTTTAGCAAAGTATCCATCACCCTTCCACACTACAATCTGGGGTTTCAAGATAACAGTATGTATGTACAAAGAACAAGGAAGACAGGAGGGAATAAATAGGGATATAGTGAAATGGGTTGGAGTAAAATTTCAAGAAATCCCACATAAATTAGTAGAGGAAATTAGAAAATTGAAGGACAGCATAGGTAGACAGTTGTAGGCTTACCATGTCGCAGGAGGTGAGTGAACAAAAAGAAATCTCATTGTTTTGGTTCGTGGGAGGAGAAGCTTGTGGTGTGGTGAGCAGTAGAGCTTTGTGGTGGGAACAAGATCACATGCTCTAAACATTTGGGTTCCATTTTAGCCCCTCCAAATGTACAAATATTTCACTGCACTATCTACTTATGTGCTCTCTTCTCTAATCTCTATGCATGGTCGATTTGTGAGAATTGTGTATGAAAGAATACATTTTATTCGGTGTTATATTTTTAATTAATTATAAACAATTAATTTCTTAATTAATACACATAAATTTGTCTCGTAAAAAGTATGTATAGTATTATATATAAGTAAAAAATATATATAATAAGTCTCGTGAAACTAACTTAAGTGATCAACCACCTAACTTAAAGTTAGAACTCTAACAATAGGGGGCTAGACTTCAAGTTGGTGGAAATGTAGCGATGAATAGACTATAGTAATAACATGTGAGACGTTTCAAAGTTAGCACATAATAAAAAGTTAAATTTTAAAATATTTTGTATAGAAAAATGCTATATATCTTTCGTCTAAACATTTATCTTCTGATGTGACTTTCATTCACTGAATGCTAATGAATTAACTGACTCCACCACTAATTAAAAATTATATTTAGCTACCTATATCATTACTATGTAGTTTCTTTTACCCATTTTCATTTCTTTGATTTAGTTGAGATTATTTGCTGTGAAGAGTTGTAAATAACAACAATTATTATATTGTGGCAGGATTAGGGTTTGCCATGAGTATTATTATTAACAATGCTCTATATTATACGAAGTATATTTTTAGTTAATATACTATGAAGATTCAATTATTATATATATTTAGTTAATAGATTATGTACCATCAATTATAACTGAATATACACAATATATTAAATATATATATCAACGTTCACAATGCGTTACATGCGTATGATAGACCTAGTTAACGTTATAATTTGCGATAAGAACAGAAAATCGTGAACTTGATTAGCATTTTCTTTGATCCATACAGCCCAAGAATGTCTGCTATGAAGTCCATAAAGATGGGCATCCCGGCCCAATAATAATCCAGAGGACTAGACTAACCTATTGGGCCATTGACTAAATCTACAGCCCAATCATCACCAAATTTGTACGGAGTATTATTATTAACCTTTACTCACCAGAGTTGTATCTCAATGGATATTACTGCGAGCTTTTATGAACTTTTGCTTGAATTTTAATGAAAAAGTGATGGAAAATAATGAATGTTTCACTTGTTAATTATGGTTTTAGGTGAACGAGAAACGCCTAAAAGTAGTAGAAAACAAGGGAGGTTTGAGTTAAGCTAGAAAGAAACCTATGATTATTATCCAATGTCTCTTGACATCTTTTAAGGTCTCACATTCCCATAAACAAAATATATGCATATGATATGCATGACAGCTCAACTGGTCATAAGAATGAAGTTTGAGAGCAAAGATCAGATTACAGAGATTGAGCCTCACTGGCTCGGGTCTTTTATTTATATATATATATATATATATATATATATTAAGATGAGGGATAGTGGGGGAACAGGCACCAGAAGATAACAGCCACATAATAATAGTATGTATGTTTCGCACTCATTGTTGCATCCATGCAAGACAACCCAACATCATCATCACACCATTCCTCTATTCTACGGAGTATATGTTTAATTTCTTTTGCACTAATAATTACCTACCAAGTGCTATATCTCACCACACGACTACATATTACAAAACAAAACGCATTCAAAATCAATAAAAATCAAGAAAATAATAAAGGCCGGAGAGGAAGCCAGCTCATTTCCCTTATTATATAATTATATAAATTAAAATTAAACCAGCACTTACATATACACAATGGCATTCTTGTCATTTTATTCAAATATGAAACCCAACTATATATTCAAATTTGAGTCTTAATTGTGTTCAAAATATATGTTATTAATTTTTTGTTATGTAAAATATTATATAAATTAATTGTGCATTTTATATGATTAGAGAAAAAAAATAATATTAAAAGGTGTTATATATGCCCCAAACAAGATCGAAGGGTCTCAAAAAGGAACCAAAGAGAACGCCCACTTGCGCAACAAACCAAAAACATCCATTCTATATATTAAATATTCTGGTTCATGAATCATCAACTAATCATCGTATTAAAAAATATTTATATTTTATGAAGAAAATATATTTCCCAAACAACTGTATTTCAAATATATACATGTGCTGTAATATATTGTACATACATACGCACGTAAAAATAAGTTAATTAAACTATACGCAGGTGCATAATAATAATGTATACTACAAAGTAATTTTCAAAATTAACAACACATATACATATATTATTTGAATTATTTGATTGAGATAGTAAACCGCTAGTAAATTTGTTTGTCCATAAAATGATATTAAAAATGCACCTTAAAAGTATCTTAAATTAAACCAAATTGGAATACTGACACGTCATGTCTATCAAATTAGGTATATCATATCACTCACAATTAAAAAAAAAAAAAGGAAAAAAGGGTATGTAATTATGTAAATACATGCTGACATGCATGAATCATGCTCAATAATTTAATTCTTGTAAATTTTAATTTTGTATTAATTAATAAAAAAATATTTTTTAAAATTACAGTAAATGTTATAAACTTCGAATTTAATTTAACGGATAAATATTGAAGAAAAATGTAATATATATTTTTGTAATTAAATAATAAATTAAACTGTAATTTTTTTTTTTAAAAAAAAAAAGAAGAGAAAAAGATTGAGGTGCATGCATTCCCACAGAACAACACTCGGATTCTGCTTACCTTGTCTGTCCCATCCCATGTTGATGTTGGACTAACATCATTCCAACTTCCACCGCCACTATCTTCTTATTAATTATTGCCCACTGCCTTCCCTTCCATTCGCACCATTATCACTCCAATTTTTATATTTAAATAAATAAATAAAACCCACCCAACAATAAAATATATATAATTATTAGGAAGTTTGAGAAATGAAATATATATGATGATTATTATATGAAAAATTTGGATCTCCAGTTTTAAAGCTAATTATATATATGTACTTGAATTTCTTAACTTCCCAGCCGCGTTGCTATATTTGTTGGCAGGCAAAAAGATTTTTAATTATGGGTGCCGGAGAATAAACGTACTGAGATATATGGATGGAGAAAGTAAGGTAATTTAGTTAATACTCATGAGAATGGTGGTACATTGATGGAGGGTCGCAGCTATTTTGTCGAGTTGTCATGGTTTCTCTCTGGCTGTGATGGCCGCCGCCGCCGCCGCTATTTTCGACTGCTCCGAGGTTTAGGTACACTAGCCTTGAATCCAGGTTAAGGTTGACCATGTTTCCACTGCCGGAGCTGGGAATATTGCGGTGGTGATGCTCTTCGTTCATTGCCAATGCCGCCGGGTATATCACGCCGGAGGATGAGTTGTTGTTCGCCGCTGCATTACCTGTTCAATATATATGAATATGAAATAGTAAATTTGTATTTTTCAGTGACAAGAGAAATCGCAATCACTATCTGGATGTGCACAAAATAAATTTTGTCTTGTGATTTAATTGTAAAAAATTAGAAGTCACAATGAAACAAATTAAATCAGCCTAAGTTATTTATAGATCTCAAGTTTGAGAGTGGACTTGTAGCATTTAGTTACCAAAGTTAATGGTATGACAAACTTGGCTGGATTGTTGAAATTTGTGTGTTTTTTTTTGTTAAAGTGAGAATCAGTTTTGAGTTACCTTCTTCGCGGGAGATGACCATGGCGGCGGATTGGACGAGCTCGAGGCACAGGCGGAGCTTGTTTGGCTCGATGTGGGCTAACCCGGGGATAGCACCCTTGAATAGAAAATCCGAAGTAAGGGTTCGGAGAATGTCCAACGGAGTGATGCCGTCGGCGGTTCTGACGTTGGGGTCAGCGTGGTGATCCAAGAGAACCGAAACCATGTCCGGCGACACCATTTCGGCGGCAATGTGAAGCGGGGTCCTCCCGGCCGCCCCGGCGGGGTAATTAACATCGGCGGCGCCGAGCTCAAGAAGCGCCTTCACAACTTCACGGCTACAATTCTCCACCGCATAATGCAACGCCAATGCCTCGTCGAGATTCAGCCCTTCTCCCATCACCATCAGCTTCACTAGCTCCACGTCCGACGAGTCCAGCGCCCGCCGCATTCGGCGGATCTTCTGGTCCTCTAGATCGGCGGCGGCGCCGAGGTCATGGCGGTGATGGTGGTGCGCCAATAGAGAGCTCCGAGCAAGGGAGGACTTGTGGCGAATCTCCTCAATTTTGGCCACCACATCGATGGGAAGATGCTTGGCTAGAACCTCAGGCGGAAGCCCCGATTTGGCTACCAAATGTGAACACGTACTCCATAGCTGCTGCATTTCTTGCTTCCCTGAAGCTATCAACACCCTCATCACATCCTCAATTGACGCCTTCTCCACCATGCTCGCAAGTTGCTTCTGCAGCAATTAATATATAATTTTTGAATCATATATAATTATTTGATCTGACAGTTTTAGAAACTTTTTCCATTGAGTTAATGGAGGGTAAATGGGTGATTGTGATCACTGTAGAAAGACAAGACTGGAGACTACTGAATAGAGAGAGAGCATATATATATCATTCTCCCAATTTGGATAAGTTTTGGGTTTGGAAGGTGAAGGCGGAGAAATCCAAATCAAGAAACTGAGGATATGATGTTACATAAAATCAAACATATACTGTCCTGAGTGAAGGACACTATACTATACAGATTATTGTCATCAAGAAAATAGAAACAAGGAAAGTGGGGGTGTCTGTAGCTAAATTATGTAAACAAAATCTAGAACAAACAGTTACTCAGATGATGAAATTTAGTAAAAAGAAAAACACGAATTTACCCAGATTTCTATGAGATCATGATGAAAAAAAAGGGACGATGTGGTCTGGCTTCTAATTCCAAATTAAAATCCAACACCGACAACCTTGTACAGTTGAGAAGGAAGGGAGAAATATAGACGAACGATTAAAATGAAAATTAAACCTGGGTGAGTAAAGCGAGCTGTTCAACACCGAAGGATCTAGCGGCGGAGAGAGTGTCGAGCGCGAGATCAACGGCGGAGGTGCAATGCGTATGCCAACACCCTCTCTCCCGACAATTAGGCCTGGGCTCATGTTTCTGCGGTACAATCGAGACCTGTCCACTGTACAAGAACTGCAACATCAACAAGAACACCTCGTACCCCACCGAGTTCACCGGAATCACCGACCCCCTCGGCGACCCGGCTCCCGCTCCGGCTCCGACCAACCCCATCCGAGTCCCCGGCGAGTCCGACCCGGGCGAATCCGGGCCACAAAAGAATTTCCTGAAGAACAAGCTCCTAGCCGCCAAGATACACCTGTGGGCATGAACCAAACGCCCCTCCACACTAAACGTTACGTCGCTGAAAGCCTGGCCGTTGATCAGCAGATTCAGGTAGTCCAACGACAGAGATCTCAGAGAGTCTTCAACACTACTCATACTGAGTATCCCGGCCTGTAGCCTGTAGGTGAAAGCAGATATATTTCTTGATGATGAAGAAGAAGAAGATGATGGTACTGATGAGATGATATCTTAGCTTTTGATGAATAATGATAGCTAACCTTGAACCAATCAGATTTCTTTCTTTCTTTCTTTCCTGTAATTTAATTTCCTCTCAGTTCTTACTGTTTGTTTCTTGGTTAAATACTCGGGTTTCTTGTGTGAGAGATTCTCTGGATGGTGTTTGCAGTGTGTGGTTAGTATTTTCTTCCTTTTCTTTTTAATGCTTCTTAGCTTCCTCAAAATTCTTTCCACTTTAACAGTTAACTAGCAATAAATAATAGTCAATTTATAAATATTTAATAAACTCAGCTAGCATGCTAGAAAATTAGGGTAAATAATAGTTTTATTTATTTAAGGGAGAGGAGCAATATGGGTGGCTATTCTGGGCGGCCGAGGTATATAAGAAAAGGGGAATATGGATAATAAAAAAATAATTTGTTTAAACAATATTGATGAAGTCATACATGCTGGGAGAAAATGATGGGCTATAATAAAATACAAATTTCGTTTTAAATATTGTTACATCTACTACTAATTTAAACTCATGCATCATTTTCTAATGATCTTATAATCTAGTAATACGAAGTGGTTCTTTCAATTTGAAAATCATAGGTCTAGAGTCCCGGTCATGGACGGTATTGACTCAATCAGTAGTGTGAGCATTTAATATAAATGTGCAATCGAACTATCAGTTTAGACTTTCAATTGAGATGATGCATATGCTTCAATTTGGTATTAAAGTTAACCCCATATCAAAGGTCATGGGTTCAAATCTCCACTATGGTCCACGTGTTGCATCAATTAGTAGTATTAAAAAAAAAGCTCATGCATCATTTTAAATGTAATTTAGTGCAATCACCCTTAAGGTTATTATAGGTAAAGTATTATAACCCTTTTCCCTATATCCTATCTTTTCTTTGTTATATATTAAGAGTGAAAATGAAGTGTTGATACACATTGCCCTAATTTCACTTTGGGTAAAAACTTTGGCTAAATGCTAAATGATGACACACCTGTTGCTGGTTGCACATTACTTAACAATCACAATTATCTAGTGTTACTTTTTTGTATTTTAATAATCAACTTTCGCATAATATGAAAAATATTTACAAATAGAATGTTAATTATATATTATATTCATTAAATACAATATGAAATATTTTTGTTCAATTCATGTCACGAATATGAGAGGTATATTTTTATGGATCTGATGCAAGGTTATGAGATTCAAGATATAGTTTGAAAATGTACAAATATGAGTTATAAAATGAAGGAACTAATTGTTTTGTAGCTAAATGCATTATATTATTGAAGTTGGTTAGGTACAAGTATGTAGATTTCAATTGTGAGTTGATGGATGGTGCTTTGAAAAGAAAGTGAGGAATCAAATTTTACTAGGGTTTCCCCTAAGGCATATATAGGGTCATGATATTATTTGCATCTTTCTTTTTAGGCACATCAAAGAAGATGAGATCAGAGTATATATTCTAGGGCTAATGTGATCTCATACTAAATGGATAATGTTACCTACCTTATAGATATTTTACTTCTATTGCACTTGTATTTAATAGGTAGTCTAATTCTATCTAGTGGAAAATAAAATTTTAATTTTTTATTTAAATTTACACCAAAATAGAAAAGATATTTAATTCGTAACATACCATAATATTCATAAAATGATAAAATAATATTTAACATCACAACTAATGATAATATAAACAGATTCTTAATGGGTTAAGCGAATTTATTTGTTAAGACACAAATTTTAACTAGTTCTTAATGGTTAACTTGTTAACGATCCAGAAAAGATTAAAAATAAACATTAACCAATTATTTTCGTAACACATGTTAATGGATTGTATCGCAAATTGCTATTCATACCTACCGGAATAAGGCTCAGGAGTAACCTACCTTGTCAATCAACTTACAAGCTAAGATAAGTGTTGATGATTATCTTGAAATAGATGCTTATTTGCAATTCCTAATAAGTATCCTTCTAGAAGCTAACACCAATCAACCTATCAAAAAGAAAACAATGCAAATTGGGGCCCTATTGGAATTCGGTATGTCTTCCAATGAAAAAACATTAGTAATTAATACCTTTGAACATTCAATGTTGTTCAATTAGCTAGGTTTCAGTGTTTGATGAAATAGTATAATTATGCTCCAATCTGAACATTACGATAATAATATATTAAAAATTCATCTCTTTCAAGTCAACCATGATCTTGCTTGCGAAAAACAAGTCGATGGGAGGTTTTAAATCAATATTTCATCATATCATATTCCTTCTATCCAAATTAAAATTTAATTGTGCATAATTTACCAGGATTGAAAATTAATTTCACTTTTGCCAACATATTTATCCATTTTGTCATGGTGTTAATTAAGCCATTATTGTTTTATGTTTTGTTTTTCCTTTAATTACAAAGTAATAATCTATATAGAGATTTCAATTCTATCCGTATTCAATGAATTACTAGTATTTATATCTCAACGGATAATAAAATACTCGCACAATTTAAGTAATGGGTATGGAGATGTGAGTGACATTTTTTATATCCACACAAGTGTAGGGCAGGTGCAGGGGGAGGTATCCTTGCCCTGCACCCACACTTATATAAATGTGCTTGTGTTATTAGTATTTATTTATTATATAGTATATGTATCTTGTATTATTAAAAATGCATAATAGATTGAACTTGTTGTCTATGTGATAATTTTTTAGCTATTGATATTTTAAAGTTGACTACATTAAGATCAATAAATTTAAAATGCGCTCATATTAATAAACTACCATGTACGTAGTGTGATAACATCGTGGTTACCATTCCAAATGGGCGGCCATATGTTCGATAATTAAATTCTAATTATAAAGTTGTTATTAGATTTAAATGCGATATTAATTACTCTCATGTCCCTTTTTATCTATTTGACTATTCATTGGTCAAACCAATTCTATCTTCTTTGCTTATTTCTATTAGTATTTTTTTTTAATAAATTTTAAATTTGATTTTTTTGTGTTTAATGGTATAGTACTTTTAATGTAATTGATAAGTGTTTATTTGTTCATATCCCCCCCCCCCCCTCATTAGATCATTACGGTAGCTGATCCTTGGTAGATATAAAATTAACCTGCAACTCTTTCTTGGCCACTTTGTCACGAACAAAATGACAGTCAATCTCAACGTGTTTCGTTCGGGCATGAAACATTGGATTGGCACACAGGTAGGTAGCCTCCAAATTATTACACCCCAGCTTTGGTGAGGACGATGAAGACAAACCAAGCTCCCGTAACAAAGACACTAACCACGTAACCTCCGTAGACACATCCGCCAAAGCCTTATACTCAACCTCTGTTGAGGAGTGTGTCACAGTGTATTGCTTCCGACAAGTCCAGGACACCAAATTATTCCCCAAAAAAAACCACAATGCCACTAGTGGATTTCCTATCAGCCGGGTCACCAGCCCAATCTGGATTCGAAAAAGAATAGATATCCATAGAATAAGATTTAGTAACGTGAAGACCAAAATGCAATGTACCTTTAACATAGCGCAGAATCTCTTAAGCAGACTCTAGTGCGACGCAATAGGGGCATGCATATGCTGGCACAATTTATTAACAACAAAAGCAAGGTCCGACAGAGTAATAGTAATATACTGCAAAGCACTAGCTAGACTACGGTAATGAGTAGGATTAGCATGGTATCTCAAAGGTTTCCTCAGTCCAAACCAACGAGACATGTGTAGCCAAGGCTTTGTAGTCCATCATGTCGGCACGCTTCAGAATGTTCTTCATAAACTATTGTTGCGAAAGAAGCAAACCACCATTATAAGAAACCGTCTCAATGCCCAAAAACAAAGTAGGAGCACTCATGTCTCTACTTTAAACTCAGTATCCATCCGCGACACAAGACCAAATACACGAGTAGAGTCAGAACCCATAATCAAAATATCATCAACGTACACGAGTAAATATAAATGAACAAAAGTAGTAGAATAGACAAACAACGATACATCAGTCTTGGAAGGACAAAAACCAACAGAGACTATAAAACCTTGTAACCTTGTAAACCAGGCACGAGGCGCCTGTTTCAGTCTATAAATGTGCAATCCAACTATCAGCTTAAACTTTTAGTTGAGATGGAGCACATGCTTCAATTTGATATTAGAGTCAATCCTGTGCAAAAGGTCATGGGTTCAAATCTCCGCATCACTCGATAAAAAATAGACTATGGTCCACATGTTGCTTGGAGCCCATAAAAAAGTAATCGGTCCGCACACGAGAGGGGCGTGTTGAGCATACATTATATAAACATAAATGTGTAATCTAACTATCACCCTAACCTTTTAATTGAGATTGAGCACATGCTTCAATTGGAGACGGTCCGTTCAGACGATGCTTCAACAGAGCCGTCATGAGGAAGCGAAGCGTTAGCTATAGCAGAGACCTGAACAACTGATACTAGATGAGGATAGAATATATGTCATTAACAATAGAACAGAACAGTACATAATATAAATAAGATACAATAGAATAGTCCAAAGGTTGTCCTCAACCCAACAATTGTACCCATTTGCAAGATGATTTGGCATGCTACATGGATTTATTATTTTCTCTTTTTTTTTTGGTTTTTTTATTATCCTATGTGTTTAGCAAGTTTGCTATAATAACAAGTTTGCTAAGTACATAAAATACTGCTATTTTTAGCTGACATAAAACTTTTTTAAAAAAAAATTCTTTTGTATTATATATATAATATAAAATGAAAGTGAGACCAATTTTTGAAAGCAAGAGAAAATTGCAAGGATGTAGAATAAATAGTAGAGAATTTGCAAATTTGATGATAGAGAAGTGAGACTCATTTTAAAAGTGAGAGAAATTTGTTGGGTCCAATCATTGACTTTAAGTATGGAGCAAGATTAAATCTCCGGATTAGCTGTCACACCCAATAAAGATACATACAATCCAGCGATGGAATTAGTTACCGTGTCCAACGACAAACATGAAAACTATTACACTCCTAATAGTGCCAACTGCCAAGTTGGACTTAAATTCGGGTTTGGAGTGTGGTGCACGTGAGTTATGACAAACACGTGTGTGAGGATATGAAGAGCAACTGTTTACTGTTAGAATGCCGTACTCCTGTGGCAAGGTAACTGTTAATTTCCCCTCAATTACCCACACTGTCAACTGTTAAAGTAAAGACAGCAGATTAAAAAAGAAAAAAAATCTGATTTTTGATTGACAACACGTCACTGGTTGTCCAATGATGTGTAATCCTACGATTTGACGTTTGACTTGTCTTTTTTTTTTTTTTTTTTGAAACCTGTCTCTCCTTCCTTGATCAACCACTTTGGATAAACAAATAAAAATCAGGTTATAAAAATTATAAAAATTGTTGAAAATTTTTATAAAGAAAAATATATGTATAATTTGTGTGTATATAATTAAACGTTTGTATAATTATTTAGAATTGTGAAGTACATAAATGATCACATTTAATATTAAATTATTGATAAAATTATTAGTTATGAGGTAATTACTTTATTGATCACGATTGTACTTGCTGAAATATTGTTATGAAATATTGAAGTTTATAGCATTTTGTATATATTATGACTATGTTTGGCAAACCTAGCTGAAAAGGTAGATGAAAGCTGAAAAGTACCTGAAAACTGAAAAGCTATAAGCTCGAAGCTGAAATCGGAAGAGCTGTTATGCTTAAAAGTGTTTGGTAAAATTAGCTTTTTGATAAGCTGATAAATGTAAGAAGACTAAAAAAGACATCTTCATACAATTTAAATAATTTTAAATTGAAATAGGTTTGTTTATATATTAAAATATAAAATAATAAAATCAATATATTTAAATAAAATATAAAGTAAGAACATATATTTGAAAATATGATGTTTATAATTCATAAGATTAGTTCATACAAAAATTAATGTTCAAACACAAATGTCAAACTGAAATTACAACCAAACATAATGAAAAGAAAATGTCAAAAGGGTTTTAATTGAGAAGGGTAAAGGATGTCATTTATTTAAAATAATAAGGATAAAGATGAAAAAAAGTAAAAAAGCTACTAGCTTATTTTTGAAAAACTACCTCAAATAGCGTTTCAAAATAAGCCCTTATTTTAAGCTACTAGCTTATTTTGAGAACATTACCAAACAGAGCTTATAGCTTATTAGTAGCTTAAAATAAGTTATAAGCTCCTAAATAAGCTCTGCCAAACAGAGCCTATATATACATATACATATAATAAGGAAAGTAATGTCTCATCCTTTCAATCTTTGTTCTTACAATAATTGGACCCAATGAAAATTTGTAGGATGTAAAAAATGTCTAGGTGGGTAATAATCCATCTTCAATAATAAATCGGTACTCTTATCTTGTATTATTTCCGCATTTATTCACTTTTTTTTAATATTTATTTTGGATAATAGTATTGTTATTCGCAAAGCATAACAATAAATAGACAATATTATAGTACTCAATGTTAAAATTATATTTATATTAAAATTATATTCATAAAATAATAGTATATAAATTTTGAAACATTCATAAAATTTATAATTGTAGATTTTATATTATATTAAAAAGTACAATTATTAATTTGAGTAATAATTATGGTATGATTAATATTGTTAAAATATGATTTTTATATATGATAAATAATTAAATATAATTATAACAACCTTTAATATATATTAACAAAATTTTAATGCTGTAAGAAAAATTTTGTCTAAGAAAAATGATAGTACAATTTTTGTAGTGAAAACCTATAACTCATTAAGTATAGAAATATAGACAAAGAAAAGGTGTCAAATCAATTACTAAACTTAATATTTATGTGCAATTGAGTCATTGAACTTAAAAAATGCGTAATTAAATTATTAAATTAAACAATTAAAATGTGTACATAATTGGGACATTTTTTTTAATTATTCTCGCTAAAATCCAATCATATTACTTACATTCAACTTAAATTGCGTTGAAAGAAATAAAAATAATAATGTGTCAATTGCACATATTTAACTTGTTTGACGGTTTGATTGCACACTTTTTAAATTCAGTAATTCAATTAGACAAAAGCGATAATTCCAGTAACCTATTTGATACTTATTCCAAATATAAACATAAAATATATTATGGTAATAACATGAATTTATTTTTATAAGTTATATAAGTTTCTTAGATATACTGAGTACGGATTGCGTTCAAATGAGAATTGTGCGCCCATGAAAGAACTAAGAACGCTTCACAGCGCGCCACGTGTCCAGATGTAGTTGCACCTAAGGTTATAACTAGGTGCACTTAAGTGTATGACTGTTAACAAGATAAATTACTTGCACTTGTAAGTGAAAATTACATCTGATTCGTTGATCTGGACATGTGAACGGCTGTGAATCGTTTTTATTTCTCTCCTGGGCACCCGTTCTCATTAGAACGCGCCCCTACTGAGTACTATGGTATTATATAATATTCTTGATATATTGTCAATTACGGTTATATAGTTCTGGAAATGAAGCTTCCTTATTTTTTAAATAATAATAATAATAATAATAATAATAATATAATAATAATAATAATTATTATTATTATTATTATTATTTTAGCAAGTTGTAAAATCCTTTGTGGGTTCCACCAAGTCACCAACAACGAAGCTGATTCGATTTGATATGATGGTGGTGACTTTGATAAAGTAACTTATAAGGAGAATTATAGGAAAATAATGAAAATTAGATCATTTAATATTTGTATTTATTTTTTTTATATGTTTTTAATCTTCATTTACAAGCAAGGAAAATAAGGGAATAAAAATTAGAGTTAATTCCATTTTTGGTCCTAGATTTATAGATGACAATCCACTTTTAGTCCTCTTTTATTAAAACATCCTCATTTGGTCCTAGTATTATTGCGGCATGATCATTTTTAGTTCTCCATCAACAAAATCGTCAAAATATTGTTAAATACAAAGGCATTTCAATCTTTTTTATACAAATTATGTTGAGCCGTTATATTTTTTATGTTTATTTTTTTGAAAACATCCATAATTAAAGACCGAAACATCTTCAAATTTAACAATTTTTAAATTGTTTTGTTGATAAAGGACAAAAAATGATCATGTCACTATAATACTAGGACCAAAAGTGGATGTTATAATAAAAAATGATTTAAAGTGAACTGCTACCTATAAATCTAGGACAAAAAATGGAATTAACTCTAAAAATTACATTATTTAATATCTTTATTCATGCTTCTCTCATTTAAAGTAGATGTTACTACGCTATACTAACATTTGTAAGTCAAAGGTCCTGTTTGATAACATAATTAGCTTATTAGTCAATTTTGACTTATTTGACTTTTATAACTGTTTGATCTGGTTAATAAACCAATATAAGGATTTGATTAATTAGCTTTTTGTATATGTTTATTGTTCCAAAACGCTAAAATTCAAAAAGTTACTTACAACAATTTTTTTGATAAGTTTTTTGAAAAAGTCATTTTACATGTTATCAGTTATCAACTAACAGCTAATTTATGAAACACATTTTTACAATCAGCTAATGCTAACAACTAGTCAAACCTACTAACACAATTAACAGTTAACTGTTGTTTAGCAAACATCCCAAAACTATTTCTTTTACATCATTGAAATTCCAACTGATCTTTATAATATAATATAATAATAACAAAAAAATTATTATAAAATAAAAAATTAAAAGAAAAGTCTAAAAGATGCCAAAAGTCACACAAAAAAAAAAAATAGTTGCAATTGTTTACTCAACAATTGAAAAACTTAGAATACAAGTTCAATCCTTTTACGGTTGAGAATCGCCTCATTTAGTCCAATCGGAACAAATAATTTACAACCTATTTGATATTATTCACCCGTTTGATCACTTTCTTCTATTATTTTAATTTCAATAACGATCCTAATTAAAATTATTATTTTTCCTAATCTGAAAACATTTATGTTAATATATGTTCCTCAAAGTAAATTTAACAACCAAATCAGAAGATTTGTTCCCTAAAAAGTGGAAAAAAGTTGCAAGGCAGAGGTGTACGTGTACTAATATTTCCATCGTGCGAAGGAATTGAAGATTTATCACTTTTAATGAAAAGCAACATAAAAATAATCTCTCACTCTCAAGTCTCAACTGTAACTATAATTTAAATTTAATTAACTAATTAACCTCCAAAACGTTGTTTTCACAATATTTTAGGATGCAAAAGTCTTAGATTTTGGCGACTTCTTTAAAAAGAATGATTACGACTTGAAGGCAGGCATGATTAAGGCTTAATGATTAAAAAAACTCAAATCTTTACTCTGTGAAATAATAATTAAACTTTTTTTTTTTTGAAAGAATTGGAATGAATTAATTATAGCATTCAAACCAAGAACATCACATATGAAATCTGGAAGAATGGCATACCACTCCATGGATCACACAAATAATGAATTTTTTTAATTTAGTATTGTGAGAGCTATAAAGTGGATATTCATTAATGAATTCGGTCTAGAAAAATAGTCTGTCTATGAGCAAGGTTGTTGGGGTTTAAATTAGAAAGAAAAAAGTTCAGGGTGCAAAAAATATACTTGAGTGTGGTGAAAATGTGAAATTTAGACACATTGAAATGCTATAAAAAATATTTATGACAGTACAAAATATGAAACATAACCAATTAGATAAAATAATTTGAATAGAAAGGACACTATATTCATAAATACTTTTTAGTTTTAATTTCTTTTAGTTAGATCAACATTTAGTTTTTCTAAATTAATTTGAATACGATGAAATATAATATAAATTTGTATATTATATTTATTAAATGATTTATAAAAAAACATACTAAAAGAACATTTAATTTGTTAATTAAATGATTCATAAAAAGTATACTTAAAAACCATTTTACATGTCTTGTGAATGGATGAAAGATGTAAAATAAAAGAGGAAAACTAAGGACAATTGCTGCAAGTGAGATTCAAATTAAACTGTGATATAAGCTTTTTAATATAAGTTTAGAGTTCCAACCAATTAATTAAGTTACTCAAACATTTAATAATTTATTTATAAGTATAGATTTTATATATAAGTTAAGGGGTGGAAGGGGGGGGGGGGGGAG
>NC_044916.1:29961524-29967431 GCF_003576645.1 Ipomoea triloba | reverse complement strand
GGGGGGGGGGGGGGCAGCTGCGGCCCCCACTGTGGGTCCGCCCCTATATATATATGGGACTATGGGAGGGTTCATGTGAGAGTCGACTCTCAAATTAAAATCTCAGGTAAAAAATGAGTACTGTTTATCTATATCAACAATTTAGGATTGATAGAAAATAAGGTGTAAAATGAGTTGTGCCAATTTTATAAATATTATAAATTTAAATATTTTTAATAATTACAAAATTAACTCGTATTTTTTTAGTGCATTCTCAACGATGAATTTTGGTGGTGAGTCCTCACTTTTATATGTGATTGTTTTCATTTAAACTTACCTCTCTCTTTGAACCCCCCCCCCCCCCCCCCCCCCCCCCCCCCCCCCCCCCCCCCCCCCCCCCCCCCCCCCCCCCCCCCCCCCCCCCCCCCCCCCCCCCCCCCCCCCCCCCCCCCCCCCCCCCNATATATATAAAAGAGAGAGAGAATTGAATTTGTTGAGCATATAATATATATAAACATAAATGTGTAGTCCAGCTTAGGCTTTTAGTTGAGATGAAGCACATGCTCCAATTGAATTGAATTCCGATCGTACCTCATTCAAAATACATTTTTTTAAATAAAAAAGATGCTATATATATATAGATTCGATTGCTATCGTAATTGAAATATCATTCTAATTATTGCGTATAATTGAAAGGAGACAAACTGCAAATAGGAAGTGCAGTGGTTGGCTGGTCGCCAACAGTTCTTATATCGTGGACCGCGGTCCCAAAACGACGTCGTTTAGTAAGTGGGAGATGGAGTCCCGTAATTGACACTACAGTCCATTCCAAAAGATACTGCCTTACATTTGTTTTGATATTATCGAATGAAACTGTAGTTATATAAAAAAGTAACTGTAGTTGTGTTGAAAAGAAAGTGCAGTGTATATGAAAAGATACTGAATAACAGTTAACATTTGTGTTTGATATTATCGAATGAAACAGTAGTTATATCAAAATGTAACTGTAGTTGTGTTGAAATGTAACTGCAGTGTATATGAACAGATACTGAATAACAGTTTCACTTTTGTGTTTTTATATTATCGAATGAAACTGTAGTTATATCAAAAAGTAACTGCAGTTGTGTTGAAAGGTAACTGCAGTATATATGAAAAGAAAGTGCAGTATATATGAAAAGAAAGTGAGTGGCGCGAATTCATCCGTCTGTTTTCATTAATCAAAACGACGTCGTTTTGGGACCGCGGTTCACAATGCATTGTGGACCACGGTCCACGATATAATTTGCGGGTCGCCAAATGATAATACCAATTAAATATACAATTAATGTGATGATTAAGCTACTTCTATTGAATTATTTTATCTCTGCGGTCATTATTAAATATAAAACAAAGTTTTGTCAATTGGTTAATTATTTGACTTGTATACTAATTAGGGGCTTTGTATGAGACTATCACGCTGATACGGTTTGCCTTTGGGAGAACATAATTTTAAGCCACCATACTATGTCCGCCTCCTCTCCCACCGTTTGACTTGTGTTTTAGGAAAAACTATCATCCGAACATGTGCTGTCCTGAACATCACATTTTTTTTTTAAATGTAGATTTGAAGGGGCGATAACATCAAAGAAGATATATATAGTGATTATAATAAGATCTATTATATTTATTATTGCAAAAATCCGTCTAGGCGTTAGGTGTCCCTAGACCGTGGCGATTTCCCTCCTAGTGCTTAATTCGGCAAACTTGACCACCTAGCACCTAACTCAGCTGAGTTAACTTGTCCATTTCGATTGAGTTAACCAAGTTAATTTGGTCAGCTCGGCCTTTCTAATTTTTTCTATATATATATATATATATATATATATATATATATATATATATATTATTTAGCCGCATAGGCGCCCGCCTAGACCGTCTAGGTGCTAAGCGTTCCTCTAGCGCTTAACGCTTACTGCAACCATAATTATATTTGAGTTAAATGTTATTTAAATATATGATACACATAGGATATTAAAGAATGTGCTTAGTCTTAATAATTAAATGGTTAAGTAGATAGATAAATTACACTTTTATGTTTATATATTTATATGCATAATATATACACATTCTTAGAAAATTGTTTTTTTTTTTTTAAAAAAAAAAGGGCAAGACAGACAACATTGCATATTATTAAAATGATGAATAGTGTCACTATTGTTATTATGTGGTATTTGAAGTATAGTCTGGTCCTGTCTTTATTGTCACTTTCTTGGAACATCGTCGATGTAGATGCATTATATGTAACACATTCTTGGGTATGTGCTGTGTTCACTTTGCTTCCTGGGTTTCATATAAATATATTTAAAAAAAAAAAAAAGTTAAAAATTGGATGATTTGACAAGACATGAAATGGCGGGGCATTCATGTGATGAACTCAACACATAGATGACAATATAATGTAAGAGTGAGTGGTGAGGTGAATGATGAGATGAAGACAGTTTCTTCGTTCTCCAGTCTCGACGGTGGATGGGGTGGTCCGACTCCCAGTCACGAGGGGTATGAGCCGTACGATGAGGCCTCGTCGTGACATGGTGGCGTACATCTCTCCATCCATCACATCTAATCTAACTCACTGACTAACTGACGAGGTTTTTAGGGAGAAAAGTGTTGTCATCATCAACCAATTCAACTACTCATACTCCAACTCTTGCCTGCATATATGCCAGCCTTAATTGCCACTATTTTTTTTCCCTCCATAAAAAAAAAAATCATTTTTCAAAATTATGATCGTACATTTTTAATGTCAAAAAATAAAAATAAATGGGCACGCATGCATGATATGATGTCCAAAGATATATATTGGAATAGGAGTTATGATGATTGAATAAGTGAAAAGAAAAGACATGGATCTGATCGATCTATCTAACGTCTCTTCAGATCATCAATCATTCCTTTTGCCGGCCGGCCTCTCATTGATATGATCCATCCATCTTTCCTATACGCACATCTATCAGTACAGTACCATCCACCCAGCCCAATTTAAAGATTTGCAGTAATCTAACTTGGATTGCACCTCGCTACTTAGCTAGCTAGCTACCTGTAACCAAAACATACAGTCATAAAAATGTTAGGTTTTTGCATTTTAATTAATTAAGACCGGCAGGCCAGGCCAGCTGAGCAGAGGTGTACGTGTCAATGCATGCATGAACGCATGCACATGAGAAATATATGGGTGGCATATATATATTGCAGAAATTAAAGTAAGGTAGCTCCATGCATGGCTGGCTCCATCTGTATGTACGTTGCTTATTAATGGCTCCCTATGCGCAACTACACTGCAACAGTGCTCAGTGGTTGAACGAGAAATCAAAGGATTCCAGATCGAGCAGAATGTGTGGAGCCAACCAAACCAAACCAAATAACATCTGAGATGAGGATGGAGTAGTCAAAACAATTTTGCACAAGTTGGCTGTTTTCAATGATAAATGTTCGTTTTCTTAGGTGGTGGGGTTTAACACCTTTGTCGCATCTCAATTCTTTGGTGCTGGTCAGTGCAACTCCAGTCGAATTGATTAACCAGATGCCTTAGTAATCACAATGTTATAAGTTCAACTTTCAACTCAAGTCTGACCTATTGATAGCTTCTTAGTTTAAATCGGTCAACTATACACAACTTAAGTTAAGTTGTACTAGTTTATATCATTATGGTCATTTCCAACTAGGATCACAAAGCAGTAAATTGCTATGTTTTATAACCATGCGAAATAAGAATCTCACATTACCAAATCATCTTCGTTTATAGATCTCCCATTGCCTAACCATGGCCCACTTTTGATTTATCAGGAAGACGATATTACATAAACAAAGGGTAAAAAAAAATACAGTACATGAGAATATGAGAAATATTACTCTGTTTTAATTGGCAGCTTCCTATTAAATACAGTTGCACCTAATAATTGCAGTAAGGGATAGTAAACGGTCAATTCAAGCACTGGACAAAACATCAGTTGTACTATATACATCTGTGTCAGCGTTATTAATTTTTTTATTTATTGACAGTGGACAAAAAGAAAATAAAAGTAGTTATAAAGAAAATCAACCATTAATATCAAAATGCATTACACTCCCATTTTGTTTGTTATGTATAATATTTATTAGTGAAATATAATTCATTGTTTTATTTTTGTATATTTTAGTAAATTTTATAAAGTCTAATCTAATTATTAATAATGTCAGGCAGACATTTTTACAAGGAAGAAGTAGTATAATTTATTAATTTTAGTATTTAGTATTTTTTTTATAGTAATAATAGGAGAGAGAGAGGGGTGTGGGGGCAATGCCCCGACAAGCGTGGGCTTGTCTAGTCATGTCAAAACTACATTTAATGGTCTCATGTTGATGACTGATGAGGAAATAATAACTTAACTGCTCTATATTTTTGTCTTTTATTTCAATTCTTCCCTTCTTTAATTGATGGGAAAGTCTGAATTACCAAATGTTTTTTGAAGGAAACTCTTTTTAACGATCTTAACTCATAACAGATTATCATAAGATAATTCACTTTAAATTGTTTATTATTAATCGATTCAAGTACAAAAATATTAATAAATAATTTTTTATTTATAATTACAAAGTCAATTGTCCAACCATATTAGTTAAGGTTACCACAAAACCTATGCACGCTCATTTTAAACCTGCATACTCTCTTCCTATGAATAAATTACACTTTATTAACTTCTTTATTATTTTATTTAATTTTTTATTAATAAATAAAATAACTTTTTTTTTTATCTAGGTTTATTATCAAGTCTAAATGTCCATTTATAAAATTACTGTCTCCTTGTTTTTTAACTTTATTTTGGAGCTAGTGATTATCTCAAAAGGACATGAGATTGTTTTTGCATTTTTGTATAAGTATTGTTCTCATTTTAACCTACACCAGAAAGAGCAATCATATTAATAGAGCACCTAAAACATAGAAGTATAATTACATTTGAAATAAAGATTTATAATTATCCTTAATAATTGTAAACACAGTAGTATTGGACAAGGAAATCAATATTCTTCCTTGTACAACATCAAATGGTTGCAACAACTATTTATGCTTTCTGAATTAAAGTTGCACAAAAGAAATCTAGATCTACATTCTGCTCACAAAACACAAGATTTGTGTCTTTATATAATTTACAACTGACAACCAACCAAGGAATGAAAAACTAAGAACACAACATGAACCAAAACTAGCACCTGTAGGAGAAATATAGAATGTGACATGCTCAGAAGTGAAAAACTAGTTGATAGTCGAGCCATTTTTGCGTTAGACGATTGCCCAGAACTTTTTTCTGCAAATCAGGACTTGTTCCATTTTCCTTTTATTGTCTTCAAGAAAATGCAACTGGGCGTCCCAAAGGAACTTTGGAGCTAGATCTTTTATCCTAGATACAAGAGCTTCTTCATCTCTGATAATAATAAATCCCTGCACATTAGCAGATGGTGCTAAGATTACTTGCAGCTAAACATGGAGTTTCTGGAAAGAGGTGCCATCAGCTCCAGAAGTTGAAGTTCTTAGTAAGCTAGGCTCAAAATAGTTCAATTCAGTTAATAACAATATGGTGTCTTCGACTCTTCGGTCAATCCTGTCGATCCATTTTCCTTCCAGAAAAGGGAAGGCAGCATACCTTTCATAAGACACTAGACTAGGACAGAAAATATGGAACACTTCGCTGGCTTCCCCGGCACTTAGAATAATATATATATGCAATAATTTTGATGGATGGGTACCACTCTATAAGAAAATCAATCCCCCCCCCCCCCCCCCCCCCCCCCCCCCCCCCCCCCCCCCCCCCCCCCCCCCCCCCCCCCCCCCCCCCCCCCCCCCCCCCCCCCCCCCCCCCCCCCCCCCCCCCCCCCCCCCCCCCCCCCCCCCCCCCCCCCCCCCCCCCCCCCCCC
>NC_044916.1:29952646-29960624 GCF_003576645.1 Ipomoea triloba | reverse complement strand
CATATGGTGTCTTCGACTCTTCGGTCAATCCTGTCGATCCATTTTCCTTCCAGAAAAGGAAGGCAGCATACCTTTCATAAGACACTAGACTAGGACAGAAAATATGGAACACTTCGCTGGCTTCCCGGCACTTAGAATAATATATATATGCAATAATTTTGATGGATGGGTACCACTCTATAAGAAAATCAATCCCCCCCCCCCCCCCGCCCCTCCCCCACCTCCAAAGAATCACGTAATGCTAGAAGACTCACGGATTGACAATTGCATATTCTGCACTAACAAGTTTGCATTTGCTATAAATATAGAATAAAACAAATTTTATTAGTGTTTGGTAGACCACCTATATTCAACTCCCTATTCTCCATCACATGAAATATGTGGTTCAGAAAGTTATGCAATTTTTTGTATAATCTATTGTTAAACTCTTGGTGAAAATACACATTTATATTATTTTATTATAGTTATCCACCACACTAATGTGGGGTCTGATATTTTTTAATGGGTCAAACACGTAGAAATATTTTAAATAGGCAATGTTTGGGGTTCAATCCCAAGACCCTTTGCCTACTCTTAATACTATACTGATTTACATGTTTAGCCTAAACTAAAAGCTTAAATTGTCATGAGGATATACATATATCATTTTTATCCTCAAGTTAATAATTGTCTCAATTTGAGGATTTACTATTTAATCTTTCTAATTGCTCTGTGTGCCTGTGTAAACCTACCGTTTGTTAATGATGTGATATAATCAAATTATTTTCTAGTTAGTGACAAGCTTAACTCTTTTGCATAGTTTTATGAAAAACTTAATGCAGACATAATCCTAATTATATACAGATTGAACCAGGAGTATTGAAAACTGGAAAGTTAGGAATTACCTGAGGTCTTATCATACGATCCATCTCCAGCATGATATCTTCAAGCAAACAACCTTCTTCGTAATTTGTATAGTGAGAAAAAATATGGTTGGCATGCAACAGATCGTATGACCGTGGATATGTTGAAAATGGCTCACACCTAGAAATTCCATACAGAATTTGTTATGATACTTTCTATTGAATACTGTGAAAATTAAGTTGTCCAAAAATTTGATACAGCATACCAGTCATGAAAAGTGCCTACTAGACCACGGTCATAAATGGCAGACAGGGTATTGTTCATGGTTACAGGAACTACATTCATCACCCAGATTGGCCATGTGTTCAAAGCAACTGCAAATCCACCAAGGAAAGCATTCATGTCCATGACATTACGTATTTGATTCTCTTCAACGCCCATCAACCTCCAATAATGGCGAACTTGGTCTTGCCAATAGATTGTGTCCGACAAGAATTTCTCACGATCAACACCTGTACCAGATGTAGCGTGTTAAGACTTGGTTATGCTTCATCATAAAATACAAATCCTTACGATGGATCTATTATTATAGGAATGTAGAAAACTTTAGTAATTCAGTACCTTAGAGATCAATGCCATACCCTACTTGGCCATTAATAGTATTATAAGAAACTCTCCAAAAAACCAATTGAAACAACACGGAAGCTTTGAAGACTAAAACGAGTCTACTCAACAAGAATTACTTTACCTTTAATCATTAGCCATATGAATCTTGTACATATAACATACTTGATGCAAAGAAATATTTTCATGTCAACAATAAATATATTTTGCAAAACAATTTTGTACAGCATAGAAAGTTAAAACTCAGCAATCATTTGATAAGTCTAAACAAATTTTTTTTTACACAAGAGTATTAGCCATAGTTTCAGATATATATGTAGATAAAACAAAAGAGAGTTAAACAAACCTATTTGCACAAGACTTTGTGAATACTCTGAAAGGCGCTGTGGCCGAGGAGGGAGCTTTTTAGAGTTAGATTTCGTGTTACTTAGTGTAACACAGTTCCTCAGAGGTGTTTTCCATGACGGTTTAGAATCATCCGCAGAATCGCACAAGTTCACTAAATGCTGCTCTGCACTATGCTGAAGGCATGAATTATTTTCTTGTTTGACCCATATTGCCGTTTGAACTTGTTGAGCAATTAGTTTCCAACACATTGCAGAAGTAATTGTCACTAACTTATTCCATATATCTGGGAAATCCTTATCCTTTCTATAAGCAGGTGGAGCCGAATAGACAAAGTATCCATTTGATCTTAAAAGGCGATTCACTTCCTTGAGTAGAATACCATCTGCAATAACCACAAAAAGAAATGATGAGAAGTGTTGTTCCAAGCACTGCTACACTAGCATGGAATCTTTCATGTAGATCATGTAGGTAGTGCATAAGCAAACACAGTACATTGGTACGAATCAACATATTGAAATCTTTCACCATACTCAGTAGTAGAAGTAGTAGTAATCATAATACTAATACCAATAATATGGGAGAAAAAATAGGACAATTCCACAAGACTTCTTCAAGGATTTAGTTCTCTTCTAACCTTAAATCATTTTAATTTCAACCCAAGATTCCTAAATCTATTTCTCTGTAACAAAATATTATGTGTGATAGCAAGAACACTTTGGAAGCACTTAAATTAGAAACTTTTGAGCCATTGGTGGGCACATAAAACTCACCATTTTCATGCCAATCAACACGACATCTAGAACAATGGACCATTTCAAAGGAGTTACTTGGATATGGAAGTTGTTTAGTGGCTAAAGCAGCAATCACTGCACCAATCCCTCGTTCTAAAGCAAACTGAATTTGATTTTCATGACCATCTTTTGGAGCAAAGGACATAGTTTCTATGTTCAAAGGAAGAAGATACGCTGAGAAACTAGCAACGCCACAACCAACATCAAGTACTTGAAATACTCCCGCAGAAGGCAAGTCACCTTTCTCATTGGTAGTCATATTCCCTAATCTGCATCAACGAAAGTAGTAAAATGAATTCGAGCATTTTATCCTTATATTTGCTTTAGCATGTGCGTTATACAAAATTACAAATTCCTCGTAAAGTGTTCAGCCTGAATCAACACCTACAATGATGCACTATATTCATTTTGAGAAACAAAATTCTAATTGGTGAAGCCAAAGTGTGTGTGTGTGTGTGTGTGTGTATACATATATATTAATTTATTTATTTTATTAAATAGGCCCCCAAGAACTAGGGGCCCTAGCCGCACATTGCTAGGGCTGGCTATGGTGCCATGTACCTCTGAATGTACTCAGAAGCTCCATTCTTGAAATGAGTTCCACCACCCGGAAACCACCAGAGTTTATCCTTCTCATGTACCCAATTTTGTCCTCCTTTGACTTCAGCAAGATGTGAATGGTTGACATTGCTTCGCCATACATAATCCCTGCTAATAGGCCACCTTATTGGTATCTTATAATCAATTGGTGGTGGCACCAAACAAAACAAGCGCCTCTTTAATGGAGGACAATGCCTCTCAAGCTCTTCCCTCCTTGAACGATCTAATTTTGGCAGTAACTCTTTAACATAAGATGCATCATTACAGGGAATATACTCATTGAATTTCAGAGGGCAAACATTCACTCCAGTTTCTGGGATAGTAAGTGGTACCATTCGATAAGTAAGAGCAACTTTGTTTGTAAATGTTGGACTACCTGCATGTAAGTGTAAAGAATAGGAATCATAATGTGCAACCATCCAAACCAGTAAAAAAATGCTCTTTACCAAAGGACAAATATTAAGCAGTAAAAGGAGCAAATCGACATGTGAGCTTGATGTACAAACCAAACTCAGATTCCCCTAAAATCCTAACAAAGATAAGACATACCATTGTACTTAAAAGCCTTTCACATTTTATTGATGGATAAAAACCACTAGGCTCTTACCCACATCATTAGAAAATACCACAAAGTCAAACTTGGATATTTCACAATTGTACAGAAAAATTTTAGTTTTATATATAAGCTCAGAGCCAAATTTTATCCTCCAATGCCTAAAGTTTGAGTACTATAGAGCACAATTGCAATTAAGTGATAAACACTTCCCCTAAAGCAAGGTGATTTGATCCAAGCATAAAATCAGTTGCTTGAGCAAGATTTGAAGCCAATTACCTTCTGTATATTAAAAAACTACCTACAGAAAAATATCATCCAGTACGCACATCTTTTCATAGGTTGGGTAGAGAAGCTTAAACCTCAAAGAGTTCCTGATTCTATCTGCAGAATCTCAAAACAAATTGGCATGGGCAGATCTCTTTTGTCCCTCTTCAAGGTATAACATCTGACTTACTTCATAACTATAGCCTAATTTCTCAAACTTGCAGATATATTGCAAATAGTCCATTGGGAAGTACTTAAGTGTTAGTTGGAGCAACTAAAAGATTCCCTGTTTAACAAATTGAATGTGCACTAATACATTGAAACCTACTTGCAAACCGGGAAATGCTTCCAACTAGCATAGTAAAAAATAGAACCATCCACATATCAAGAACCCATACATGTTAATACATAAAAATTAATAACAAAATTTCAATCTTCAAGTACAGTTCTTTTCTACACTTGCTTTGAGCTAGAAATCCCTTATCGAACTATCATTTTCCAAGAATTCACTCCCCCAAAATAACTCAAAGAAGAAGGAAAATGAAATCTTTAACAGTGAACTAACCAGAGGGCGTTTGTGATGAGTTGGGATTGGAAGAGACTGCAATTTGCTGTTCTTGTTGCGGGAGTTGCTGAAGGGTATAGAGAGGAGAAGAAGAAGAACCGGTGTTGCTGAAGAGAGTGCCGGTGTAGAAAGATCCAATCATTACCAAGAGAGACACCATTATCGTCTGCCCCGCCTTCCAATCGAATGCCCTCATGTTTATCAATGACCCTCCTCCCCCCATTTCTCTCCCGCCCTCTCTCCACACCAATATATATTATGAATATTCGAAGTTGAAGTGTTAGCTCATTGTACAGAAAGCTCTGAGTTGCAGAAGCTAAGCATATTTCTTGCTTATAGTGAGATCGAGAGATCCAAATCGGTTCAGCTCAGATTATGAATTGTGAGGCAGTCTGAAATTCGTTTGTCCCGTTTTTTATTTTTATTCCATGATGAATTGGGCGTAAGTTAATTGGGCCGATTATATTCTAAAACCCAGGCCCATTTACCAAAAGCAGGCTTTCAATCGTTCGGGTCCATTTCATCCACTGAACCCTATAATTCCACATCGGCAAGTGCTCTGCCGGATTGCCCGTCGCCGGAAGGGGGAAAATGAAGCACGTGAATTCAATCGCCGATAAGATCTTCCGGCGTCTAATCGAGACTAGGAATTATAGGAGAAGCATGGCATCACTGTCGTCCGGCAAACGATACAAATCAGTGGCCAGAGAAAGGGTGGACGCTGTGGTAGTAGGGGCAGGCATAGTGGGGATAGCGGTGGCGCGAGAACTGGCCGTGAAGCATGGCAGAGATGTCCTTGTAATCGACTCTGCGCCCACTTTCGGTACCGGCACTAGCTCCCGCAACAGTGAGGTCATCCATGCTGGCATCTACTACCCTCCCAATTCTCTCAAGGTCCACTTTATATTCTTTCTGCTACTTCCATTTTTTCTTTGTCAAGTTTTACTGTATACTTGCTATGATACTATCTGCAAGAATGTAAGACCTTGAATAGTTGAAATTCAAGAAGTAAAAGCATATGGAATAATTGCTATTCAAAAGCTAAGAGATATATGCTGCCAAGCCTGCCATTTGGTAAAATAGTTAGCTTATCAGTCAATTTTGACTTATTTGACCATTAGCGCTTGACTTGGTTAAAAAATTATGGTTAATCTTTTTTTAACTTCAAAATGCTAAATTTCAAAAAGTTGTTCAAAACAACTTTAAGAAATTATACCACTAACACCTATTAGCTAACAACTAATTTACCAAACACCTTTCTACAATAAGCTAATGTTATCAACTAGTTATATCTTTTAAGTTCTAACCCAATCAGCTAACAGCTATAGGAACAACCATTTACCAAACAGGCCACAAAGGTTTTCTCTTTCTTTCCACTTAGAGGTCATGGTGGTGGGTGTTGAACCTAGAAAAGGAGTTTGTGGAAGTCCCAAATTTATTTATTTTTTTAAAACAGTGATTAATGGTAAAGTTAGCAGCTGATGGGAAATAAAATGTTAAAGGTTGATGTGTTACACACCAATTTTCTTTTTCTTTTTCTTTTTCTTTTTCCATCTTTTAATTTGAGTTATTCTTGCCTAGGAAGAATGGAAATTCTAGGAATGATGATGGGAATAAAGATTGTTTGGAAATTTTAGGGAATTCATGAAGTTGTCCAAGTCATTTTATGTTAAAGCAGCCAAAGTGTGCCATTTTCTTTTCTGGATTTGTATTCTGTTTATGTTTGAAGGTGTTGATAATAATATGTATGGGATTATATGTTCCAGGTGCTTTGAACTGTATATTTTTGTTTAATGAAGAATTGAATTGTAACTTTTCCATTCCAAATTACCTAGCAGGCAAGATTTTGTGTCAGAGGGAAAGAGCTGCTGTACAAGTACTGCAAGGATCATGGAGTTCCTCATAAGGAGATCGGGAAGCTTATTGTTGCTACTGGATCTTCAGAGATCCCAAAGTTGAGTGCTCTGATGACTAGAGGAATTGAGAATGGGGTTGATGGTCTCAGAATGATTGAGGCTTATGAGGCCAGAAGATTAGAACCAGAACTGCAGTGTATTAAAGCTTTATGGTCACCTACATCAGGAATAGTTGATACCCATTCCCTAATGCTGTCACTAGTGGTATGGTCTTTTACTACCTCAGGCTTCCATTCCAACTAGAATTGATAACACTCTGATCTTAATGGAAATTAAACTGTACCACTCTCAAACTCAGTACTTAACTTCAGGCGTGTTGCGTGTATCTAAAGAAGTTATACTTCTGTTATTTTTGTTTACCATTTTAGAGTTATATATGTATATTGACAGGGATGTCACACCAAATGGGTCTAGGGGGAAGCTGAAAGTCATGGTACAACTTTCACTTACAATACTGCTGTTATTGGTGGCCATCTTGATGGAAATCAAATTCATATTCATGTTTCTGAAAGCAGCACTCTTACAAACTGGCACAGGAGTTCTCCACTCTACCCAGATCTTATACTTGTTCCCAGATTGGTAGTGAACTCTGCAGGCCTGAGTGCAACAGCTGTTGCAAAGCGATTCAGTGGCCTGAATGGTGGAGCTATTCCTAATGCCTATTATGCCCGTGGTTGCTATTTTACTCTCTCAAACACCAGGACTCCTTTCACACATTTGATTTATCCCATACCTGAAGTTGGTGGTCTTGGTGTGCATGTAACTCTGGATTTAAATGGTCAAGTCAAGTTTGGCCCTGATGTTGAATGGATAGAAGGCATTGATGATGTTTCAAACTTCCTAAATATGTAAGTTTTCTTCAATTACTTGAAATACTTTATAAGGTACCCACTTGTATTGTATCCATGTTGAAATACTTATTATTACCTTACCTATATATCATTACCCTTTGAGTAGTCTGTTGTATTTGGAAGATTTTAGATTCATGAAGTGCATTTTTAGGTTTGATTATTCTGTATGTGAAGACCGTGCAAAGCTATTTTACCCAGCAATAAGGAAATATTATCCTGGCCTGAAGGATGGATCTCTTGAACCTGGTTATGCTGGAATTCGACCCAAACTTTCTGGGCCAGAAGTAGGGTTTACCGATTTTGTAGTGCAGGTATGAGCTATCTTATTCTTTAGTGGGCTGAATTGCTAACTATACCTAATTTGCCACTGCCTAGCTAGGATTAATCTCTTTTTTTTTTGGGTGACAAGGGAAACCCGTAGCCACTACCCAAGGGTATACACGAAGTAAACCCCGCTTTGTGACCCTAGCCGGCAAAGGACCACAAGGAGGTAAACCAACCTAGGTTGTCCATAGCTAACTAACTCAGACGAAGAAGGCCAATAGGCCGCTCCCACTGGGAGTCGAACTTGGAACCTTGTGATTACCAATTTGGCTGGGGGAGGGGGGGGGGGGGGGGGG
>NC_044916.1:29822353-29951528 GCF_003576645.1 Ipomoea triloba | reverse complement strand
GGGGGGGGGGGGGGGGGGGGGGGGGGGGCGTTAATCTCTTATTTGGTTATATGCATCCATTGTTGCACCTACATGGCTGTACTATAAAATCATGGATACAGCATGAAACTGCCACACTTCAAGAGCTATTTATTTAGTTTAGTAGCTGCTTTCATGTTTTGCAAACCCAGTAATTGTAGGCCAAGTTTGGATAAACAGCACATAAACTGGAGTATTGCTATTGCAAATAGAACAATGTCTTTGTTGTTAGCATGATTTGTATTTTGCAAGAGCTGTATATTCAGTCTACATTTCATGACAGCATGCAGTGCACGAGGGGCATAATGACTAGATGATCCTTAAGACCTTAACCCAAATTTATTTATTGAAAAAACAAAAGAAAGAAATGGGAACCAAAACGAGAGAGAGGGAAGACTTTGTGGGGAGGGCAATACTGAAAACAAAGCAGCCTTCTAAGTTAGTATCAAAGTAGTTTCGGTGAGAGAAAAGCTAGTCATACTCTTTCTAGTAAGTCATAAACTGAGGATTGCAAAATTAAAATTGTGATCATGAGTCATGACAATTGCAACTTGTGCTTACTTTGGTCAAGTGGTGTTGTGTTGAATGATATGGTTTAAGTTAATGAATGACATTGAACATTTGACCATTCCTTTGTTTACTTGTGGGCATTGCCAATGAAATGTTGATGTTTAGATGACTTGTTTTGTAGGGAGAGGACATTCATGGCATTGCTGGGCTTGTGAACCTATTTGGTATAGAATCACCAGGCCTTACTTCAAGCATGGCAATTGCAGAGCATGTTGCTGCTAAACTGTTAACCTGATTCTACTTCTCATATACACCTCTACTGAAATAATTTAGCAGCCCTTGAAGTTTTTACTTCTGAACACTGGTTTTGGGGGTTGTTTCTTAGCAGAAAAATGCTATTAAAAACTTTTATTTTATTTATTTTATTGTTACCTAAATTAACATCCACACTGGCCAAAGACCTTGTGGTCTAGTGGCATCCGGTGTCCCAGTTAAGACTCCCACATGGATGATGGGAGTGGGTTCGAGCCTCAGTGGAGGCAACTATTGACTCTTTTATTCTACATTGTAACAGAGTCAGTAGTACTCAAAAAAAAAAAAACATCCACACTGAACTTGAACACCGCTTTTTGGTAACCAGTAATACTACACATACGCTCACTTTTTACTCCATTTTTTATGCGCTACTATTTTTTTTTTTATCTTCCTCCAATAAAATTAAGACACATGGTGAGAATTTTATTCCCTTTTGTTGAGAAGTGTAAAATTGGATGGATATGACTATCATTTTGTATCTTGATGAATTGAATTGTTTCTTTATGGATTCCTATACGAAACTCTTGTGGATGTATTTTCGAGTATTCTTTGATCATTTCGTCTAAGAAGACGAATTCTTCTAATTCTATGAATTTTTCTAGAATACTCTTTTCTTGAATGATATTCAAGAAAATTTCGAATTGCCTAGTATTCCACCAATTAGCATTTCAAGATTCCAAACATTTCTTAAATGAGAAAGAAGGGAACCTACCTCTCATCTTCTATGAACTATTGCATGTACAGTATAGTATAGTAATTCCATTCCAAGTCTATTCACAATGAATTGTATTGTAGTTTTGTTTTGTTCGCAGAAAAGAGTTTAGTCAGTTTATGATGAGTGAAATTTAGGAGGCATTCACTTACAGGAAATTTTTAAAAAATAAATAAATAAATTTGAAAATTGAAAACCTCAAATGTGTTTACTTCGTTTTCCAATTTTGAAAACTAAGAATACTTCTCCATTGTTATCAAAAAAAAAAAAAAGAATACTTCTCCATTTATTAAGAAATCACAAACACGCCTAAAAGTTATTCAAGAGGCCGATCTCTGATCACAACTTCACCTTTTTCACTTAGGCGACGACGAGCCTAGGGTGGGTTGGCGAGGCACTTTCTTCACAACTTCACTTTTTTCACAGGTTCCCGAGGAGCCCTTACATTTTAGGATTATGTCTGCTGAAATTATGAACTGCAATGTATAGCTCCTGTTCACTTTTTTTCCTGACATACTAGTATAGGATCCATTATTGTATTACCATTTCTGCTGTTGTGTGCAATTTAGTCATTCAGATGCATCATGCTTGTTATGTGATTATGTAGCAAAGAAGGGGCAGAATTCTCAAATCTAAGGCTAAACAAGCAAAAAATCTTTATAGATTATATTTTTGCTTTAAGGATCAGCGTGTGTTTCGGATTTGAAAACAAAAAATCTTTATAGATTATATTTTTGCTTTAAGGATCAGCGTGTGTTTCGGATTTGAAAACAGAGAACGAAAATAAATACTGTAGAAAATTCCATAATGAGAATAAATTTCGAGTCACTGGATGACTTAGATTTTAGGCTATAGAATTAAATTTGACTTAATTATGTCTCTTTTTATTTATAACAGTTGACATTATTATTCAAAAGATGGGAATAAAACATAAAGAATATTGGCGATGAATGAAGACAAATGTTTGAGGAATATATTACGTGGATTAACCTAAACGTTTCGCGGTATACGCCCTGCAAAGCAAAGCAAATCAAACAAAAGTTATAAATTTGTTGGTGATATGAGGTTTTTTGTTAGTACATACTTTTATGGCAACTAACTGCCAACCAGATTAGAAGGCAATTAAGCTGGAAGTTTCAATGAAGTTGCATGCACGTCTGATCTTCAACTTTAGGTTTCCCCCACAAACAAAGCATGTTCATACTTTCACGTCGCTAAGATTTTTTTCCTGTCATTTGTCCCCATTCTATACGTACAATTAAAGCATTTTTGAAGTTTCCTGGAAACTCCTCGTAACAGGTTTACAGTGTTGGAGTGCAAGATGAATATATGTTAGGTCAAGTTGGTGATGAGATACAAGATTTTATTATTTGTCCAGAGAAATAAATTAGACAGAAAGAAAATTAGAAAACTGAAATAAGGTGAATCACTCTTTTGGAGTAACATTGAGAATTTGGGATTGGTTACCTAATATCCGACCCTAAGCTGTTGGCCTTTATCATACCAAACAAAATAATGCTAGCTAGTGCCATTAGATATTAGGTGGAAGTTGTGGTCACTTATTTTTAAAATTTTTAAATTTTATTTTATTAATATATAAATACCAAATAAACCATTGAACTATTTGAGAAGTGTGTAACTAAATTATCAAACTACAAAAATACTTATTATTACATGTAACCGGTAACCAAAAGAATTAGAATTGCAATTCTCTCATTATTTCGTTGCATTATAGTTTTGGCATAAATTTACTTATTATTTAAGATTTATAATAATAATAATTATTATTATAGACACTTTTATCTTTATACTATTTATTCCATTCTTTTAATTCTTCTAGAGACCAAACACTATAGTCAAAATTCTTGTATTGTGATTTTTTTGTCTTGTGTTATATGAAATTATGTACCTTATAAGTATGAAATTATATGCCTTATCGTTTCGTTCTGAGATTCAAATGTTACATGAATCTTGATTTATGATATAAATTGTCTTTTTACCTTATCCTTTTTATTAATTATAAATTAAAATGACTAATGGGCTGCAAGTTCCAGCCCACGCAAAAACATTTTAAATTGGAAGGCAGCGTCTCGGTTTGCGTTTGTCGGTCAAAGTATTATCAGATGTTTCTTGTTACGAAGACTACGTAATCTCCAAGAATGTTGGAGTCCATGATTCAATGAATTCTGTTATCCATTCACATACGAAGCAACTATCAAGTCTGAACCACGATGAAATCATAACCATTCATTGATTCCATCTGTTCACTATCCTAATATCCGATTTTTAAATAATTAAATAAAGATCAAATCCGGAGAAAAAAAAATGTAAATGATGAATTAATAAGATGACGAAAAAAAGAAGGCAATTTTATGCTAATCAAGAACAGCTTGATCATGATCATGATGGTTTGTTATGTATCAATCATATCTGCTGCTCCATCATACGGCTGAAGTCCTCGAAGCATACGAACCCATCCCTGTTCGTGTCCACTCCCCTTATCATGCGCCGGCAGTCCTCTAACGTGCACCTACCGTCCCCGATGGTTTTAAACACGTTGAAAAGCTCCTCCGCCGTTATCTTCCCGTCACGATCCGTGTCGAAAAAGTCGAAAGTGTCCCTCACCTCGGAGTGACAAGACGGCGGCGCGAAAGCCGAGCTGAGCGCCGCGAACTCCTCGAAGCTGATACAGCCGTCGCCGTCCCTATCAACCTCGCTCATCATCGTATCGATCTCCTCCTCGCTGGGAGGCTCGGCTCCCACCAGGCTCAACAGAGCCTCCAGCTCCTCCTTCTGAATCTTTCCGTCGCCGTCTCTGTCGATCAGCTTGAACGCCTGGACCAATTCGGCGTAAACGTCGGCGCCGGGCCGCGCGGGGAGGATGCTGGTGGGAGTGGACGAGCCGTCCGGCTTCTTGGAGCCGTTATGAGAGTCGGAGGAGGAGGAATCGGAGGCGGATCCTGAGCTGTGGATGGATGGATCATCGGATCTGGAAACGAAGCGGGCAAATCTGGATTTGAAGAGCTTCTTAGGGTTAGAGATTGTTTTGATGAGCTTCATGGTAAAGGAGAAAGAGACGGAGAAGCAGGTATGAGAATTGGGGAGAAGAGGAGAGGGTTAAATGGCAGAGAGTATTAGGGGAATAGGGAAACATAGTGAGCTTCTGGGAAGTTTCCTAAGGAGAGAAAGAGACGGCTTTGAAAGAGTATTTATTGTATGTCTCGGGGTTTGGTTTCCAATTCTATCGGAGATAAAAGGAGAATTTTTCTTACTCCCAATTTTGGCATCCTAAGCTAGGTCAAAGTATTATTTTTCTCCCAAATCTTTTTCATACTTTAAAAAATGACCTTGGTGACCTGGTAAATCCATTAATCCATGCAACATATATTTATATATCTAACAAAATAAGATTGAAAGAAGAGTCTCCAAATGCAAAAATTCATCCACTCGACAATTTGATGAGCATTGCATGTTTTGACGTGGGCAAATTCAAAATTATTCTCCTTCAACCAACTAAAAGTTTCATGATTGCAAAAGACTCATCTTCTCTTGGGAAAAACAGACGTACTCCTCCACGAACCATATATTGGTTGCTTTAAAACTGTCGTTCTCATCTCTTTGCACCCAACTAAAACATATTTTTCTGCAAACTTCATAAATTGCCTCATCGATGTTGAGCTTTGACCACCCATTGGAGGCTTCATCTACTTCTCAATAAATCTTTGATCATCCAAAGAATATTGAACCTTCCCTTTTTTGCTTGGGCCTTTCCATCACCAAGGTTGTATAAGGGTTATAGTTCTGCCACACTTTCTCATTTTTAGCGAGCCATATGTTTCAACAATCATGGTAAACAAAGAGGTTTTGCTCTCTATTCAAAGTCATAAAGTTTTGAATAATCCATTGAGTAAAAGACTCACATTTCCTTAGATTATGATTAGTCTAGCTTGGTGTGTCGACTTTGTTGACGAGTCGAAACTTGTGACTAGACCAAAAATTAAAAAAAAAATTAAAGCATTGGATGATTAAATTAAAATATATATATATATATATATTTATTTATTTGAAGACATTGTAAACACAAGTAACAAAATGATCAAATTTAACTGGAGTGTTGAAAATATAAATTGAAATGATCAAAATTGACATGTTTCCTTCATTTTTATGGTTTTATCTTATGTCTACCTTTTTATATTTGGCTCTAACACAGGTTTGGTTGGTGAAATTTTGAGGAATTGAATTTGTTATTTGTTATAGGTTCATCTACCAAATTAATTAGTCATTCAGAGTTAATTTCACATAGCTTTTTGCTTTAGAAAAGGAATTCACATTCCAAACTCATTCCTTCCAAAAATTTTATTCGTTGGGACCAATGAATTGTCACTATTTTCAAGACAAAAATACCATTGCTTGTCTCATCCTATGAGCCTTCCACCATTGTTCTCCAACAAAGATAGCCATTGTTTTAGGCTCATTTGGAAGAACAAATACATTATTTCAATACAATTGTTTTCATTGAATCTTTATTATTATTTTTTTTAAATTAGATTTTATGCTAGAGGTTTAAGGACCATTGATAATCCATCAAGCTCTTCATGCGAATTATTTCTTCTCCCAAGGTTGAATCCCCAACACTAAGGGCCCCCCATGCCCTGACCCGACAAAGCTTATGGGAGGATGTAAATCATGGTAACTCAACTGAATACATAGGCTAAACCAACTCGATCCCTAATCTCTTCTCCCAAACTTCACCTATGTGACCAGTTCAGCCCATGCAGGCCGAATTATTTCTTCATGATGAGTTGTAACCGCTACATGTTCAACTAACTTAGTTGGAGTTGTCCCCTCACAAACGGCCACTACGAGCTAATTAGAGGCTAAGAATAGTACATGGCACACGACAGGTATTCTATCAACCAGAGAACAATAGCCAATTAAAAGTAAAAGTCAAACTTTGCAGGCATGACTCATAGTAAATTAAAATTAGTCTCATAATGGTGAGGTTATCAAAAACCTTATGCCAAAAAAGCCATTATTATTTAAAAAAAAAAAAAAAAAACAAAGGACATTTAATAATTATAAAATTTCATTATTCTTTTCTTTGCAACCCAAATCATGAAATTATATTCCCTTTCCATTTCTTTTATTTATTTATTTATTATTATTATTATTATTATTATTATTTTGTAATTTGTCCCTTTGTTGGTTGAATCCAATTCCGATTCTATCTCTTTTCATTTTACAAACCAAATGTGTTATTGAAGTTTCTAAATTATTCTCAAGCTACTCCCAACAATGAAGTATGTGTTTCATCACTTTTATAAACAAGACTTTTCTTTAAAAAAAATTCAACGAAAATACAAATTTTATAATCTTATTTTATGTTTACAATATACAGTACGTACTTTAAAAGTAGTGATTTTTATGTTGAGTGGTTAGAGATTAAAGAGTGGTGTTGCACGAAGAGTTGTTAATGGCCACACATACAGGCTTTCTGCAAAATGGGAGGCTGGAGAGTAAAGACTTGTCAGATCTATAACTAACATTATTTTGCTAGCTCAGCGCTACCTGTATGTTACGACTAACATCAAATTAATTACAACTATTTGTTTTTTGAGACCAGTTCTAGTACTTATAAGAATATCCGTGTTATTGTCGTTTAACCATTTATAGGCCCAATACATGGGCCCATATATTCATTGGATCATTTTGTTCTAAACTCAGGCAATGTTTGAGTAGTTTGTATTTAAAAAACAAAAAGTCATTGTAAAACACAATAATTCATCATAGTATTATTCATGGACTGATACACATACATCCTACAATTCACATTATTGGATTATGATATCATATATTAATTACTTGCATTTATAGATATGCAAATTCAAAAGTTTGCTAGGAAAGATATTGCATATGTTCTTATATTATTCATTGCATTGCACTCAATTCTCTATTTAACTACTTCAAATCTTCTGGTTGATTAGGATTGTGACTGACATTCCTAAAAACACTGATGATGTTACACGAGGTAAATAGAGCCATGAATCCATGCAAAGCGGATAGCCATGGTGTAATAAAAAAAATTGCCTCTTATTCATTATTATATCATGAATTAATAGATCTTAGCACTCTTATAATCATTATTATCATGAATTGATAGATGTTAGTACTAATCAAATGACATGCATTATATATGTACAAAATGGGTACATGTATATAGCATTGTCTAGAATTTTATATGTACAATTGACAAAAATTATGAACTTCATTTGTAATTTTTGTCATGATAATAAAGTTAATTCAATAAAAAAAAATGTACTTAAACTATTGAAATATCTCATAAAGTCATAAAAAAAATGGTAACCAAAGAAAACAAGACCATCTGCCTTCTACCAAAGCGCAAGATCTTATAAAATGCACAAAAACATTAGGCTAGTATTAACTCCACCAATAAGTATTCAAACAAAAAAAAACTCCACCAATAAGACTAAAAGTAGAATATAATGATACATAAATCTATGACAAAACATGATTTTTTTATTTTTTTTTGAGAGTATAGGAAGGAATGGTTGAACTCTGCTCATAGCCCGTTGGATTCTAAAAACAAAGGTGCATTGAATAGTAGTGAGGAGTGAGGACAACCCATATAGTTAGTTATTAAAATTTGGATTGCATTTAAGTTACTTTTGTGTTATTGGAATTAATTTCCTTATACAAATCAGGAAATAAATGACAAATAAATAATTCCGACCATATTATACTTAGCTTGTAATTGTGGAAATCATTAATGCAACACGTAATTTCGTCTATATATAACTATTTGACTATATATGTACTGATTTGAAGAAAGATTTAATGCATAAAAGATTGTATAAAATACCATGGTATAAAACTGTGCCCATTTTTTATAACAATTTAATCAATATAAAACCATATATAATATCATATACAGTAAAAGACTATATTATAGAGTTTTGAGTGGAAAAAAATTTAATGCAGTCACTTCTGTTATTTTATATGTATTTCAATTTATAATTCCATTTCTAAGCAATGTTTCATGGAATATATTTTAAAAGATAATATTAATGTGAACATGGTGCCCACTACCCATAATGTTCCATGGAATATATTTTGGGAGAGTTTTTAATATATTGACTAAATGATATATTTCTATTTTTGCCAATAATAAATGTATTGTAAATTTTAATTTTTTTTATATTGACGAATTAATAGAAATTAAAGAGAATTTTTTTAAAAAAAATTATATTCTAATATAGTAATAAAGAAGATAGTTTTAAACATTTACTATCTACTATACTAATAAGAGCCAAAGAGAGTTATGCCTAAAATGGGTAGAAAAAATGGCGGTCAAATTATTTAATCAAATGGATGGTTCAGATGAATTATTTAATCAAATAGATGGTTAAGATAATTCATATTAATATTATTAATAGAGATTACCTAATTTAACCTTACTTTTATGATTATCCGTTAAGTTTTCCGTTAAATATTCTCTTCTCCGTTAACTTTTAACTTACCCATTAATTTCTATAAGAAAGGTCTTAGGTTCGAACCTCATCTCAATCAAATTTGACATAATTAAGTTTCTGACTCTATTTTACTCTTATTAAATTAAATAAATTAGTAGCTAAAACAAAAAATGATACATATGTATTTCTTTAATTTAGAATTATGTGTCTACAATACCTTTATTTGAACAAATTATTCATTATCAAAAAATTAAATTAAATAAGAGAAATAATTTCATTAGTTATATTGACTTTATTTTCTCTCATGCAAAGATTCTTTACATTCAAATTTATCAATTGATATTCATTACATTGTCCATTATCTTATTTTTACAATATCTTGTAATTAAATATCAAAGTTATAGTACAAAATAATGTTATATATTTATTTACCAAGTATTGTATTAATACTATGAAAAAAAAAAATTAAAATAATTTGAAGCTAACTATATTAACCACTTGGGGATTGGTTGACAAAAAAAAAGACTACTCAAATAATAACCCAACAAATTGAAGCGGAATCACTCTATTTTACTCTTATTGAATTAAATAAATTAGTAGTTAACCAAAAAATGATACATATGTATTTCTTTAATACCATGAAAAAAAATAAAAAAGAATAGTTTGAAACCAATTATATTAACTACTTGGGGGATTTGTTAACAATGAAAGTACTTAAATAACCCATTACCCAACAAATTGAAACGAGAAACTACCTTTTAATATTTTTGGAATACATAATATTTTAAATTTTCAAATTTTTATTAATTTATTTAATTTTTTTCTTAAACTGGGGATTTCTTTATCGACAATAACTCATTCAACAATAATGGTTGAACAAAATGAACTCCAAACAGAACACCTAAAGGAAAGTCCATAGCTCCTATATCATAATCTCATTGCATGATGTTGTCATCTATGCTACCAACAATAACCGAATTGCAAATAACACACTACCAACGTAACTATAATCTTGCATTGATATACTTTCAAATATTTATTTAAATATAAACATTGGGCATCAACCCATTCGCGCAATGCGCGTATAAAACTAGTGATAAGTATAAAATAGAACCGGCTAGCGATGTGGGTGGTCGGATTTCCTTAACAGAATGCATTAATTAATTTCTAAAAATCAGAGCTGTTTAATCTTACTGTGAAAATAATTTAGATATAGCATGTAACATGTTGCCCACCAATCATCACGTTCACGAAATGTCAACCTAGTAATTGGTTGTACCAAAATTAATAATAATAATAATAATGTCATCCTAGAATAAAATATTATCATTTGGTATATTTGTGAATTCCCACACGTCAAGCTAAAAAAAAATAACATTATTTAAGATGTCCTGAATTTATGATATACTACATTAATAAATATTAATCAATTAATATTTTTTAAAATTAGAATTAAATAATTTATAATATTAAAGCAAAAAAAAAGTATGAAAACATCGTATGCGTAATGAAATGAAAGGAAATGCAACAATAAATGCATAAAAATATTGTATTACAAAAACAAATATCGTATTAAGAAAATAGAGAATAGTACATGCTCAACCACTTGCATGTAAAACTTATGAAAAATTATAAATATACTATTGTCACTTTTCATATCGAAAATATGACATTGTAGAATTTTCTATAAAATGAATATTTTATTTTAGTTATCTAATATTTTGTATTCTAATTTATAATTACAATTGTGTTTTAAAGCAATGTTATGTGGAATATATTTCAAAGATGATATATATTAATGTGAACATGGTGCCAACTACCTAAAAATAATTAAAAGTCATCATTTTATGTTTGCTTTGGGTAATTGGGGCTCCAATTGGTGTAGGAAGATAAGTTTCATTGTGTAATATACGGTGAATAAATCTTAAATTTTGATCACTTGAGACATATTTGTGATTTATCTTCTCAGTAAATGTTATGATATTTTTTAATATTATATTTATTTTTATTTTTACTTTATTTGACGTGAGATTTTATAAGTGATGGCATGCACTTTCATTTTCCAAATGTATATGAGGAAGAAGTCGATGCCAGCAAAGCCAAGGTCAAGACACCTATCTTTGTCCAAGAAAAGTCAATCACTCCAATCCAACATCAACCTTTGGAATCCATACTTTTCATGACAGCAATAAAGTAAAGATATATAATAATTCCACAAATCTTGTCGAGTCACGGTGTCGATCCCAGAATGAGAAATTTCGTTTTTTTTTTATAGAAAAAAGGGAAAATGGCATCTTTAGTCCCTGAGTTATAGGGGTAGTGTAGACTCAGTCCCTAAGTTATAGCTGTATGCGAGTTTAGTCCCTCAGTTATTCACAAAGTGGCGAGTTTAGTCCCTGGACATTAAATTTGACGAAAAAATTAAAAAATATTCAAAATTTGAGGGGTAAAATAGGAAATTCACATTTTATTATTTTTCTTATATCAAAATCACTTTTACAACATTATTTTTTCACTTCTTAGCCTAATTATTTTTATTATTTTTCATTTTTAAAAGCATTTTAATAACTTTCAAATGACTTGTTAGGAACCTGACTCTCGTATAACACACTTAAAACTTAGCACAAATAAAGAAATGCATTATCATTGTATTTAGGTGTATGAAACACACTATCCTAACAAGTTTTTATTTTTTTACTAAGCAACAAATGTAATAAAATTAAAACTTTTGAGATAAGATAGTGTGTAAAAAAATCTCAAAAGTTTTAATTTTATTACATTTGTTGCTTAGTAAAAAAATAAAAACTTGTTAGGACAGTGTGTTTCATACACCTAAATACAATGATCATGCATTTTTTTATTTGTGCTAAATTTTAAGTGTGTTATAAGGTTCCTAACAAGTCATTTGAAAGTTATTAAAATGCTTTTAAAAATGAAAAATATTGAAAATAATTAGGCTAAGAAGTGAAAAAATAATGTTGTAAAAGTGGTTTTGGATATAAGAAGAATAATAAAATGTGAATTTCCTATTTTATCCTTCAAATTTTGAATATTTTTTAATTTTTTCGTCAAATTTAATGTTCAGGGACTAAACTCGCCACTTTGTGAATAGCTGAGGGACTAAACTCGCATACAGACATAACTTAGGGACTGAGTCTACACTACCCCTATAACTTAGGGACTAAAGATGCCATTTTCCCAAAAAAATATATAATAATTATAAAATGAGATAAAATTGCCATTCCTGGATTATAATTCTATTTTAAAAAAAGAAGGTGATCTACATCTGATATAATTAAGGAAATTAGAATATTAAAGAATAATAGGATTTTCCATTTATTGCAGGAGGTGGGAATGACACCTGAATCAAACCATTCAGAGACAGAAGAGCTCAAGAACAAAAGCAGCAGCAAAGATCAGTGATCTGCAGGTTGCCAACACTCTGTTGCTCCAACCTATCATCTTCAATTCAAAGTCGAAGAATTCACTATCGAAATCTCGATTTTTCTGCGTTGATTTGGATCCATCCAGCTCCGATGGTAGCTCAATCACAGAGAAACAAAGTCCAGTTCAAATGACAGACACTTCTCAGGTGAATTTCCCCCCTTTTACTATGCTAGAATGCCCTTTGTTTTGCTTCTGAATGTTATGAAGAACCAGTTAAGATTAGAACAATGGACTAATTCCAAGATGTCATCATCATGGAAAATATAAATAAATAAATAAGACCAAGTCCTAAAGCAAAAACCTTTCCTGGTTTTCTTCAAATCTGTGTCTGATTACCAGGGAAAGCCTAAAGGGAAGGAAGTGATTCCTGTTGATTCTTCAGCTTCAAGATCATTGAACCAGGAGGGCAAAATTAACAACTTGAAGAATTTCAGAAGCACAAGATCATTCAGGAGAAAGGGAAGATCAAAGATCGTGAAACCAACTAAGCCTTTGTCTGATGATGGAGCAAGCCCATCAGAATCATCTACACCTGACATCAAGAACCAAGGCAAAAAGGGCATTTCCCAGGCAAGTCTTCATTCTCAGGAAAATTTAGGATCATCTGGTCCGAAATCTTTGCAAACTTTAATGAGGACAACTAGTTTGAGGACTATGAGGGCTAGTTTCAAGTCCAAGAAGTGGCCTTCTTTTAGGTGTTCTCAAGTTCCCAAGGTCAAAACTGTGGGTAAACCTACTTGTTCTTCCACCATTAAGAACTCAAAGTTCACTGAAAATGCTGGACTGAAAATTAGGCAAACTGAATCAGATAGACTAGACATGTATAAAGTTTGCTCATACCATCATTGTTCTCTCCATGGCCATTCTCATGATCCGTCGAACCCTCCAAAGCGCTTTTATATGAGAAGAAAATCATTGAAATCAAAGAAAAGCATAAAAAGGAAAAACGAAAGCAACTCAAATTCGAATGCAGCCCTTTCTGTCACAGAAGACAGCAATGTGGATTCTGACTCCAAGAACCTTCTTCATCCACCTGATGGTGAAGCCAAAGCTTCTGCTGAGAAAGAGAAGAATACGAGAATGTGGCACCTAATACGTCGGCATTTACATTCAGGTCTTGCTGCAGAAGCCAAAAACAAAACGAACCATGAATTTCACGACGAAAATCTTGCTGATGATTCCAGCAAATTACCTGCACCAGAAAGTTCTGGATTAAGTAGTACTGCAGATCAGGATGTGAAGCTTCTTGCTGTTAAGCTTGTTCGAGAGGCAATAGAGAAGATTCTTCTTCCTGAGGTTCCTGACCAGTCACCTGATGATCTATCAAATACAAGTGACACTGCACCAGACCAAGAACCCTTGGAAAAGAATCTTGGCGAAACAAGTACTGGCAGCAATATAGAGAAGACAAAAAGAGAGGTAGCAAATGGAGCTGAAAGGAAAGCACCAAAACACTGGAGCAATCTGAAGAAATGGATTCTGCTGCAACGATTCATCAAGGAAATGGAAAAGGTGAGGAAGATAAGCCCAAGGAAGCCAAGGAATTTGCAGTTGGAGCCTGATCCTGAACCAGAAAATGTTCATTTGAGACGACAAATCGTGGAGGAGAGGAAACGAGGAGAAGAATGGATGCTCGATTATGCACTTCAGCAAGCAATAAGCCAACTTGCCCCAACCCAGAAAAGAAAAGTGGAAATGCTTGTAAAGGCATTTGAAACAGTGGTGCCTCCTCAGGGAGATCAGCATTTTCAATTCTCATTTCCCAAGCTCAAATCCAATGATGAAGATGATGGCTTTGTTTCAGGAGAAAATGAAACAATCAGTAAGGCCAATGATGATATTCTATCTTGCTGTAACCCTATAGACAATGACACTCAATCATCAAAATCAGATGTAATCAAAGTTGAAGCAGATGCTCAGAAAGAAGTCCATGAATATGCTCACAATCTCATCGCGAAAACAGCAAGAGAATCTGAGAAACAACCTGATGAATTCCATGGAGAATATCCCAATGATGGAACAGGCAGAGCAGAGTTGGGAACTCAAAATTACATCAGTATGTGGCACATGGTATCTCAGCATGTTCTATCAGGTATTGCATCAAAAATTGGAAGTGAGCTTCTTGATGGAGCAGATGATGAAACAAAACCCCGTGGCTCTCGTGACCAGGATCTATCCAAACCACGCGACAAAGGAGAAGCAGGAAATGATGATCTCGGTTACAGGAGAAATTTTAACAGAGACGACGCCATCAAACTCGTTAGAGAGGCAGTTAACGAGATCCTCATAACACAGTCTCAAGATGATTCTGTTCATACAAAATCAGATCAACTGAACAGAACAGAAAGCTCACAACACAACAATAACTTGAACCTGGGAGAAGAAGGGAAAGAGACAATAGCAGCTGATAATGTGATTGCAAATGATGAAAGCAGAGAAGTTTCAGAAGCTAAAGGCAAGGGTGAAGTGCCAAAATCCTCCAAGAAGTGGAGCAAGCTGAAAAATCTACTCCTTCTAAAGAGATCAATCATGGCCATGGAAAATGCTAGGAAGCTGAAATTGCGAAAACCACAAAATCTGCCATTGATGCCTAATACAGAACCAGAACGAGTCGATCTAAGACACCAGATGATGGATGAGAGGAAGAAAGCTGAACAATGGATGCTTGATTATGCAGTGCAGCATATTGTGACTAAATTAACCCCAGCAAGGAAAAGAAGGGTGGCAATGCTAGTTGAAGCTTTTGAAGCAGTTGTTCCGTTTCCAGAAATTTAAGTCCAAGAATTATGATATGAAGTTCATGCATTTGTTTTGGTGAGACTTAACATTAAGGCAAGCACAAAAGGATTCTTATTTATGGTATTCATAGTTTAAGAACAGTTCTATGTATGTTTGTCAAAAACAAAAACATGCATATGCATGTTTGTTGTTATTTTGTACAGAACATGTTTCTAATTGGGGTTTTCTAAAAGATTTTTTTTTTTTTTTTTTGTGATGCGAAAAAAATAATTAAAAATTTTGATAGGAGATACTTCCAAAAATTAACAATCATTATTGCATGGACCATGGTCAACACAGCTGTGTGGATTAAAAATAAAAAGTACATTATTTTTGTACTGAAGGTACATTATTTTTGTACTGTAGGTACATTATTTTAGGGTACATTATTTTTGTACTGAAGGTACATTATTTTTGTACTGTAGGTACATTATTTTAGGGTACATTATTTTTGTACTGAAGGTACATTATTTGATAGTCTATCAAATAATGTACCTACAGTACAAAAATAATGTACCTTCAGTACAAAAATAATGTACTTTTTATTTTTGATCCATACAGCTGTGTGGACCATGGTCCATGCAATAATTTGCCCTTCAAGTATGTAAAGGCTCCAAGATTACATTAACTACAAATCTAAGAAGAATAATTATGAACTACATGAAAATAAGAATAATGTATTATCTAATAATCTTTATAGTAATGGCGGTTATATATATATATATATATATATATATATATATATATATATTGTAGTCTACCAATACTTCTAATATTAATTTCCAAATTATATTATTAATTGACAACTAATTAAGCACCCGGCCCCAGTTACTCATTAGCTTAACGATGTCATAGCGTATCATACATATCTATTGTTATACCGTGGACCATGGTCACAAAACGACGTCGTTCAATAAGTGGGAGAAACGGCTCCCCTAAATCTCCGTAACTGATACTACAGTTTATCTCAAATGATACTACAGTTGTGTTGAACTAATACTGCAGTTGTGTTGAAAAGGAACTGCAGTTGCGTAGAACAAAGGCCGTTTCATCCGTTTGGAACTGCAATTGTGTTGAATTGATACTGCAGTTGTGTTGAAAGAAAACTGCATTTGTGTTGAAAGAAAACTGCAGTTGCACGGAACGGAGGCCGTTTCATCCGTTTGTTTTCATTAATAAAAACGACGTCGTTTTGATGCGCGGTCCAGCACAGTATAATTTGTGCATCCATATATAAATTAAAATTTTAATATCTTCAGTAAAACATAAGTATTTAAATTCTCCATATAACTCAACTATTTTTTTTGTTGGGTTTTGGACTCAGATACTAAAATCAATTACTTGCGCTCAAACCAAATATAAGCCCAATAATTTTAATTTGGTGATGGTAGCTATATACCAGTGAGACAGTCATGGCAAAAACTTGTGTGAGACCGTCTCACAAATTGAGACAGTGTCATATAAGTGTTACTTTTGTTCATAAAGTAAAGTGAACCATTGTTAAATGCATATTTTTAACATGTTAAATTTATTTTTAAGGTATTAAAAATTTATTTTTAGTTAGTAAAAAAACAAGTATATACTATATATACACCCACATACTCATATACGAAGGTGTTGTGTGAGATTCTATAAAAATAATATTATATTTTTTACTAAAATTATTAACCGTTTCACGTGAAAAAAAAAAAAGCACATTCATGATTTATATATGACTTACGGTCTACTATTATTTAAAAAAAAAAAAAAGTTTTTAACGGAAATGAGATGAAATTCCAAAGCCATATGAATCAAAATTATGATTTCTAACTAGGAAAATTAAACTTAACAATGATTCATGTTTCCACTTTTGTTTACATCATTCTAAATTTACTCGCTCAACTTCCACATGGGGAAGAAAGCATAGCACATGAGCAACGTACTACAAATATATATAAATTAATTTGGTCAAACAAAGAGTGCAGCTTGACATCATTGAAGTAGCAACATTATATTGTTTTTATTTGTAACAATGTCTGTCAATTGTGAAGCTCATATATTTGGTGGTGTATATATATACTTCTGCCGGCCGACTTTCTTGGGTGATAAGTTGTTGGACTTTTCAATTGCCATCATCAATCATGCAAACATTTATTCAATTGCCTTCCCAATAAGAGAGATATATATATATTAATATATAATTCTTATCTAAGGGGACACTCAATTGTTACTTAGGTAATAAATTATAGGTAAGGATGCTCCATATAGAGACTTAGAAGTTGTAATTCAAATTTTCATTTATTCAAAAGTTTGAACCACAGACTTGAAAAGTCTCTCACCAGTCACCATTTTTTTCCTAGAGACGGGCGAACGAGGTAAATCGCGAAATGTGCATCAATTGGTTTACATGCTCCCAAATGCTTATACACTAGTTCACACAATAAGACCAAATTCATAAGTTATAGGGTAATTGTAGAATTTGTTTATAAGTGTTGATCATGCTCACTTTTCATTCTTAAATTATTATTGGTGTTGCACTTTCTGTCCTTTCGTGTTCACTTTTTGTCCCTGAATTAAAATTGCAAATTTTGTCCATAGTGTTTTATTAGTAAAGGGACGAAAAATGCAATGTTAGTGATAACTTATGGACAAAAAGTAAGTATGACAAACACTTGGGGACGAATTTTACAATTACCCTATAACTTAGAGACGAAAAATGCAATTTTCCTTAAATTTATAATTGTTTTTATTTCGTAAAAGAATTATAGTCAGTTTATTTTTCTCATTTCTTAGAGCATCAATATCAGACAAGGAGCTTCACGGTTATTTATGTTACACCTAGGAGAGAGAGGGAGTAAAAACAAAATGAAAGAAAAAGAAAAACAAAGCAAAAAGTGACTGCATTAATGATGGCCTGACGCAAAGGACAGTTAAAAAGAAAAAATCAGATGGATAAGCAACGCCCCAGCGGGCGCGTGTGGGTGTTGTAGTGCCCAAAACGCACGCGATTTCGTTTATTTTATGCTTATTTACACTGTTTCAATAACTCATATTTGCAAAACAAACTAATTCTTCTCTTTCTTACCTTCTCACTCTTCCAAATCATCATATATTGTTCCAAAACCCCAAAATATCCATTGATATGGATGCTCTTAATTATTTACTTTGGTAATGCATTAAAAAAGAAAAAGAGTAATCAATGAAATTATATTTTAAAAATTCATTGGTGGTTATAATAATAAATAATTTTGTATATAATGATTTAGTTTGGTTTTTTTTTTTAAAAAATGATGTAATATTGCATGTGAAACATTGACCAGCTGATGATCATAAGTTATAAATTGTATGTGGGGATATTCCCTTCTTAGTTCTTCATGTGAGTAGTGAGCGTGCTATTTTGGACTTCCAAATATATAATAAGTGGTTGGAGCTTTCATTGCCGCCCACTCTATTCATTTACTCTATTATTTATTTCTTCTTTCCACATTATGACATTAACAACCATTTTATAATTAAATTAATATCAATACATATATATACTCGAGTCTGCATCTAAATTTCTTTCCTCCCAGAATATTGAATCTTCAACCCTAAGGGCCACACACACCTCGGCCAAACAAATCATCCAAGAATATGTAAATCATGGTAAATCAGCTGAACACATAGACGATTGTTATGCTATGGACCCGAGTTCACCTTGCAATGTGGACTCAGGTCCATGTTCATAATTTTAAAACTCTATGTTCACAATTGTTGAACTCTATATATCATAATTTTTGAACTCTATATTTACAATTTCATAACTCTATGTTTACAATTTCAGAACTCTATATTCACAATTCTATAACTCTATACTCAATAGTATAACACAATTTTTTAATCTCTATAACAAAATTGTGAATATAGAGTTCAAAAATTGTGAATATTGAGTAATGTAATTTTGTATATTTTGTTCTAAAATTGTCAACATAGATTTTTTAAATTGTGAACACGGATCTGCAAGGCGGACTCGAGTCCATAGCATAATTTGCAACACAGAGACTACTAGACCTTTGCTTATTGCGCACAATGAGCCACACTCACTTTAAAAGGTTGTTCACACACTGCTGAAGTAATCGAGACTCACTCTCACACTGCATCTAAATTTCTTGACCAAATAAGAAGTATTTTAAATTTTATTCAATACTCTCTTAATGACGATATATCGATTAATGATAGTAGGTGATACTTTTTCTTTTTCAGCCTCCCTATGAGAAATATGCGCCAAGTTTGTATTAAAAACTATATAATTCATAGTATGTCATACAAGAAATATAGGGAAGTTTATAGTGAATTAACCAAATAGTTAATAATTATTAATAATCTAAATCTATATAAAGAAATTATAGCAAATATGTATTGACATATTCAAGTGGTAGTAGTAACATGTGGCACGGTAGTATTATTATCTCTATATATGAGGATTTGAAAATCTACTTATCGCCAACTGATATATCATGGTTCAGGGTCCACAGTCTAATATACATAATTTGATTTTATAAGGTATAGAGTTCATGTTTATAATGCTGATAGTTATATAGCTGAAGACACAAACAAACACTTAATATAATACACATACACATAAACACGATATTTTAAAATAAGTACATACAGAGCATAAACCATAGTCCACGATATAAATTGCCATATATTACTCATTTCAGCGTTATATTCTCCCTATTTGAGAATAAATATAATAAATTGTAGTTATAAATATAATTATTATAAATTATTTTTTATATAAATATTAAATAAACAGTTTTGTAGTTCATGTTTTGTGATGTTTTTAGTTTGATGATATTTTAAAATTAATAAAAGTGTATTTAAAAAAAAAAAAAGAAGGAGAATATATCTAAACAAACTAAGGAAAAAATATTTTAAAATATTTTTGCCTAAACAAAACACATTCAAATTATTATTTCATTTCAGTATCAAATTTTAGAAGTATCATCTTTTAAAAAAAATTTAGAAAACAATCTTTTAAAATTTTAAATATTTAAAATAAAATTAAAAATATAATACCCCATACCCTAACCAAATTTATTAGTCAATAATATTATGTCCCACTTGATTCCTAGATTTTTTTAAACAAACTTGAATCTAAGGCACACATGGAAGTGGTGGTCTGTATCATGCCTTTTTTTTTTTTTTTTGGTCGTACCAACTACCCCTTGAAGTAATAGAGGGGTGGAGTGTATGAGCACCACATGTTTAACAGTCAACACCTTGATTGTCTCAATTTTCCATGCATCTCTTCACCACTAAACTTGCTCTCTTTACTATTCCATATACTTTATTCAAAAGTCAAGTTTGAAGGGTAGAATCGATTGGTATTCTTTCCTTGGGTAGGTATGTTAGTGCATGGAATATTCTAGGGATATCACGAAGAGTATCCCAAATAATTTTATTTTTTATACATATAAATTAACAGGAAAAAAAATTAATTCTTTCAAATATACCGATCAAAATGTATACACTTTGTTTGGTAAAATAGTCAGCATATCAATCAATTTTGGTTTATATAATATAATATAAGAAATATTTCGTAAAATTTGTAATTATGTAATTATTTATTTATTATAATTTTTTTCATTTAATGTTTGTAAAATGTATAGATTACAACTTAGCTTCTTTATTTTATATTTAGGACTATATAATATATTCAAAAAGAAACTCATATTTTATTTTTAATACCCCGTGTAAAATAATAAAATATTTGTGTTGGAGGTAGCGCAGACGCGCAGTTAGGTAACCCTTTTAATTTGTGGAAGCTGATACTATAAATAAGAAGAGAGCAGCCGCCCAAATCATGAAAAGTTGAGAAGGAACAAACGAACACACCAAATTTATCGCAACTGAAATTTTAATGGCAGGTCTGCAGTACAATTTCTTCCCAACGGATTTCTTCTTCCCTCGACAGCAGGCGGTTACCAAAGACAACGCCCCGCAGCAGATTCCTCTCGTGAAGGTGAATAAGATCAGTGATGAAATTGAGGAGTCAATAAAGCCAAAGGTGCAGCCCAGCAAAGCCATCGCCATCAACACCAAGGCGGCTGTTTCTTCATCGTCTGTCGCCTTGGCTCCGCTGCAGAAGAAACACAAGTATCAGGCGTAATCACATCATTTAAGGATTCGATCTCCAAAATATTTGGAGATCATCAGATCCGGACGGACATCAGGTCATTTTGTTCGATCTCTGATATATATTGTGTCCTTTTTTCTTCTGTTGTATACTTTGATCATCAAGTTTGTGAGGCCTACTGGTTTTGTAAAGGTCTCTGATCTGCAAATACAAAGTTAGATCATCATATCGGATGTTGATGATGAATAATAATGTTATTGTTATCAATAAAACAGACTTTTGTTTACCAGAAAAATTAAAGGCAATATTTTCTTCAAGTTTTCCATTTATCTCTGGCTCTAACAATTACTGCGGAAATGGAGAAAAGAACAAGTATTCATATATTTTTAAATAATTTTTACATAAACGTACAACTTTCGTTGAGAAAAACGAATTATGTTTCATTTTCACTACTCGGCAATCCTTATCATATGTGATTTTGGGAAGAAAGGAAGAAAGAAACAAATTAACTCCAAAACATGTTGAAAACATTTTTTTATTCAAAATAATTTTCATCTTCCTTCATTATATTCATTTAGAAGGAATAAATTAACTCTAAACATGTTTAAAATTTTATTTTTTATTCGCAATAATTTTCGACTCCCAGAAGGCATTGATGTTCCTGCTAATTTTAGATGAGTCCAAATTTGTGTCATATATTTTTATATGTACACGTTTCATTTTTTGGTTTTTTAAAGTGTGGTTTTAATGTTTTTCATTCTCTGTTTCTGTGCATGCTACATAAAACTGTGTAACAGTGTAAGTGTTATAATATTTGGTTTTCATAAGTGATAGTTATGGTTGGGCAGAGTCATAAATTGATTAAGTGGTTAGGTCGATCGGCACTCTAGTGGTGGATAGTGCGGTTGGGTGAGGGAGTGAGAATAAATATCTAAGACCTTTATGCTCTTTTATTTTTCTACAATCTAATTTTAATTATAGTACGGTGTATCTGTTTAACATAATTATGTCAAGATTTTTTATTAAGATTAGACTCGAATATGTGATCTTTCCCAAGATGCTATGAAATCACAAAGTATTTGACTACACCAGACTTTCATGCATAAACACTAAGGGGGCATTTGGTTCACGGAATGTTAGATTACCTTAGGGAATATTAGATTGCTGGAAATGTTAGATAACTGGGAATGTTAGATTCTTGTGTTTAGTTTAAAATTGAAGTAGGTAAATAAGACAACGGAAATAAGATAAATTGATTAAAATGCCAAAAACTTAATATTAGTAATAAGATAAGGGAATGTGAGATTACCTAAGAAATCGGGTCGGGAGGTTATGTTACATTCCCTGGGAATCTTACATAACTTGAACCAAACAGGGGAATCTTGTATTCCCAAGCAAATATAACCTTAGTTATCTCATATAACTTGAACCAAACGCCCCCTAAATTCACATTCATTTCTCATTCTATTTTACATTCAGTATCACATTATAAATTCCAGCTTCTAAATTACCACATCAAATGGTATGCTAAATGTTATTTCAATAAATTATACTACATTGGTTTGCAAAAAGGAACTAATGGTGTGTTTGGTTCAAACATTGGAATCGGAATAATAATGAAAACTATATACTTAGTAATGGTAATGTGTTTAAGTCGGAGGAGTCACCTTGTTTAATTTGGTAATAAATAGAAATTGAAATCAAAATAAATAAATAATTAATTAAAATAAAAATAAAAAATATATAATACAGATATATACATGCATGATGCATATATGTGTATATATATTAAAATTTCATACTTAATACATTGTTTTTTATTCCTTCCATTCAAAAAGTAGATGAGTAAAAGGATATTGAGTTTTGTAATTGTTAAAATATTTGATTCTAATAGAAAGATAACAAAATTAGACAAATAAACATGATAATGAGTATCAAAACGCGTAATAGAATACAAAAGTCCTCAACCAAACACCACCTAGTTTTTTTATTTGTTTACTGTTTAAATTGTGATGTAAGTGTGTAGTTTTGTAATCTTATTTATTTATTATATACAAGGGAGATGAATGATATATAGAACTTCACAAATTTATGCCACATCAGGCTAACAAAGTTAGATGAAAGCAAAAAGCCTCATCCCCAAGTGGGGAGGAGTTAGTCTTCGTACCGATTTATTTATACAAGATCTTATATAATTTCAATCAATTGGTATGATTTAGATCCTAACATCTTCTTGTGGCACTAATCACTTTAAAGAAGAGTGGATTTCGAATCTAATTGGATAGCAATCAATAGCCATAATATTTTTGTGGAAGAATCATAAATTTGTAATTATTTGGATAACTTCATAAGTAATTAAATATATTTCGTATATACTCAGTAAGTTAGTAGTTAGTACTTATAATAACTTACTAGTCAAATGTTATTTTTGAATTTCAATTTGACTTGTAAGTTGTTTGTAATGCACTAATGTGTCATTCTGTAGTCTGTAATTTTGTACTATTTCATAAGATTGCCCATTTAATTTTAAATATTTGATATGGACCAAAAGAAAATAATTAACAAGTTAACAACTGAACCAGCCAAATCAAGAAAACAAATATGCACAGAAATTTTAATGGCAGGTCTGCAGTACTTCTTCCGATCAGATTTTGTTTTAGTTTTGTCACAGCCCAAACCAAAGCGCAGGTCAGCCCAAACCCAAGGCTGCTACACTCGAGCCTATCTTCCTCATCTCCAAGTCAGCCCAAACCCAATATCTACTTTACAAGGTGAATTCACGTCTATTTACACACGGAATGTTTACAATTTGAATTGTAACATTCAGTATATAAATTGCTAACATTCAATATGTAAATTGTGTATGTTAAACCTGGATTCACATTGCAAGATAGACAAGTGTCTATCTACATACTGAATGTTCACAATTTAAATTGTGAACATTCAGTATATAAATTGTGTATTTTAGACTCAGAACCACCTTGTAAGGTGGACCGAGTCAACAGAATAATTTTCCCCTCATTCTCACCTTGGCCCCTCTTCAGTCTTCACACACAAGAATCGAGAGTAACTCATTAAAAATATTCAGAAACGATTGCGGTTTGCATACCAGGATTCAGGTCTGTATGCTATACTATTACTGTGGCTAAGTCGCTTGGATTTTGTGTCCTTTTCTTAAACAATTCCATGAAATTTGCGAAGCCTACTGTTTTTGGCAAGACTAAATAATTTTAAGACTACAATGGGTAGTCGCAGATTGATCAACATTTTGCCTTCAATATCAACAAAAAGACAACTAGACTCTTTACATTTTTTTTCTGGACAGATTTCTGCATCTTTTCCAGTTTGTGGAGTTTTCGTCGAACTGAACAAAGCACAATGTTCGGATATGAACAAGGCTAGATACAACAGCGGCAACCTACCTTGCTCTACACAGAAGCTACAAGAAACTAATTACAAAGACTCAAACTGCTCCACCAAGAGTAATTGCAAATTAAGACTGCAGACATAAAGCGACTCCTGCTAGGAAAACATTCAGCGAGGCTGTTGGATGCGGCGAAGGCAGCATCTCGGGCTAACAACCTTTGCTGGCTTCTCATAGTACCTGGGTGGCACAAGGGATTTTGGACCTCTCTCCTTTGGCAAGCTCAGACTTTTAACCAATGCATCAGGACGCTTTGCGGAACCTGTTATATCAAGGGAAGAAAACAATTACATCTATCAGTCACGATTCGTGAAGCAAACAGCTTGCAATCAGAAATTTGCACCTACAACTCAGGCAGGGAGTGAACATTTTTGTGGTTTTCACTTTTCCTTCACCAAACACTAATACACAAAAATGTGGAATTATTATCAAAAAATAAGCATTCACACTCCTAAATTAAAACAGACTCCTAAGCAAAGCCAGTCACCCATTCTTTGGGTAAGAAATAATACAAGCTTCAAGATTGTAATTACTCCCTAAATACTACACTCACTAAATTAGGTCCATGGTTAAATCTGAAATCAAGACTTAGTAACAAAAGTAAATCACACAATCACAAATCTAAACTTCAGATCATTGTATTACCAAGAGAGGTAGAGAGGTAACCTGATTCTGACATTCCGTTGATGCTGTTGACAAAAGGATTGTTTCCTTGCCCTGTTTCAATTGATTGGAGAAATTCTTCATATTGATCTTCCATGTTCAAAATGTCCTCATCAACATCAAGATCAATGTTATCTGGCAGCAAATCAGCAATATCATCATTGCCAAATCCAGCCTCATTGCTGCCATATTCTGATCCCTCCTTCTGGCCTACCCAGTAATCATGGAACCATGTTGAGTTGGTTGCCAAGTCCCACCATTCTGGTGAGAAGTCCTCCACTTGGCGTACAGACGCAGGAACAAAAGGTGCAGCGTTTGGATTCAGAGTTGACCTCCTTCCAGAAACTAAGGCCATGCTTCCTATTCAAATAACTATCTGTAATCGCAAGAGAAACATGTAACACATCAGTCAAGAAATGATTGTAGTTTTATGAAAATTAAGTGAATTAAGAATCACATGGCTCATCAAATGATAAACTAGTTCTGTCATCAGTATTGAAGTTCCATATCAAACAACTAGCTGAAAAATGAATAAAGAACAATTCAGCAACAAATCAAAGGCAGTTTCATCTCTGGTCACTTAAAAAAAATCATTTCTCCGGTCGAGAATTACCTAAGAACAGAACAGGTGGTCCTAGTAAGGTCAGGATTTGGTTAATTACTTAGGACGATGAATAAATTTTCAACCTAACAGAATTTCACTCATCAGATAATCAAGTCAGAGTTCAAGCACTTCGATCCACCATAGAAGTTATTCATGTGCAACAACGATGAAAAATAATTCCCCGAAAACGCAAAATCACAAGTCAATCAATCACTTCACTTCCGAGAAAAAAGATTTAGCACATACAGTAGATCCATGCATCGCCAACAAGAAACCGAATCGAAACTCACAAATCCAAGAACTAAAAACCGATGAGAAATTGAGATGCGCTCTAACTTTACCTTCAAATGTCAAAACGTCTTCCTTATTGGACACGATGAAGAATACGGACGCGTAAGATGATTGATATTTTGTGGAAGAAGGATATTTATAGGCAGGAGGGACGAGGCTCCATGGTTCGGAGCCGAGCCGCAAGCCCGGTGAAGACTAGGCCTGCCCACTGATTGACCTTCGAGAAGACACGTTTTCGGAATTTCCGTATTTCTCCAATTAAAATATCATCCATTTTCTACCACGACAAAAATTCATTCTACTCACTAAATATAAATAAATACTATAAATAAAAATAAACAAATAATTTGAGCCAATGTCTTAATTTTACCCTCTAGTGTTTATATTTTTTATATGATATTGTAATATTTAATTAATGACTATATTTTTTTAATGTAGAATGAAGTTAATTAATTCTAACAAAAAAAATATTAATATTAAAATAAGCATTAAAGATAAAATAAAGAATTTTTTTGCCAGAATACAATGCATAATTGGAATTTATTTTTGTCCAATATGATATGTGTTGTATTATTCGATAAGGAGAAGCGGGGTATAGCAGGTCAGCAGCCGGTAACTAATACGCGTGTACGAATTTCTTTCGCAACGGGAGTGCGATGGCTGGACCCACCGCGCATATAATTAGCTAGAGCCTTTTAATGATTGCGGGACAGGTATGACAATCTGATGGTTAACAGCTTTGGTTGGCTTTCATCCTGCGGTGCAAATTAACTGCTTTGGTCAAAATGATTAGCGTAGGGTCCAGTAAGGCGGCCCAATCCCGTAATATCCGTGCTATTCACATGGGATGGGAGGATGGTGGGTAACCGAACTGTGCATATGTCTCTTTATTATATCAATCAAATGTTATGGCAATACCTTTTTAAGTTTCTTTCCCATCAGTTTAGGAAATTATGATTCTTCCCAAAAATTTCCGTACTAAAGATCTATTGAGAGAGTGCAAAATTGCAAATTCCGTGTACCTTTGTATACAGAAGAGACTGCAAATCTATATATCCATTAAAGCAAAAGCATTTTGGTAAAGAAAATAATAATAATTTTTTCACTCACAAAAAACGATATCGTTTTTCATATAATAATAGATAGATTATTTATGATGTCTTTCAAAAAAAAAAAAAGATTATTTATGATTTGCTTGCCAATCAATTAACTATTTAGTTTAATTTATTTTTAAAAAAATTAAAATATTTTATAAACGAGAATATTAATTGTTTTCACTTTCCAATGTACTTTGCAGCCTTTGCTTGACCAAAATAATAATAATAATAATAATAACTACTCCCTCCATCTCATTTTAAGTGTCTAATTTAGTTAACAAGACTTAACTGAAATCATTTTAATATTTTTAATCCAATTTTTAATTAGTATACAAAATTTACATATTTAGAAATTAGACTAAAAACACTATTAAACACAAAAAATAAATACAAAATATTTTTTAAAAAATAAACAAAGAAGAAAGAGTTGATTTGAGCAATGAAGAGTAAATAAAACAAAAAAAAATGAGACAGATGGACAAGCTGTGCTCATGCACTGTGGATGCAATCCATGCAGCTGTCCTACGAGTGAGGGCATCACCGGTCCACTGTAAATGTGGTGATGGTTGCACCTGTGTTAAATGTGCCTCTTAACTCTTAAATCAACACCCACCTACTACATACATATATATAATATAGCTATTAGCTAGCTAGCTAGGAATAATCAGCTCGATTGCTGGCTAGTAGGTAAGCATTTGATGGAATACATCAAGCTAGCAACTACATAGATACAAGTAGTGAAGTAATTAATTACAATATAGCTTGTGACTTGCCGTTACCTTATGTATGCGGCCCGCATGAGAAAGATTTCTGCAAGAAATATGTTGCAAGCTAAGCCGGTCTTTCCTGCTTCTTTCTAACCGAATTAAGCAACAACTTCAATTAATGGAGAACCCTTGAATGTGTATAGAATATGAGTTACTCCGTACGCAACATAAAATGTGTAGATTTTCAATTCACAGTATAACCATTGCGAGATTGCACAGTATCTAACTAGCCATAGATGTTTCTAGCTAGTGTTTCCACAACTAACTAATGTACATTGAGTTAATGGACCACTCCAATCCTTCAAAAAGAAACACAATTTATGGACCACTCCAATCCTTCAAAAAGAAACACAACTTAAACGGAACCGTAGTATTTATGGGCCGGGGTTGGGGATTTCTCAATCATGAAGGAAATGGTTTGTTCCTTCCACAAATCATTCTCAAGATGCATCTCATAGAAGTTGACCTCAAGGGAATTCTTGATAGCCAATGCAGAAGTACTTCTAGTGCCATAGCGCCCCCCCTATATATGGAAGTAAAGTATTCGCATCATTAACTCAACTAGCCATAACCCCTTATATAGAGAATAGCACCGAGATCATTAGAGAGTTATAGATAATTAATTGTGCATTTGTGCGTGCTTCTGTAGTTCTGTGCATTACATTATGGAGAGAAGAGAGAGTACCGAATCTTCAAATGCTTCAACAAATATGGAACTGAATTGGTACTCCCTTTCAGGTGCATAGATGCCAGGAAGAAGGTTCCTTTCCTCATCTTTTGTTGTGTCTTTCATCAATTGTTTCCCCGCTGACTCCACTGGAATCTCAGATTCACCATATTCCTCCAACACCAACTTGAAACCTTTTTCTAACCGTTGAGCCTCCAAAAAACAACATAAACATAAGCCATGTTATCTTGCCAACACATACATGCTAAACGCCTGAAGGAAAAATGCTAGATAGGCTTTAATTTTTTCATGCATGCTAAATTAATAATTTGGTAAGAAGAACGCTAGCTAGCTAAAAGTAAGCTTTTTTTAGTTACCTTAGGCCACGGAGAGTCTAGTGATGCATTTGTCAAGACATGAATACCAGGCGATACCTCTGTCGCTGATACACCTCTGTCTTTTGGTCTGTTGGTTATATAAAACATGGTCATGGAACAGATATCAACTACTATCAAGTTAAACCCACCAAAATGGTCAGCTTCTCCCATAAGTTCCTCCGCGAAATCACGAGGGCTCTTATTGCTCTGCAACCACAAGCTAGCATATATGACTATTACTTCAATGATAATGTAATTAAGCAACCAAATTTTGGAGGAAACAAACTTCTGAGATGCGAATTAAATAGCAACCAAATTAAGTAAAGGTATAATATTTTGCTATCTTGGAGGCACTTAATTCATGTAGAAAATTAAGTAGAAAATTCATGTAGGCATTTAAACAAACAGGTAGTTGGTACCCGTAAGAAGCGAACAGGAAGGTCTCCTCTGCTCTTGGTATGAGAAGACGGCGAATCGACGACCTCCCGGACGTTGGTAAGGAAAGCGATTTTTCCCTTGAGGTTACAGCCTAGCCAAGTCCCGCCGGCGAGAACGTCTCTTCCTCCAAGAATCACACCATCGTCCCACCACGCCAGAGCCTTCGTCGGCCTTTCAATCTCAAACAATCCAGTAATTAAGAAGAAGCATAATAATAATAATTCAGCTAAAACATACGAAATTGAAATTGTAAGATTTATGCAAAGGTACCGATCATAGTATTCGTCCCGGTTGAGGAACAGAAGAAAGGGGTAGATTGGATGAGCTTTCCATTGGAATGCAGCTATACACATTACGTTTCATCAATTCGCACCGACGCTAACTTTGACTTTTGAACATAATTTTAGACTTGTACGGAAGAATACTAGTGTCACTGTATCAGTAGTGTGCATAAAAAACGAGGTGAGATTGAATTATTTCAAAGAATTTATCTTTTGAGCTCGCTAATATTCTAATGGGTCGTTTTGTTTACGGAATGTTAGACTACGTTATGAAATGTTAAATTGCATTTAGTTTAAAATTGAAATATGTAAATAAGAGAAGTTGATTAAAATGTCAAAACTCCAATATTAGTATTAAGATAAATCAATGTGAGATTACCTAAAAAAATTGGGGTGTATCTCACATTCATTTTCAATAGCTAAAAACTTCAAGGTTATGATACATTTCCTGAAAAAATTACATAACTTAACCAAATATGATAATCTTATATTTCAAAGCAAATATAACCTTAGTTATCTTATATAACTTGAACTAAACGCCCACTAATAGTATCGATATTAGTTTTGTTTATATTTTTTACCGGGAGAAGAGATGATAGAGGGGTGTGGTTCTTCTCGAATGGATTTTTTTTTACACAACTTTTTTTGAGTAAAAAAATTTAAAAAAAAAATGGTTGCGTTTATGAAGCATATGTGTACATTCCTTTCAGTGGGTTAATGATTGAAATGGGACAAATATATAACGGTTTTAAAAAGTAGACAAAAATAGGAAGAAAAAAAAAAGTATTTGGGACTTGCGTTGGAGGTTAGAAACGCAAGCCCCAAATACGTTTGTCAATATAAATACTTACAAAATGCAAGTGAAACTTGCGTTAAAAAAAAAAAAAAGTCTCATTCTCTAGACGATGGAGCAGGCGACTAGAGTTTGGTCTCCTTCGTCGTTGGAAGGCGGTTTTTTTTTTTTTTTTTTTTTTGAACGCAACACGCAAGTGAGACTTACGTTTGTGGTCAGCGATTGAAAAAATAAAAAATAAATTAACAACTGCATTTGGGACTTGCGTTTCTGACCTTAAACGCAAGTTGCAAATACTCTTTTCCCATTTTTGTCTAGCTTTTAAAATCGTCATATTTTTATCCATTCCCTTATTTTTCGTCCCATTTCAGTCATTAACCCTCCTTCCACTTATCTTCTCGACGTGTCATACTTGTGTTATAATTTTTTTAACATCAAATGACATTTAAATGATTTCTTTTAAAGGGTTTGGCCTGCGGGCTGGCCCGCAACCCGAGCAGGCTAGCCAACGCGGGGCGCAGGCCTTAGCGGGCCAAGCCTGTTAGGCCTGTTTTTTCCCAGGCCACTTTTTTTTTAGCCATAACCTGTCCATTGCGGAGCGGTGCGGGTCAACCTGCTTTGACAATACTAATTCCAACCAAATGCCCTGTTATAGATTTATAGTGATGCTCTATTATAATTTATAAGCGCAACAAAAAAAAAAAACACAAAGAAGCATTGCTCTATTATAAGCACCCAAAAAAAAAAAAAGAACCATTGCTCTATTATAAGCACCCAACTTTTTTTTTTTGGGCTCTATTATATACCACATTAACAAAAGGCACGAAGGAATCACGGTTTCGGTAAAAATTCAAAAACCATTACTTTTTTCCCGCCATAGTGAACCTGTAAATATTCAGCTCTGCAAAATTCCCACTGTTTTTCAGTTCCGCAAAAGTTACGAGCAGAATCCCAAGCTATGGCACCCAAGAAGGCCTCTTCTATACCTTCGCCACCTCCGATTCCAATCGGTAATACTCTCACCCCGCCTAAAACCCGATTCCTTCAAAACTCATAATCAATTTAAGAATTCTGTTAGAAAATTTATTTATTTGCGCAGGAAATTGCGAAGTACGGGTCGAAGCTAAAAACTTTGCCTCCGAGTCGACTGAAAACAGCCTCCGAATCACTTTCTCGAAAGATGCCCATATCAAAATATCAGGCAATAAGGCCCTTTAGTAATTCATTTTCAAAAATTTTATATTTCCGAATTCAGATTTCTACTATTCACTTAATATCTGTCAGAACTATGGGAATTTGTTATAGAGTTCTTATTGTTTTTGTTACTACTTGAGACAGTCATGGAGAACAGGAATTGCGAAATGGTGAATTTTGGTCCTCAGGGTTCTGAGAATGAGGAAAACGGTAATGTTTCGTTTCGAATTTTCTCCAATCTTTTTTGTTTCCCTATTGTATTTGCTTTCTTGTGATTACCCGATTAAATGTCAGAATTTAATAATGATTTTTTCCTCTTAGGATTAGGTAATTACTGTTTTGAGCTCATTAATCCCAAGGATGCAGATGGTAAAACCAAGTGCTTGGTTCAGGTAATCTACATTTATTTTCCATCTCTATAACTCTCTCCCTCTCTCTATCGCTTTACATATGTGGTGCTTAGTCGTATTTCTTGTTGTAGGAAGTGCTAAACATTTATGTTGAGGAACTGCCTGCAATGAAATATGCTGCAAACACTGGAAAGCAATCATTGTTTCTTGATAAATGTGTATCAAGTGGGTATGTTATTGAAACTCATACAGTCCCTTCTATATTTTATTTTAGGACTTCAGTCTCATCAATATCTCTTATGACACTGTTAAATGTGTCTAGAATTATTTATGTAATGAACATTTGATTTATGGCCTGAATGTTATCACCTCAATCAAGATTCTAAAGGTTGAGGATTTGGCTAATGACTGCTATTGCAGGAAATACTGCACTTTGATTTTGAGGATTAAACAGGGTGAACACCATGGAGAGGTATGCTTGCAGTAGTTGACTAGTTGCTTTTATATGTATCAATGTACAAGGTGGGGTGTTAGCTGATGCCTCCTAAGATCAAATTAATATCCTTGTAGAGCACAGCCCTTGGAATATCATAAGCAAAAAGAGTTTGTGTGCATATGTTTATGTATATGCTTACATTTGTAGGATAGATTCAATTTTATTGGGTTATATTTAGCATGCATACTCCTTTAACAAATTGAAGTGCTCTTTACTCTATAATTTTTTGGTGACTAATCAGGGGTTCCATAATATCTCGTTGATCTTGCTCATTATTGAACAGGTTGTTGCAGCAACTACTTATCAAATAATCTCCGCTGACACACAGTATGCTGAGATTCCTCTTGCAGCTGTTAGATCACAATATCAACACAAGGTCTAGTGTTTGTTTTGCCAAATTAATTAATTTTTTTTTTTTATGATTTCAGATTTACTTTTATAAATAGACTGGCATATGACCTTAGCAAATGAGGCTACTCTTTAGGGCTCTTTTTAGGGTTTCATCTAAAGGATATGGCTGCAGTTGACAGTATCAGATGAAAGTGTATCTTTCCTTTTATATGAAACTGCTTATTTCATTTTTCTGCATGATGTTCATTGCAAGAAACAATATACACCAATCACTATTGAAAGAGTTGAGACCTCATTCAATTACTGCTTAGAAACCCAACACAGGCCTTTTTAGATATCTAATGCAAAAAGCTCTTAGAAGTGGATTCAAACCACTGATGCTAAAATTTTCAGTCCTTGGCTCCAACTTGCTATTCAGTTAAGTTACAAGTGGAAGTAAACTGGTTCCCTGTGTATGATGTCAGTTCAGAGATGCATCCCTTGTAAACTTTATTTTTCTCCTTTACATACTGTAGCATTTATTTGTTTATGGAAATATAAAGATTATTATTAATTTATTTCAGTAACTGTTATATCATCTCAATTGTATGCTTGCAAATAGCTTCAGATTTGTTTTTCTGCTTCTGATAGTAATTGACTAGGCCTAGGTTCTTACAGGGTATAGGTCGCATATTATACATGGAACTGAGAAGGAGATTGCAGAATGTGGGTATTAGGACAGTGTTTTGTTGGGGAGATAAGGAGTCCGAAGGATTTTGGCTTAAGCAGGTATACCTTAAATGGTGGCCAATATGCTATTGAAGTGATTTATTCATCTGCTGTTAATGTTTTTGTTTTTCTACATATATTCATTTGTGGTGTATCCAATGAGTAAAGTGGTCACAAGCTTTAGCAGGAAAAATCTGATTTTATGAAATGCTTTCTAATAGTTCAACAATGTTTTCTGAGTGGCCTGAGAAGAATAACAACTTATAAGTTTCATAGTTGTGTATTATATTGAATATAATCTGACTGGTGTCTTTGCTAAACACATGCATGCAAAACACAAAAATGGGCTTACAAAATGGCTTCATTTATGTACCTGGTGAATACTTGCCATGGGCTTGATGTAAACATGTTCCAGTTTATTTTTATTTTGCTTGAGTCACTAAATAAATAAGCTAAATCTGCAGGGATTTGTAGTAATTGGTCAGGTAGATGCAAAAGGAAAAGCTCGTAGGCTTCCTATAAGGGCTGATATCCGTAGAGCGTTGTGTTTTCCTGGTGGTTCAACTCTCTTGGTTTCTCATCTTAACAAGGAAAGTTTAACAAATTCCCCAGAGAATCTAATGATGACAGTAGCACCAAATTCTCCAGATAAACTCCCTATCTCTCAGAAACAAGATAAAAATGTACCAGAAGGGAATCACTTTTCCAATGGAGTAAATCAAAATATCAGCACAGATGATACTCAGCATTATGGTATGTGAAGCTGCTGCATAAAATTTTCATTTCTTTCATTTCATTGGGTTTGAAAATCGAGAATGCATAATGATCAAGTGTGAGCAAGTGCAGGGTGAGGTTATTAACAGTGTATTCATTCTTCTATGATTCATTAAGTGCCTTTTTCTTATAAATGACTGAAAGGATTCTTTCAGAACTGTGTATGATCAATATCTACTAATCTGTTTGTTTGAATCTAAACTGTCAAGTTGCAGACACAGTGGAAACTATAAATTGTGGAAATGTTGCCAACTGTACAGGAGTAAATGAATGTGAATTTGAACCTTATCCGGAACGATGTTCATGTTCGGCACCAGGAACAAAGAAAAGGATGTGGGAAGCCTCATTTACCTCTTTGAACTCAAAAAAAGTAAAGGGAGGCTATGTAGCTGATGATTGCCACTTACGTTCTAACAACTTCCTTTTAGAAAATAATGGAAAGACGACTATGCATAAAAGTGGTGGTTCCTTGGCAGCTTCTGAAAGTGCATTTCTAGGGCATGATCATCATAAAGATCCTTTAACATGCAGCTCCAAGTATTCTGAAGAATACAGAGCACTTGATGTGACACCCATAAGTAATAGCAACCTGGGCATTCCTCCCTTGGGAAAACACTTCAGAATTATGCTGATGAATATAGCTGATGATAATAAGAAAGCAAATCTAACTAAGGTATTCACTAGCATCTCTTGTTAGGTTCATGGGACAAATCATCCTATGTATTGATGATATCCAATACTAGCAACTTACTTTTTACTCTTTTTAATCACTGTTTCTGACTTTTGGCTGTAATGTCTGAAAATTAGTCAACAAAACAATTGACTGAATGATGAAAGAGGCCATATGACAATCTTCTACCACTTCCTGACACTTGATGGTGCTTGTGCAGATAATTGAAAACCTTGGTGGACTTGTTACTTCTGATGGAAGTGAATGTACGCATGTGGTAACAGGGAAAGTAAGGAAAACGCTGAATTTTTGCAAAGCTTTATGCTCAGGGTCAGTATTTCCTATGAACTACTGCTTCATTATATCTTGGCCAGAATGCATAACAACTAAAAATTGATACTACTCGTACAACTAGTATATATCATTCTTAATCCTTCAAGATAAGCGCTGTGGTTCCTGAAGTAAATCCCTGAAAAGGGACAGAGGCAGGAGAGCCATTGCTCATCATCATTTTAACATCATCAGTTTTCAGAATTTTTAATTTTTATTACTTCAGATAATATTATTCTTTAACCTTTAGAATTTCTTGGTGACTGGAATAATATTTTGACTACATTCTAGTTATTTACTCTGTATTTAAGAATAATACTCCATTTCATTCTGAGATTTTAACATAAATTTAAGTTTTTACTAGTGTCTGCTTGTTATTATTCACCTTTGACATTGATTTTAAAATGTATACACAATGCTACCCAGGTCTTGGATAATATCACCCAGTTGGTTGAAAGAAAGCTTTCGGAAAGGCAGATTCGTGGGTATGTTACAAGATCTAAATTTGATATATTATGGAAACCATTAATATATTTTGATATGTGATTGGCTTCCATGTTGTCCAGATGAAATGCCTTTCATTTTGAAGGATGAAGACTATGAACTCAAGTACACAACTGAGCTAAAATCTGCACTTCTTAGGGCTAAGGCACACCCTCAAAGTTTACTTAATGGTTATGACATATGCCTTGCAGCTCATGTTCAACCTCCTGCCAGTATGTTATCTGCAGTTGTAAAATCTGCCGGAGGAAATGTAAGTCAAATTTCAAGAAATTTTGCTTAAAAGAAATGCACATACATTATGGTTTTTAGTTCAGGAATAACATCTGCAATGTTCCTAATTGCTATGTCATCTTGAGTTTCTTTAAGCAATGCTTTGACACATCTTTGCAAACTTTAATCTTTAGGTTCTTGGTGGATTGGAGGAGGTGAATGATGCGAAGAAAACCGTCTTTGTGGCATGCGAGGAGGACATGGATGAAGCACTATCAGCTGCAGAGAAAGGGATAAGGACATTCTGTAGTGAGTGGTTCATGAACTGCATCATGAAACAACAACTTGATCTTGGAGCCTCTCAGTTTGCAGAGAGCCTCTGATTATGGTATGGTTCATGTGCTAACACGTAATTATTAGGTGAAAATTCTTAAAAGAGTACTTTTAGCTGAGCAAAAAGATTTGGTGGGTTTGGTATAAAGTAAAGATTGCGGACATAAGAGTCAAAGGTTGTTGGTTTATGGTAGAATGGAGCCACTGTTTTTGCACAACAATTTTGTTGAGTGGCTTTCAAGAGTAGCCAATTGCCACGTTCTTTACAATGTGGTTGTTGAATTCATAGGTAGAAGATCATGTGGGAATGGTGTTTAGTGTGAATTTATTCTCATTTCTCACACTAATGTTTTCTTCGAAATGATACATGAACTAACCTTTACGTATTTATAAAAGGTCTCTTTTGTTCATTGTTTTAAAATCATCAATTTAAATTTATTACATGAGAATGAGAATCAAATAATTGATAATGGTAATCAGTTTTGGTATAAAGTATTTTGCATGTTTGGTAGTAGGGTGGAATTAAAAGACAATTGATCTTAAAATAATGTTATCCAAAGTACTAATTTAAACAAAAAAAAAATAAAACAAAAATCTAAAAAACATCATATTACTGTTAAAGATGAAATGATATCCGTTTTTAATTAAGGAATGAATTTTTAATTGAAGGAGTAATTAAATTTCATAGTTATATTTTTAAAAATTATCAATTAAATACTAACTATAATTTTAATTTTTATTCTAAAGTGTAAACTCATGAATACACTTTATTCTTATGGGACCAACTATTCTTATACGGTACTCTTCAAATGATGGCCATTGTGATAATCCTTTGTAAGGTTGAAAGAGTGACAATTCTTTAGGTTTTTTTTTATTTTTTTTTTAATTTTTTTTATTACTAATGACTCTGTTACAATATACTCATCTGTCTTATTTTACCTGTCTTACTTTTCATTTTAGTTTGTTCTAAAATATTGTTCTCCTTCCAAAATTGAACATCACCATCATTTTACTTTTCCCAATTTACCTTTATGATTTTTGCTTTCTTTATTATTTTTATTTCCAAGAGTGAAAAAGTTTGGGGCATAATTGAAAAGCACATTACATTTACTTTAATTTATTAAAAAGCGTGTAAAAAATAAATAAGACATCCAATTTGGGACGGAGGGAGTAATATTTATTCATAATTACTTTTTCAATTTATTGAAACTTGAGAGAGTGAAATGATTGGCATAAAAACTGCCACCTAGCCAATACAAGTACACAAAGTTTCACATTGTCAATTCTATCTTTATTTGCTAATTTTATCAATTCTCTCTCTTCTTGCAATACACTTGCTTTACGTTTAAAAAAAGATTATTTTTCTTGTCATGTCACTTCGTCAATCTCAAATTTACGGAGATAATGGCAGTCATAATTTTGATTTTAAAAATCTTTATTTTCATTGACTATGATGCATTAATTGATCTCTTCATAAGTTAAATAAAATTTACATAATAATTGAGAAAAATACTAAAGAATAAAGGTATTTAATACAATAATGAATATTTTGTATATTTGTTTTATTTAGAGAAATATAGTATGGGTTTCTAAATAATAATAAAAATTGTCGGACCCTTTTTTCCCTAACAATGTCTTTTTTATGGTACATGTTAAGATAAAGAATATTTCGCTTGGCATATTCCTCAAGCTTGTGTAGTTGTGTAGTTGTAGATGCGCAATGAAGACAAAATACGGGTATGTCGGAAATGCCCATAATGCCCGCCAAATTTAGTAATTAACGACAATTTACATTTTTATAATTATAATAATAATTCAAACAAGAAAAGTTAAATGATTGAATATTTGATTTTATTTTTGAGTACTACTGACTACTGAGTCTCAAACCTACTCCCATTCATGTGAGAATGTAAATCGGGTGTCGCTGGATCATAAAGTCTTTGACAACTTATATTTGATTTTATTTATCTTAGATGTTGCATTTTATCTTTTTTATTAATCCCCAATTCACCATTCCTAATGGAATAATTACACTTTTAATTAGTTATATAGCAACTTAGCAAGTATAAACTTAATCTTTAATTATCATTCATTGTAAATTTGGTCCCTAATTAGTTATAAAAGTAAGTTTTTTTTTTTTTTGGGTGTGTTTTAGAAATATATTACAGATTTTCAAAAAAAGAAAAAAGAAATATATGATAATGCTAAACACGGCAACACGAAGCTAAAACGGGTAATACGATATTTTATTAATCAAAGGATCCAAGCCCGGTTTACAATATAAAAAATGGCTCGAAGGGCTCGGCGAGTCGGCAGTGGGCTTTCCTACTGTCCGAGCACACTTCAAGACTTAATCTAGAATCAGCCAAAAGATCCTCTCTCTCCTCATAAATGCGGTATTTATAAGAGAGGAAAGTCACGGTCGCCGGGGCTCCGGCATGGCGAGAACGTGGCGCGCATGTGTCCGCCTCCCTCCTTGCCCAAGCGGGATGGAGCACGTGGCGGACCTCGACATGACCTCTGCTAGCCGAGCGAAGCATCGACCGATCCAAGGCGGCCCGACCGCTAACTGGTCGGGCCGAGATGCCGACCTACCGATCACACGATACCGACCGGTGCAGGTGTATTTATACTATCAATATATTACAGATCAAAATTTAATTTTCACAAGTGGTTATTTTGTTATTTAAAAGACCAAAATAATCCCTTTTGTAATTAATTATAAAAGTTATAGCTAAAGGCTTTGTGGCCGAGCTGCATAGTGTAATTTATCAGATGAGAGGTCTCAAGTTCAAATCAATAAGTACTAAAAAAAAATAAATTATAAAAGTTTTAAAACTATAAATAATTAAAGTTGTAAGGGCAAATATGTGACGTCAAAGTCAGCGCTGTCCGCAGCCCACCCTCAGCAAGCCAGCAGTGAGCACAGTTTGTATTTGGAGCAGAGCATCTTATACTATCACAAGCATAACTTACCATCTTCGCTAACTACTATCTTCCACACACCCAACCATGCGACGACGTTTAACTGCACTGCCCATCCTCCTCTCCCTGCTCTCCCGATTCATCCTCATCGTCCATTCACATGGCTTCCAAACTAACCTGATCCATAAATCCCGTCTCCAAATCCGGCCGGGATCACCGTTTAAGATGGCGCTGTTCGCCGACCTGCATTTTGGAGAGGACGCCTGGACAGACTGGGGCCCGCGCCAGGATATAAATTCAGTTAAAGTCATGTCTACCGTCCTCGATCAAGAACTCCCAGGTCAGGATATGAATTGAATTGCATTTTGTGAATTTACACTACACCCATTTAATAACTTTGAGCTTTATGTATACTTGAGTGCTCTGTGATTTCTCTGATCTACTAAGACATATTTGTTGGCAGACTTTGTAGTTTATCTTGGAGATGTCATCACGGCCAACAATATCCCCATTAAAAATGCTAGCTTGTATTGGGACCAGGCAATCTCTCCTACAAGAGCCAGGGGTATTCCATGGGCTAGTGTGTTTGGTAACCATGATGATATGCCATTTGAGTGGCCAATGGAATGGTTTTCAACCTCTGGAGTCCCTCCACTCCTATGTCCACAAAATAATAATGTCTCATACCGGACAGGTGAAAATTGAAGCATGTGCCCCATCTCAATTAAAAACCTTAGCTAATAGTTGGATTGCGCACATTTATGTTTATATATTATACGCTCAACAGTAGGTGAGTCTGTCTGTCATATGATGTGTTTTGGTAAAATTAAACCTTTTAAACTTAGGTTGGCTTCTAGCTACTTCAGAAAGTGAATATTGCAGCTTCAGGGGAACAACACGTTTGGAGCTGATGAAAAATGAAGTGGAGCATAACACCCTATCATACTCTATAAGTGGTCCCAAGGATTTGTGGCCTAGTGTATCCAACTATGTTCTTAAACTTGTATCGTCGTCCTCGAGTGACCCTGTAGCATATATGTACTTCCTAGACTCTGGTGGTGGTTCATACCCAGAGATTGTCTCATACGCTCAGGCTCAATGGTTCAACCGCACATCTCAACAGGTTAACCCCGATGCAAGGTACTCAAATTGCATATATAGTTTCACTTAGGCAGCAGGTTTTGGAATTTGTCACTCATGTTACTCATAGATTGCTTATGAATGATGGGAAAACCATGTTGGTAGTTTTCTTTTTCTTATCATCGTTTTATGCAACACAAATGTGAAGGATGGTAGTGTTCTAAACTGAACTTTTTAACCGACTTTCTTCCAAATGATTGGAAGTGAAAATCAATGAATTGTAACATACAGGGTTCCCGAGCTAATATTTTGGCACATACCTAGTCAAGAGTATAAGCACGCGGCTCCAAAGTTTGTTCTGGACAAGAATTGCGTGGGTTCAATGTTCACCGAGAAAGTTGCTGCTCAGGAAGCTGAAATGGGGATTATGGAGCTCCTTCAAGGAAGATCTTCTGTGATGGTAAGGACTGAATAACATAATTGTCTATTATATTCTACATTCTAGCTTGTAATAAACATAACAATCTCTCAATATAGTACATTATGAACCATTATACTTGATAAACTGTAAGGTCATTTGGACTATAGGCTGTGTTTGTTGGGCATAACCATGGACTGGACTGGTGCTGTCCTCACAAGAACCTGTGGCTGTGCTATGCTCGTCATACCGGCTATGGTGGATATGGGAATTGGGCTAGAGGGGCTAGGATTCTGGAGATAAGCCAGCAGCCTTTCTCTCTAAAATCTTGGATTCGGATGGAAAATGGCAGTGTACATAGTGAAGTTGTCTTGAGCTCTTCATGATTATTCATCCTCTCTTGACATAAGAGGAAAGGCTTTTTACATCTACAGCACTTGAAATATATTTGTAATTTGTTGTATCAAACCATTAAACTCAATCAACATCTTAGACAGGGATGATTACTGTGTACATAATCTGTTCATAACTACTTTCTCAACCTATAGAAGCACAAATACATTTCATTTGGGAGAGCCACTTCGTGACTAAAAGGTCATGGGCAGCAACCATTTGACCGGTTTAAGTATGACATCAAAGTGTTTTTTTTTTTTTTTTTTTTTTTTGAAAAAAGTCGAAGATTGCCAATGATCTTGGGAATTGTGATCTAGTTGCAACCCGGTAACACCCCATGTGGGATGCTGAAACCAAATTTATTCAAAAATATTTTAAATATAGCCTAAAAATCACTCAAAATTAATTTTAAAATTTGTCTAAAAATTAATTCTAATAAACAAGTTTTCAAAATAAAAAATAAATAACATATAACAATTTCCTGAAATAAACAGATGTCTAAAAAAAGGTTCAATTTTTGTAATAAAAATGATGCTAATAAACATATTTTATGGTTTTTTTTTCTTCTATTCTCCAATTATTCAAAAAATTTGGAGAAATCATCCCATTAGTAAACCCGCCTATAATTTGCCATTATAGTTCGCTACTTTTTCTTGAAGATTTACCGGACAGTGACAGTGGTAGGAAGTATAAAACTTGGCAAATCTCTTATTTTCTTCATGCCCGATTCCTTTCTTACAAAGCAAAGATTTAAATTACGGAAACTCTCGGAAAAAAACCCTAGTTACCCATATCGTCGGCAACTCAAATTCCCAATTGATCGATCATTGCGATGTCGCATGCGGCGATGGATTTCAGATCTCCGATTACTCCATCTGGCGTCTCTCCCGCAATCCCTGTTTCGCAGACCAATCTGGGGCATCCGCCTGCAACTGGCAGTCTCAACCTTGCTTCTTCAACTAATGGCGGATTCAATTGTTCGAATGTTTCAGAAAAGGTGACCAGGAGTTCGAGGCCTAAGCCCAGGCTGGTGAAGATTAGGAAACAGTCGAAAATGTCCGAGTCTATTGGGGATGGTTTGGGGTTTGATTCGTTTAAGCTGGATCCTGAGAGCTTGTGTCGGGCTGATCGTCCTGCTGCTGCTAGTACTCATAATGTGAATGGATCCTTTGTATTTCGTGGTGGCAGTGATGATTCTGGATCGGTCATGAACCAGGGGAGTAAGGAGCGTAGTGAAAACGTAAAACAAATGGGCGGCAATACGTTTGGGAATTTTCATTTTGTTTTTAGTGGTAATAAGAGTGACTCAAGTTCAGTGAATGTGGAACCTGCGTTTGGAGCTAATCAGAGTAAACCAATATCCGTTTCTAGTGCGGGAATTGGCGGCACTGTACCTGAAGCTACCAGGAGTAGCTCGTTCTCAAATTTGAAATTCGAAAATTTAGCAAATTTACATTCAAATTTGGAGCAAAAAGTTTCTAACAATGGTGAGCGACATTCAGGTACCTTTGAGTTTGGGAAATTTGGTGGTGTTGCTTCAGTTTTTACTGCTAATGGAAGTGCTTTGCAACCTAATAACTTGGTTTCTAATGAGCATAGCAAGTCCATAAATCCAAATAATAGTTTTGGTGCTAATATGAGCACTTCAGGATTGGATTTTAGTTTCAGTAATGGGGAATTTGGCTCAAATCAGAAATGTTCATTGAAAAATTTGAGTTCCGGAAAGAAAGAATCTAGTGTAGGTGGTGGAACATCTGTCCCTGAAATGAATGAGACTGCAGCCTTTGCTTTTGGATCTGACTATAGTTTTTCAACTAAAAATGATTTCACAGGTTTTGTTTTTGGTGCTAATTTAAACAATTCTTCATCATTTGCTAATACAAAAGCAAAGGAACCTTTTGGAAAATTTCAGGGGGGCAAAGCAGATTCTGAAGTGGAGTCTCAGAAGGGAAGTTCTAGTAAAGTTTTTGTGTTTAGAGGAAATAGTGAAATAGGGAATCTCAAGTGTGAGGAAAGTGGCAAGTTTGATGAGGACAAGCATAATTCAATGAATAGTAAGAATGCACATATTCAAGATAATCACAAGTTTGTTTTTAGTAGTCAGGGTGCTTTAGATACTGATTTTCATAAGAGCAATGTTTCTAAACTCTCTGATGAGTTTAATTCAATGAGTTTTGGTGCTGATAATAATTTATGTGGTAAGCGACATGATAATATACAAAATGTGTTTGTTTTTGGAAGTAACCAAACGACTTTTGGTTTTTCTACTGAATGTGGAAGTGCTGGCATGAATTTCAACAATCAGCATAAGAATATGAATTCAAGGGTACCAGGAAATGATGATGCTGTTGGTAAGGTTGAAAAAACTAATGTCACAGGTACTGGAAAGTCTTGTACATCTGGTATTGATGGAAAGAGAGCTAGTTCTTTAGGAGTGAGTACTCAAAATGTGGCTGAATTGCTGGATAAGAACACAGAGTTTGTTAATTGCAGTGAACAAATAAATTCCTGGAGATCTTCTGCTGGAATATATGGGAAGGAGAATAAGCCAATTAATTTAAATGACAAAATTTCTGATGGGAGCCAATTTTGTTTCCAACGTGACAATGGTGTTGACAGAAATGCTTTTTCCATACCATCATTTTCACCTGAGGGTACTGGTATCCAGCTAGATGGCAGTTCCGCTGTATCACCTTCTGTCAGTAAAGATGAAAAGAATGATGAAGCTAGCTTTACAAGCTTGCCATTTGGTATAGGGAACATCTTTACAGAGTTCAAGGCATCCAGTTCAAGTGAAGCCTTTTCTTTTAATGTTGATTTATTTTCTGGCTCAAGCAAGAAGATTGTTTATGAAAGCAGTAAATCTGTGAGGGATAAAATGTCAAAAAAGAAGAAGACATTGAGGCAACGTAACCTGATGAAAAAGCAGGTTGAGCCCCAAAATAACGAGTCTCCTGACTGTGCTTCACCCATGGATTTTTCACCATATCAGGATACTAACTCTGCACCATTTGCTGAAACCTCTGTAGCTAAGAAGAAATGTCCAGGGCCTAGTGACAATAATCTTGATGTTGACTCAGGGAATCACTTGGGTGATCAGAAAAATGATGCTTTCTCCACTGTGCCATCTTCAGTAGATGGATTATCAAGAATAAGGCGCCAGTACAGGAAAAAGTATAAGACAAAGGTTTGTAATAGATCAAACCAAATCAATCAACAAAAACCCGTCTCTGCTTCTCCTGCTTTCCAATTTCCCCCCCTGGGTAATAATCATTCATCTGAGGTCCAAAGGGGGGCTACTTCTAGTGCTCAAGAAAATGGGGTTCATCTATTCAATACTGATGAGGGGAATGCCAAGCAAGAAATTCCTGAGTATGAAGCATGTGAGAGATGGCGAATCAGGTGCTTCTTACTTTTGAGCAAATTATTCAAATTTCCTTATTGATTCTCATTTGAATGAATCATGTTTAAAATCCTTCCATATTTTTCTGCAAGTTTTCTTTAATACTATAACTATTATATTCCTCATCTTGATTAAAATGACTCCACTGATGGTCACTTTCACATGACATTTTTCAGGGGAAACCAAGTTTATAAGGGTGGTGATCTATACAAAGCTGAGGATTTCTATGGCAAGGGCATAAAATCTGTTTCACAGTCAAACATTCCGGAGTGCTGCATTAAGCCTCTGTTGTTATGCTATAGCAATCGTGCTGCGACCCGGATGTCACTTTGTAGGATGAGGGAAGCAATCAATGACTGTGCAAATGCAGCTGCTCTAGACCCTACTTTTCTCAAAGTAAAGCTAAGAGCTGGAAAGTAAGGCCTTAATATCTTGTCTTTTTTTCTTCATCCTTCCTTTAGTTGTGCCTACATTTTGGATAATCATATTGCCTGCATTTTTATATACCATCAGTTGAAGAGGTAATGCCTGGCTAGGACAGTTACAGGCATTGGAGGGCCCCAGCTTCACTGCAAAGTACTTGAAGCAATACACTGACCATGAGCAGCCCTCTGATCTTCTTAAAAGAAGAAAAGCTCTTGTTTTAAATGTCTTCTCCTGACACAAAATTGCTTCAATAGCCTTTGGAGCACTCTAGCACTAATTTCCAAACAAATGCACTTAGCTAGAGCAAGGAGCATGTTAAACCTGCACCCCTCTTGCATATCTTCTTCTAGCCCTGAAGAAACTTTCCACTCTAAACCCTTCTCCTTAAGAAATCCACAGAATGTCAAAATAAGCACCTGCACCAAATTGGTGGGTAGGTTACTATCATTTCCTCCTAAAACCTTACAGAGTTTCATATGTAGCTCCGTTGTGATTGTTGAGAATAAAGGTTGAGTGGTATTCTAGTCTTACTTTGATGCTTACACATCTAATGGTGGATATTGTTGCATATGTTTATATAACATGCACATGCAAATTTACGTATTTCTTAATAATTTTTGAATTACTAGTTGTTACCTGTTACTGGGAGAAGTGCAAGAAGCAGTGCAGTATTACAACAGCTGCTTGGAATCAAGAGATGTATGCTTGGATAGGAGAATTACTATTGAAGCTGCAGAGGGTCTGCAAAAGGCAGAGGTGACTTATTGTTAGATTTATACTTGATTGGGTTTGAGGAAACCTCTTTTGTTCTTTAGCCAATCATTTTAACCATTCCCACTACTGAGCTCTTAATGGGAATTTGTTTGTTTGTTCGTTTTGTTTTATTATTATTATTATTATTATTATTATTATTATTATTATTATTATTATAATTTTCCATTGGTTTTTGTATGGAGAGAAAAAAAGAAGAAGATATCTACATCATGAAATAGTTTTTTTCAAGTATATATAGAACATGAAACCAGGAAATAATCTTTGAATTTCTTTTCCCTATTGTGCCAAATAGGGGCCAAGTTATCCTATCCCAACATATCTATTTGTGTAACAAGTCTAAATAGGTAAGAATTGGTTTGCTGAGCTGTCCAGCTGCTGTGGTAATAACATATATGTACTTGTACGTGTACAGTTTTAGAAGCTGTTATCATCACCCAGCTAATGATAAACTGGAGAAGGTTTTTTATTTATTTATTTATTTATTTTTTATAATAAATGAAGTAGAAAAAGATTCTTGTTGAGACACTAGAGTAATGTGATGTTTTCTTCTTCATTGTCTTAGTCTCTTGGGCATGTGTGTATCTGGCACAAAGTCTTTCCTCTAAGCAGTATATGATTCTGTAATTTTTATTGCTAGCAGAAAGTGGCTGAGAATTTGCGTCAGTCTGCTGAACTCTTGCAACAGAAAACTTTTGATGCTGCAAGAAGTGCTCTGGAAATTATTGCTAAGGCATTGTCTATAAGCTGCTATTCAGAAAAGTTACTTGAAATGAAAGGAGAGGGTCTATGCAAGGTCTGTGCTATTACAGCTTATATAAGTACAAGACATCCTTTTACTATTTGGCGTCCTTTCTACTCCAGTTAGACAATATCTATAATTATGATGTTTTACAGTTGCGGATGTATGATGAGGCAATTAAGCTGTGTGAGCAGACTCTTGATTTTGCTGAAAAGAACTTTGCTTACCATAACATGGAAAACATGAATAATTCTGTAAAGCTGTGGAGATGGCGCATTATGTCAAAATCCTACTATCATCTTGGGAAGCTTGAGGCAGCTCTTCATCTGATTGAGAAACAAGAGCAAGTATTCGTCAAGGATGGGTAAATCTCTCTTTCTGTTCTGTTTAAAAAATATATATTTTTATTGATATTAATGATGCTCTCATCTTTCTTTGTTTAGTTGTGGAAACAGTTCTCAGGAGTCATCAATTCCTTTAGGCACTACTATACGTGAACTTTTAACCCGGAAGGTACACTAGTTTCCATTTTGTGTTCTCACTGTGGTAGTAATCTGTAGTCTTATTGAGCCAATATTTTACTACATTATCAATGTTTTTACTCTGATTCTTTGTTCTTTCAAATAGAAAGCAGGAAATGAAGCTTTCCAATCTGGAAAGTTTGCAGAAGCACTGGATCATTATAATACTGCTATATCATGCAGTGTTGAATCACTGCCTTTTGCAGCCATCTGTTTCTGCAACCGTGCTGCAGCCCATCAAAGTTTGGGACAAATTATTGATGCTATTGCTGATTGCAGTGTAGCCATGGCTCTAGACGAAAATTACACAAAGGTTTTCCTTCATAGACAAAGTGACAAACTTCATTTTATGTCAAATAAATAATTTCTCATGTATGTTTCCTTGTGTGCAATGTAACAATCTCTCTTTGTGTGCGTTTCAGCAAATCATTGTTCTTTCTTTCTTGAGTATTTTATCACTTGACATTTTTGTCAAAATGGTGTTATTGGTGGATAAGCCAGAAGATTGAGTAGTTTTCTACCAGTGTAGCACTTAATGAATCTGCACTCTGTTTGCTTAGTGCTTGCTGTATGTGCATCCCAGGTAGCATTGCATTTGTTGCAACAGTTTGCAGCAACATAGCTGTAAGTAGGATAGGAAGGTGGTATAGTATCTGTCTCATATTTGATATTTGTCTTATAGGTTTGTGCTGTTGCTTCTAGGGACATCTCCATTGTAATTTTCTAGTATATGTAGAATTTTATTAAAAGCATCCTTAATTATTTGCAACCTATTTACAAACAAATCTACTCAGGAAGTTGACATCCATCCTCACCATGAAAATCATCTTGCACCCTAAATCTCTAGGAAAACAAAACAAAAATATTAGAATGATGCATTTTATGTCAATCATAGAAAGAAATAGTTGGTGATTGGAGTGGAGATCACTTTGCTTCACTATTGATTTTTCATGTGAGGCATCAAAGCATGTTTAATTGCTCTCATTTATTCTGGTCAGAGTCTTTAGTTGAAATCTGTCAATCTGAGTCTCATTTATTATGTGGCAGGCAGCATCAAGGAGGGCTACTTTGCATGAGATGATTAGAGACTATGAGCATGCAGTTACTGATCTTCAGAGGCTTATATCCCTGCTAGAAAATCAAGAACAAGAAATGGATCATCAAGCTGGATCACAAGATAGATCTAATGGCAGTAATTTGAAAGAATTAAGAAAAGCTCGCCAGCGTCTCTCCTCAGTTGAAGAGAAAGCAAAAAGTGAAATTCCCTTGGATCTTTATCTCATATTGTGAGTTGATGTCTCCTTACTGATTTGCATGAAAAACTTTCATCTTTAATCTTCCTAAAGAGACAAATTACGGGAAAAAGCTCTTAATGTTGTGATTTGTCGGGTTTCTTATCATCTCCAGTTTTATTTGGCAGGGGAATCAAAGCATCTGATCCTGAATCCGACATCAAGAAGGCATACAAGAAAGCAGCCTTAAAGCATCATCCTGACAAGGTATTGAGATTATAAATCAGTTCTATATGGTTGAATAGATTGCCAATATATGTACTATATATACTCATGTTTGGTGGTGTATGGTGATCTAGGCTGCTCAGTTTTTGGCAAGAAGTGAGAGCATGGATGATGGACAGTTGTGGAAGGATACCTGTGAGAAAGTTCAGAAGGATGCTGACCGTCTTTTCAAGATGATTGGGGAAGCATATGCTGTTCTCTCAGATTCTGACAAGGTATGCATGTTCTATGTAAAATTACTGCTACTGTTCTCCCTGGTTTAGAATTTCGGGCTTATGCTTGCATATAAAATGATTTGTTTTTACTTGTGCTTGTTTGAATATGAGTGCATGAAGTATGTATGTTTTCATCTTTGTGCAGCGCTCAAAGTACAATTATGAAGAAGAAATCAGGGCTGCCCGCAAACAAAACAAATGTAACTATACCCGTGACAGATCATCTGATTCTAACAACTCTCCTTCTCAGAGATGGTCAGAGTTTTACAGTCCGCAATTTCGACGAAGCAGTAGTAGGCGCTATGGGCAAGAGTCGTGGAGAACACATGGAAATTCTCATTCCGATTGGTAAAAGGAGTTTGCTGCAGGGTTTCTGGTGTTCGCTTGGCTGGGATCAAGGTTGAGTGAGATAGCTAGTTCGGGTAAAATCTTGGAGCCTTAGAGATATGGCCTGGCTCAGCCCAGATATGAATAACCTGCCTGGGAATTTGGTTTCATGGAGACCAACACTTTGAAGGACATTAACTATGTTGAAAGTGGAAAGCTATGGGTGGAGCCGGAGTCCAGTTCAATGCTGCTAACCAAGACGGTTGGCCTGCCTGATTGGACTATTAGTGCTGTGAGCTAGCTCTATACTTATTGTTAATATTAATTAAATCATAGTGATTAGTGGAAATCAAAATTCAAAAGTGAGCTAGGACGCTGCCCGCCCTTCTGGATATGTTATGTATTTCCTTCTGTGAATGTGATTAGTACGTAGTACTAGAATGAATGAGATGAAATCTTTTTATTACTGCAGTAAATTTTACTTTGGTATCTTCAGGGAAAATTTTCTATTACCGAAAGGAAACTTCACATTGGAATCATGTAACCATATCTACTAAAGTTGAACTGAAAATTTGTAGGTCAGTTCAGGAATATAATACGTATTAAAAATGTCAATTCAAAATTTAAAACTAATATCAAGCAGAAAACTAATTTGATATCGGCTGGCTGGCTTCAAAACCAAAACTATCGTGCCACTACTCTGCCATAGCCCGATAAAAAAACTAATGCTTAGAATGAGGGAGCCCGATCTTCTATCGTGCCTGGCAGAAAACTAATTTGATATCGGGTGGCTGGCTTCTATGAGATTTCTATGAACCTGGTTAGCCCGATCTTTTATGTCACAAGTGAAATTTACACTTGCAAGTCAAGAGCATCATGATCAACTCATGGCCGAACTCATCTCAAGCTCAGAAAAACTATAACAGTTTTAATTTCTGATTCTCGAACCAAACACACCCTTAATTCTTCAATTTTGGGATCTTCCTCAACATTAAAGGTAAGTTAAAATGTTCAAAAGTAAATATTTGTAAAAAATAGACTACAAGAATCTTGTACCCATATTGATGCATTGGTGAACTTCAAATTTATGGATCTGTTAATTAAATTAGCTGATACAATAAATTAAATAACATCTAATTTAACAGTAGTACAGAAAAGTACGTTTACGGGATGAACAAATGTAAATTCAAAGTTTAAAACAAACATCAATCATAAAGCTTCATAAATGCGAAATCAAAGGTTTGCCTCTTCACATTTTTAACCTTCTTCTGTGCCGATTGAAGCCATGATAAGGAAAACCGTTGATCTCAAACTAGTTTTCCCATGGTAAGCCAAAAAAATTGTCAAATAAATCTCTTTAAATCAAGTCATTTTTTACTTAGCTCGCAATTTAGGTGGTAGATTATATTGTGCGCTATGATTCATATTGCAAGATGAAACACGGGTAAATAATGTTCAATTTTAATATAGTGAATGATATTTTTTAAATAATATATTAAAAATGAACCTTCAATGTGTGTGTTGATCTAGCCAAAATCAACAGCCCAGAATGAAGAAAAATTTTAAAAATAAAAAATACGGTGACATTATGGTAATTTTACTTAAGTTCAAAGCATAAGGTACATAAGTTTATAACTTAAGGTGCTTAAGTTTATAACTTAATGTGCTTAAGTTTAAAGTTTAAGGTGCATAAGTTTATAACTTAAGGTGCATATGTTTAAAACTTAAGGTGCATCACTTTCTAGTTTAAAGTGTATAAGCTTAACTTTTAAGGTGCACGACTTACAAACTCTAGGTGCATATGTTTCAAGTTTAAGGTGTATCAATTTCTAGTTTAAAGTGCATGAATTTAACTCTTGAGGTGCACAAATTTGATTCATTAGGAATATAGACTTCCATACTCTCTATGGGTGCAAAAATTTAAAGCTTAAGCTAAGGTAGGTGCATCCGTACATTAATTAAGGTGCATCACTTCGAAACTTAAGGTGAATCAGTTCAGTAAGGTGCATAATTTTGAAACTTAAAGTGCACCAATTCAAGACTTAAAGTACATATAAGTTCGAAGGCTTAAGGTGCATAAGTTTAACACTTTACATTAGTTCGAAACACTTAAGATCATTTGCATCCATGTTAGGAAGTGCATTTTTTTTTTTTCATTTTGAGATGTTGATTTAATCTAGATTAACGATTTAGATCTCACCCTATTTTTAACCTAGGAGACCCTTCGCACATGAACCATCCCGTGTATATATATATATATATATATATATATATAGAAAGAGAGAGAGAGAGAGAGTAATGATCAAACGAGACCACTTCGATCTTTCCGTGAGTCCACAATATAGTGATTACCTGAGAGTCCTTGTAATGCTTATTTACAAGTTCTATCACATGAGTCTCAATCTTTAGTCCCTCATTTCTTGATGTGGCAAGAGTTTCATTTGGTGGGTCTCAAAAAAAAAAATAGTCAATGTCAAAATATAAAGTGAGTGAGTAAAAATAGGAAGTAGAAGTTGAGAGCCCAATGAATAATTTCTTTTATTTATTCTCCAAGTCCCACAAAAAAAAAAAAAAAAAAAAAAACATGACCCATGAGGGCGCTTACTCTTCTTAGGTTGTTCCACGTAAAATCGTTTGAGGTCTCCTTCTATCGCTGACTGCGCCCAGAAAACGCATGAATAGAGATGGGGAATCAGGAGAGTGCTATGTACAAGCAAGAGTCTGCTGAGTATGAATCATGTGAGAGATGGCGAATCAGGTGGCCTGGCCTGGGTGCTAGCTTCTTACATTTCACAATATAATATATTCTTCAATTCTTCTGCAACTTTTACTTACTGCGGGCTGTATATAATTAACCATCATATCATGCATACAACTTCCAAAGCATTGGCATTATATTCACTCCAAAGCTCACACCTTTACTTTCAAATCGGCTATATATATATATAAGTATCTGACATTTTTCAGGGGAAACCAAGCTTTTAAGGATGGTGATGTATCCAAAGCTGAGAACTTGTATACTGAAGGCATAGAATGCTGCGTTGAGCCTCTGTTACTTTGCTATAGCAATCGTGCCGTCGCACTCACGTCGCTTCGTAGGATGAGGGAAGCCATCAACGATTTCGCGGTCGCGCTTGCTTTGGACCCTAGCTATCTCATAGCAAAGCTTAGAGCTGCAACGTAGGGCATGCATCAACACTTACTTTTTAGTTGCTCCTAAAACCACCACCAATTTCATATGTAGGTTACTTATGATTGTTGAAAATGGAAGTAGTAGTGCTCTTTTCTTTTTTCTTTTATCTTTTTTTTTTTGACTGACAGAGGAAATCCTCGGGAGGGTGTGCATTGAGTAAACATGTAAATCTGGTTTTGTGATCCTGGAAGGTAAACTAGTTTAGGTTATCTATAGCTAGATGACTCAAGCCAAGAGGCTGCTCTCGCATGAAATCTAACTGGTGTTGCGATCCTGGAAGGTAAACTAGTTTAGGTTATCTATAGCTAGCCGACTCAAGCCAAGAAAGCCAATAGGCTGCTCTCGCATGAAGTCTAACTGGTTTTGTGATCCTAGAAGGTAAACTAGTTTAGGTTATCTATAGCTAGCCGACTCAAGCCAAGAAAGCCAATAGGTTGCTCTCGCATGAAGTCTAACTAGTTTTGTGATCCTGGAAGGTAAACTAGTTTAGGTTATCTGTAGCTAGCTGACTCAAGCCAAGAAAGCCAATAGGCTGCTCTCGCATGAAGTGTAACTAGTTTTGTGATCCTGGAAGGTAAACTAGTTTAGGTTATCTGTAACTAGCCGACTCAAGCCAAGAAAGCCAATAGGCTGCTCTCGCATGAAGTCTAACTTGTAACCTTGTTGCCTCCTGAGTTAACAACTTAATCAACTTGGGTAGGGTTGCCCTGACCGACTACAACCAATTTCATATTTAGGTTACTTATGATTGTTGAAAATGGAAATAGAGTTGTGCTCTTATCTTGCTTACACATCTAATGGTGGATGTTTATTGCATTTATTTAATTATATAATATGCAAATGAACAAGTACTTTTTTTTTTCTTTCAAAAAAAAAACAAGTACTTTTTTTTTTAATTACTAGGTGTTACCTGCTGCTGGGAGAAGTGCAAGAAGCAATGCAGTATTACAAAAGCTGCATGGAATCAAGAATGGGTGTTTGCTTGGATAGGAGAATTGCAATTGAAGCTGCAGATGGTCTACAAAAGGCAGAGGTGACTTACTGTTACTTACATTTTGTGTTTGATCTATATTGTAGATGCAGGAACCCCTTTTGTTGTTTGCATTATCATTTTCTATTCGTCACGCTGGCACCGCACTTGATTCTGTAATCATTATTTCTGGCAGAAAGTTGCTGAGAGTTTGCATAGGTCTGCTGAACTCTTAAAACAGAAAACTTGTGATGCTGCAAGCCGTGCTCTAGAAATTATTGCCGATGCATTGTCCATAAGCAGCTATTCAGAAAAGTTACTTGAAATGAAAGGAGAAAGTTTATGCAAGGTCTGTGATGATTACAGATTATAAAAGTAGGAGCTTCCTGTTTATTATTTTGTCCTTTCTGCTCTAATCAGACAATATCTATAATTTTATTTTATTATGATGTTTTACAGTTGCAGAAGTATGATGAGGCAATTAAGCTGTGTGAGCAAACTCTTGATTTTGCTGAAAAGAACTTTGCTTTACATGACACAAAAAACACGAATGATTCCGTAAGGCTGTGGAGATGGCGCATTATGTCAAAATCCTACTACCATCTTGGGAAGCTTAAGGCAGCTCTTGATCTGATCAAGAAGCAAGAGCAAGTAATTTTTGTCAATGATGGGTAAATCTCTCTTCCTATTCTGTTTTAGAAATTGTTGTCCTTTTAGAAAAAAAAAATTGTTTTGGTTGATGTGTTAATGATACTCTCACCTTTCTTTGTTTAGATCTGGAAACGAATCTCAGAAGTCATTGATTCCTTTAGGCACTACTATTCGTGAACTTTTAGCCCACAGGGTATGCTAGCTTCTGTTTTGAGTTCTTACTATGGTTGTAATGTGTACTGCTATTGAGCCAATATTTAACTGCAATGTTTATAATGTCCTCTCAAATAGAAAGCCGGAAATAAAGCTTTCCAATCTGGAAAGTTCGCAGAAGCATTGGATCATTATAATGCTGCTATTTCAAAAAGTGTTGAATCACAGCCTTTTGCAGCCATCTGCTTCTGCAACCGTGCTGCAGCCCATCAAGGTTTGGGACAGATTATTGATGCCATTGCTGATTGCAGTGTAGCCATGGCTCTAGACGAAAATTATGCAAAGGTTTTCCTTTAGACTCGAACTCCATTTCATGTCAAATAATCACCCTCTCTTGTGCATTATATTGTAGCCATCTCTTTTTTGTGTGTGATTCAGCATTTCCATTGTCCTTTCGCTCTTGAGTATTCTATCAGTTCCTGACATTTTCTTCGCATTATGTTAATGCTGGATTAGCTTTTGTATATACAAACAAATTGCACTGAGGAACTTGACATCCATCCTCACCATGAAAGTCAACTTGCGCCCCATACCTCCAGGAAAACCAAACCAAAATATAAGAAAGAAACATTTTCTATCAATCATGGAAAGAAATAGTTGATGATAGGAGTTGAGATTCCTTTGCATCTCACTATTCTTGTTTCATGTGAGGTACCGAAGCTCTCATTTATTCTGGTCATAGAATCTATCGAAATCCGAGTCTGTTGCAGGCAGCTTCAAGGAGGGCTACTTTGCATGAGATGATTAGAGACTATGTGGATGCAGTTACTGATCTTAAGAGGCTTATATCCCTACTAGAAAATGAAGCACAAGAAAAAGCTGGCAGTTTCTCGGAAGTATTAAGAAAAGCTCGCCAACGTCTCTCCTCAGTTGAGGAGAAGGCAAAAAGTCAAATTCCTTTGGATCTTTATCTCATACTGTGAGTTCATATCTCCTCATTGACTTGCTGCAAAACCTTCATCTTCAACCTCCCTAAAGATCGAGAAAAAGAAAGGGGGAAAAGCACTTGAAGTTGTGATCTGTCTTGTCTGGCTTCTTTTTCATTGAAAGAAAAGAGATGCATTCAAGTTACTCCATATTAATCCTCACCACTTCTATCTGGCAGGGAAATTAAATCATCCGATCCTGGATCTGTAATCAAGAAGGCATACAAGAAAGCAGCCTTAAAGCATCACCCCGACAAGGTCTTGAGATTTTAAATAATTTCTGTATTGTTTAATAGTAAGTCAGTATATTCACGTTTGGTAGTCTATGCTGATGTAGGTCGTTCAGCTTTTGGCAAGAAGTGTGAGGTTGAATGATGGGCGATTGCAGAAGGATATCTCCGAGAAAGTTAAGAAGGACGCTGACAGTCTTTTCAAAATGATAGGAGAAGCATATGATGTTCTCTCTAACACTGCCAAGGTATGCTTGTGCCATGTAATCAGTTGCATTGTTCCTTCGATCTGCTTTAATTTGCTTTACAATGGTATGTAACTTCTTGATGGTGACCGAGCAATGCCAAAGCTCATCTTTAGTTTTAGTTTTCTGCTTACCTGAATACCAATGCACGGGTGAAGTTGATGTTATGTTTCCATGTGCGTGCAGCGCAAAGAGTACAATTATGAAGAAGAAATCAGGCAGTCCCAGACAGGGGAGGAGTTTGCATAGGATGAGTGAACTGATATAAGCCTTACTTTTAGAGAAATGTCTTTGGCTTTTTCTTGATAGATATTTGGTTGTTTTTGCAAGGGGTGTTTGCTTCATTGCTTGTACATAACACTACTTTTGGTCATATATATATATATGTTCAAAGTGATGAAAGACAATAGCTATGCCTGGAACATGAGTTCCACTTCACTACTGCATCAATCAATGCTGCTCGCGCTGAGCTCTATAGTTTTTTTCTTTATTGTTAATATATCAAATCAAAGTAATTAGTTTCTAAATATGTACCCGCAGACATACAATAATACTGAATTAAGTATTAAAAATTTAAATCAAATATTGTTTTTTTTTTTTTTGAAATAAAACATAACTTCATTCAAAATTAAAAGAAAACTGAGATACAAGCAGGTGGATAAGAAACCCACGACACAAGGACAGACGAAGAATCGCTGACGTCCCGATATAGCGAAGCGTTGCCAATATCACTAGTAATGACACATTGCTTAACAACCAAACTCGCATCCATAGAATGAATGGAAAATTTTAAATTGTAAATAGTTTAAATCAATGTTAATTGAATGACATAAATAAAATGTATTGTTATTTTCTTAATACGCCAATTTAATGATTTAAGGTTAAAACGAAAGTTTAAAAATCAATGAGTTAAGGATGAAAATTTCATGTTTGAATTGTTCCTTTTCGTTTAACCCAAAGGTATCCATCATTTGCCAAATTGTAAACACTTCCATTAGAGACACTTTTTCTCGTTGAATTGTAAGCACCTCTAAAGGTGAAGAGACACTTTTTCTCGTTGAATTGTAAGCACCTCTAAAGGTGAAGAGGGCAGTGTAAATTTAAAGTTACAAAGTTCTAAAAGAACATGGAATTTGTTAGGAGTTCAATATGACCCAGAACTTCAATAGCAGATTTTAATGATATAGTACCATGATAAAATCCATTAATCTTAAAAAGTTGGAATTCCATAAAACTAACAAAATACAAGAGCATTAAAATAAGTAATTAAACCAAAACAAAACTCTTCAAAGAGTATTGACTACCAAACAATCCTTCGACTTCAATACCAAAACTATCTAGTCGCCTGTGCTTGTGACTGAGCATGCTCAAGAAGCTGACTCACCAACTTGTATGTCCGTCCAGAAAGAGCTTTTGTATGATCAATTAGTTGCTCATAACTGTGTATGATTCCAAAAAAAAAAAAAGTAAATAAGAAACAATCATAGAATTGTTAGTAGGTTAAATATGAATCGAATCACTATCTACTTTTTCCTATTGAACTTACACATTGGGATGGGTAGGTTCCATTATAACAGTTCCAGTTTCGGAATCAATTTTAGCATCGAGCTTGGAAGTCCTGATAAGATTCACAATCCATCTCTCCGCATCCTCATAATTCAAATTTAATTTCTCAGCAAGAACCCTGTAACAAATAATGTCAAGTATTATGCCCCATGTACTATTATTAGAATGGAAGGAATATAAAGAGTTTATAAAGGGGATGTAATATTTATAAAATAATAGCTCCTGATATCATCTAGTTTTGGTTGATAAAAACACATTAAGATTTCCAGCATTTAAGAGCTTGTCTAGTGCCGATAAATCAATAATGTTTGGTGGAGCAGAGATGATGATTGCAAAGGATTTTTAAGTGGTAAAAAAGAAGCATTTGTTACATACCCCATGTCAATACGCTGATGAATGCGGCAGTAGGTCTCAAAGATAAAAAGGCGAGCATTTTCTAGGAATTCATCCCTCAAAGGCACAGTTGAAAAATTGCCCTCTTCAACTCTTTTGCCCAAGAATGGATCATTCAAAATTACCTGGCAACATAAATGAACAGGAAAAGGGGGAAAATGATATATTAGAAAGATTATTAATAAATATAAATTCAAGATAAAAATCAAACATCCAAGTATAAAGCTTCCTTGAAATGAATATTTCACCTCTTCACACTCTTTCATCTTTTGCTGTGCTGCATCGAAGTCATAATTGACATAAACACAGGCCAAAAACTCAGTGATGGGGTCTGCATAAGAGTACTGCTCTGGCTGAATAACCTTTATAAAATCTTTAAACTGAGGTCGTCTTCTTTTGTTGACAATGAATGCAGTTGCCAGATAACGCAGTAGATGAGGTGCATTTGTTTGAATGGCATTCAAGTACCTAGAAGTAATTTTTTCATATTAGATAAATGTTTAAAGCCATCCATAGCAATTTTAAGTTTATACACAAATTGGAAGATCGTCAATTATAGAGGCCGGGGAAAACTTGATTATCAAATTTTAGGTCTGGATTCGATTAGTCTAAAAGAATTTTGACTTTGGGTAAAACTAAGCAGCACATTTAGCAATATATACCAAATTCCTAAAGGCATGCTGATTCAGTATAAGACAAATCTAAGTATCTAACAGGGTCAGAAAGCAAAAGATGTGTGTGTGTAAAGCAGATAAGAGGCAAGGATAAATAAGTTCAGTGACATGAAAAAAGGGAACAGATAAACCAAGTGAGCATACTTGTCCTGGTTAAACAAGTCAATGATTTGGGTCCTTCCATTGTCATGGTTGAAGAAGATGAACAAACTCCAATGCATTAACCAAATTCTGCTATGAACTTGATGTAACGGTGTTGAAAAACTCTGCAAGACCACAATTTGTAAATTCACCCTCTCACCAGAAGACTAACCAAGTGATAAAGAAAACATCTATGAGACTTTTATAGAAAATAAAATCAAGATAAGATATTACCTTTGAGTCAATAATTTCCTTCAAGCGATTTAGTTCCTCAAGGGCAATATCCCAATTCTGCATTAATATCTCAGCAGCTAGCTTTCCCCACAATGCACTAAGGCTTCTGTCACTGTTTGTGCAAAGAGCCCGGTACTGATACAGATAATCAGCAGCACCAGAATAATTACCACATTCAAACTGAAATTTGGCATACTGATACAGTGCCTCTATCTGCTCTGGACCAATCTGACAGAAACAATTGTAAACATTAATGGTGGCAGGAAATATAAGAGCTTTACTGAATAATTGGTTTATAAATGTATCATGAGACTGATGACAATTTAATGCTTTCACATATGACAATGATCATAAGAACTGAAAATTTATATTCATTGTTTAACTGGTTCAAATGTGGGCATCTAAATTCTATGCCTCAACCTTTTTTTAAATCAGAAAAAAAAAATAAAAATTCTTCTAACAAGTTACATACTCCCTTGCAGCGATTCAATCATTGATAACTTGATATCATAGACTGATAGTCTCAAACCTCAAAAAAACCTAATCTATAAATTAAGTGCTGGTACATCAAATCAAATTTTCAATATTCAATCCTATTTACCTGATATCGATCATTGAGTAATTGAAGATTATGCTGTTTGTCAGCTCTTAACTCTTGAACTGCATTTGCATTCTGCAAAAATTGAACCAACGGGGCAGCACCCTCCTCTAGTGCCTTCAACCTTGCAACAACCTCAACTCTTCGATCCACCATTTCTGTATAGAAACACTCATCTATCATAATAGAATATAAAGCTATGTTTGCTAACTAACATGCATAATATTATTCTCAGGAGAAGTACAGACAGATGTCAGCAACATAAGCTTTGTATAAAGAATCCCTAAAAATCAAAACAATACAGTCCTAAATAAAAAACATATGTAATTATTAGAAGCTTGAAGCATTTTTGCCAACTGCCAAATATAATAAACATATGAGAAGGGCTAATCTGCCATAATTCATGATATTGATTTCAGATTTATTCATCAAAACACTCTTTAAGCAAAATAATAAATCAGATGTATAATATTTGGACCAAGACAACAAGAAACACATCAGAATGCTCATTATCAATGAATCTAAAATACGGAGTAACAATTTATTGAAACCTAAAAAAGAAAATCAGAAACCTAATGTGCAACTACGTAGCCCGTTGCAAGCAAAGCAGGGAAAAAATAGCGAAATATAAAAAAGACCAGAACTTTTAAGCAAACATTAGGGAAAAAACAATTCAAAAGTAAATTGCTCAGACGGTCAAAAAACCTACCAAATTAGCTACAGAAAAGGTAGAACATCTAACTGATTATCAAGCATAGCAAACATATACATATTAAATATTTAGGCAGAAGGGGAATGCTGAATACCTTGTGGGACATCTTCAGTGTGATAGAGGGACTTGTGTATGTCCATAGCATAATCAACCATGTTGGTATCGTTGAGAAGCTCAATCTTGGCCTTGAGAATATCCTCATCGGCGTAGAGTTGGCGCTCCTGCAGAAACTCAAGCAAGGGGAACACCAGGTGCCGATCGAGTTGCGGTGCTATGCGCGGCGTCAGATCGTACTTCGCCGCCATTCTTGGCCTCTGGAGATTTTGGCAGTTCAACTTAGCGTTCCAAAGATAAGGAAGATAAAGGATGCGACTAGTAGGGTTTCGTTTTATATCAGAAGGAGGTAACCATATATTCATATGACCGCCCAATTAAATTCTAAATATTTGGAGAACCTTTCGCCCGTGCCCCTATGGCTCAGTGGTAGAGCGTCAGTCTTGTAAACTGAAGGTCTGTAGTTCGATCCTGCATGGGGGCAGTTTTTGAAAATTTTTGGGTTTTAAAATTTTAATTGCTCTCTCCCCCTTTTCACAGTAAAATTATAAGTATTTAAGATTTATGGTAATGTGAATCAATTATAAGTATATATATATATCCTCTTTTAGATATATATAAAATTATTTATACTATAGACCAAGTATTTTGACTATCATTTTTACAAAATTGCAAACATTTATCTTAGTGACAATTATAATCAATCTCTCATATATTATCTTGCATTTATATACTTTGAAGTTTAACATTCAATTACATATGCATGAACATCTCCTATATAATCTTGTATTGATATACTTTGGAGTACTTATTTAAAAATAAATATTGGGCATTATCCTATTCGAGCAAAGCGCGTGAAAAAACTAGTATCTATATATGTATGTATACAAACTATTATAACATTTTGATACACCCTTAAATGTAATTATATAGCTTAATTAGGAAGAATTAATTATATTTGTAGAATTAGTAGGATAATTAGGATGGCACAATGCAACTTAATTAGTGGAGAGAGTTAATATTGTGCCTAAATTAGCATAAAGAAATTATGTATATCATAATATATCATTACCTTGTATAGTTAGTATACTTTTGGTAGGTTAATTATTATAGATATTAGTAAATTAGTATAAATAGGTCCATTGTATATGAATACCTGAGAAATATATTGTTATTCTATTATTTTAACTATTCTTGGACTCAAATACGGTTGGGAGCTAGAAGCCTGCCCGAAAGGTTTATTCTATTGCGTAATAAATTTCAGTACGTAACACATTTGCTGTATCCAGGAATTATTGAGGGAATGATGTATATGTATATGGCATTTTCTTTAAAAAAAATTTGTAATCACATGCATTGCAAAGTCTTTGAACTTTTGAATGGATTGCATCCCAAAATTAGTCTGTTTAACTGCCTGCATGCATATATTTGGACATCAACACTTCTTATTTTGGAGTTGCCCTACTCCGGTATGAGTAACAAATGCCCAGCCGAAGCACATTGTCAAATACTTCAACAATCCACACAGTTCTCAGAAACCATTAAACCTTGTAAAAACTCAACCTTCATAACGTACAATTCACACAACCACAAATGGCTTTATTACTAGAGCTTCTCTCGCAACATTTCTGTCTTACTTTCTCCCAGTAGAACACAATACAGATTCTATATGAACACCGCAATGTTCAGACATCGCTCCTGAAGCATCTCTGAGATTAAGTAAACGCTTTTCCCAGTTACAGCTTAAGGGCTTGAGAGTGATGGCGGATGTGATCATCGATGAAGGTGGAAATGAAAAAGTAGGAGTGATCATATCCAGGCTGCAATCGCAGGAGGAGAGGAACGCTGGATTTGCTACATGCCTCTTCGAATTTATGTGGCAAAAGTTGATCCTTCAAGAATTTGTCATCTTCTCCCTACAACATTTAAGTAGGTTATAAGAAGCCAGCAGAAAGAACATGTGTTTGTATATCCGTATATGCAATGATATGAAACCTCAATTACAAGCATGTGCATCTAGACAGAACAAGAGCTACACCTCAATTACAGTATATACGTAAAGAGGTACCAATTCTAGTTTCACCTCAAAGTAAGGATTAGCTATAATAGCAATCATGAACTACATATTGAGCATTTTACCTGATCAATTAAAATGGATGCAGAGAGATTGGCACCACTTGATACAAGGCAGGTAGCATCGTATTGCTGCACATGTAAAATAGTGATATCAGTTCAATACTCCTACAAGCATGTTAAAAATAACTAGTTAATGGGGTCTCGCAAGATCATACCTCCCAATCAGCTTTATTTTCACCCAAGTAGTTTGTGAAAGCCTTCTGGCCCCAAGGACAGTTCACAGGATTCACAATTGGAGAAAATGCTGACACTGACTGGAAATAAACAACAGTAATGTATCAATAAAAGGAATCCAAAAGTGTCTAAATCTCTTTCTTAGAACAGATAATGTTGGTTAACCATTTGGGGCATCTTAACCATGAAAAACTATGCACAATTTTCATGGGGACTTGAGTCATTCCCTTCCTCGTGTAATTCTGATCACACACACCATGTAAATGCAGTGAAGATGTTTCAAAACTGTGATTAGCACGTAGCTATAACAGGTTTTGTTGGAAAGCAAATGAGTAGCCATATCTTTTGTTCAAGAACATGAAATTAACTTACCTTGTACTTGTCCAAGTTTTTGAGGTAGATTGTTAGTGCTCCATGCCCACCCATTGAGTGACCAAAGATGGATGCCCTTGATGTATCAAGCTGTGGAAAGTGTTCAGAAAGAAGTCCTGGCAACTCCTTAACAACATAGTCATACATACGCCAGTTCTTCCACTTCTCTTGGGTTGCATTCAGATAAAATCCAGCACCTACTCCATTAAATTCATTAATAAAAAATACCTGATCACAGGGGTTAATGAAGCTTGCATTCAAATTCACATTTGAATGTATGATCTTGAGATGACATGTTTAAACACACGTTGATACTATTAGTGTAGATCGCAAAAAGTGAGTGAGTGAGGTGCCTACTTCAATTTATTTACTTTTTGGCAAGACCTAATAGGTCGAACACAATGCGTTTCTCATTTACGCACTACTTAATTGACATTGAAGAACACAACTTTTGCTTACCAACACCAAAATCCCAGCTATCAGACTCTCCTTCAACATTCAGTCCTCCTGTAGCAAAACCAGGAAATAAGTAGTAAAGACTACAGCTTTTAGATCCAAAAAGAGCTCAAGAAAATCCCTTATAGTTGAATATGCCTATACTGCTATACATGAATCATATATCACTTATGTAATTTGTAAAGCATAATAATAATAATGGATTCTGAAATGACATCGCCTCCTCTCTAGGCTTACCAAAACACAAGTTGCAGTTCAAATATCCAATTTATTGAGAAGCATTTTAAAAAATGAATGGTCAAAGTAAAGCAGTTAAATAAGTCTGAAAACAGAAATTAAACAATGCCGCATTCAGAAAACGACTCACTTGGAGATGTATCTGGTGCAATCAGTGCAACACCCTCACTTGAAGCAACACGTTGGGCACCAGATTTAGCAATGAAGTTCTCATCTGTGCATGTTAGGCCGGAGAGCCAGTAGAGTACCTAAAAGCATTGTTCAAGGTACAGTTAAGTATTGGGTAACTCAAGAAACAAATCGCTTTCCCCCAATCCAAAATTCAGATTGAATTGTTGGTTCATTATGGACAATAACTCAACAAGCAAATTAAGCATAAGCTTCCAGCAGAGCTTTACAGACAGATCACTGACACGTGATAACTGATGAAAAATTAAGAAAATTTACTGAGTACATCATCGCAGACCTATTTCATGGACCAATCGGAATCTTTTAAATGCTAAATTATATCTGAATTCAATAAACCAAGCAATAATAGTATAATACACAATCCAGTGCAAGTAGAATGGCTTAACCGAATAAAGTAAAATTCAATTCTTTAATCACGGCACTCACAGAAAAAAAGATGTTGAAAATGAAATAAAAACTGAAACTTGATGAATCCCGTGAATTAGCGAGGAATTGAAATAAAAGAAAACGGAAGACGACTTACAGGGAATTTGTGGGAAGGTGAAGGAGAAGGGGGGAAATAGATGTGGAATGTCATGGAGCAGCCAAGAGTTGGGCTGTAGTGTTTGTATCTCTTGTTGAACCCTCCAAACATCTTCGAGCTGCTGATTTCTGATGGCTTCGTCTCCATCTCCACCGTATCGCCGACACACTTCACACTACAGACTGAAAGGTTTGGAGTGAGACCGCAGAATGACTCTAGGGATAGTATTAATATTTGATTCAATCCAAATACGGAGTACCTAGCACTGTGGTGACACGTCATTAATCTTTAATTAAATACTCCGTATATCTATTATTACATTAAATTTAATATAAGCCTTAATTTTCAAAATAGTCATCCCACTATGATCTTTTTTCAAAATGGTCATCCAACCTTTTTGGAATTGGTTATATGACTTTTAATTGCACTTAGATTGATTCTTCAACTATTAAAATTTAAGACATATTGATCCTCTCTTAGCATTGGCGTTAAAATGAATGACAAAACATTAAATCTTTTACTTGAAACTTATTATCGCATTTAATCTCTATTTTATTACTCTAATTTTTAAGAAGACAAAGAAAATGATGTTTGGTGATGGATATATACAATCGAATTTTCATATGCTGTTAGGATATACGGTTTTTGACTAAGTTAATGCATAATTTACCAGAAAAATTGTAAATACTAAAAATCTCAAGTTATTCAATTTTTCTTATCATTACCAAAGCAACATCATTACCAATTTTTTTCCTTTTTGTTTTTCATGAAGAAAAAATGAAGTGATGATGATGGGGTGTTTGAAAAATAGATTATCAACCAAAGTTTGACTTGCTTAATTAACTTTAACAATCTGAAAGAAATTAAAAATAAAAATAAAAATTAGCTTTAAACAAACAAAAAAAAAAGAGAGGCTCTCTTTAGTTAGGAATAATTTTTAAAAAAGTTAGCTTTAAACACATTTTTTTTACCTTTTAAAAATTAGGTAGGATGAATTTTAAAATTAATTTATCCGTTGAGAGTCGGCGCTTGTATCTCTCTTTATATATATCTCCCGGCCAGTCCGCTGTCTCTCCAAAACCCTCATATTATATCACTGCCTCTCTCACCCCCCAAACCTCCCTCACTTCTTATCTTCAATTCCACAGCTTTAAAGAGGGCTCCATCTCAATTTGTTTCTAGATATAGAGAAAGATCAGAGAGAGTTGGCTCAATTTGTTTCTAGATATAGAGAAAGATCAGAGAGAGTTGGAAGAGGAAAGACTTCGATGCATATTTGAAAGAATGGCTTCAAGACCAGTGGTTCAACATCAAAATAGAGGAGGTAATCATATATATGATTTCCAAGATTTTATTACTGATATGATTCTTTAATCTCGCTCGATCAAATGGCTTCTTGATTTTCTTGATTTTCCGATTTTTGGACTCGTTTCATCTAATCGAGGGCTGTAATTTATAGATCAGAACTGTAAATATTCTTTTGTTAAAAAGTCAGATTTTTTGGGTGTTTTCAGTAATGGAATGTATTTCTTTTGATTTTTGCAAGTTTTTCTGATTTGATGTTTGAAAAAGGGTCTTTCAATTTATTTGATGGTAAGATGAAATTTTATAAGAGACATTTGTCTTTGTAGATCAGAAATATTAATTTTTGGGTGTTTTCTTGCCTAACGTAAATGAATTGCAGATTTGCAGTTGAGGGAGTCGTTGCTGGGGGAATAAAGTAAAAGAACATGGCGGCAGAGGGAAGGAGCCGCCGGGTACTTGGGGATATTTGCAATATGGTCACCCTTCAAGGGGCCGAAGGCAAGCAGCAGCTTCCTCAGGGGTCAGGCCCCCTCACAAGTCACAAGGGGGCACAACTACTGGCTAATGCACAAGCTGCAGCAGCTGACAAGAACTGGGTTGGCGGCTATAATTTCCCTATTCAATAGTGTTAAATGATGCTTAGGACCCATTATTAATTATTTATGCCATGCACCCACACCCCATCCCATCATCATGCTTTGTTGCTGTAAATCTGAAGTTCTAAACAACTTGTCCCTTGCCTTAATCTCTTGATTTGCTGCAGAAACGTATTGGTCTGTGAATGTGGATGGAGTTGCTGCTGCAAATGGAGGTGCCTAGAAAGCCTCCTCCTCAGAAGAATGCTAAGGTGAAGGAAAAGAACAGCCTCCGCAGAAAGGCAGCAGCTGAAGATTCATCTAGAAAGACTTATACTGCAACTCTCACTGCTCGAAGCAAGGTTGATTGAGACTCATTCTCTGTTGATCTCATCTCTCTGAATGAATGGAAGTCTTTTGTTTCTGTTGATTGAATAATTGGAGTTTTCAAAGTCTTTTGTTTCTGTTGATTGAATAATTGGAGTTTTCTTTGGACTTTTATTGTTTTTGCATAGGCTGCTCGTGGCATTGCGGCAACAATCCTCTCCATTATTATGTATGGCTCGCCTCTGTCAATCATAGTAAGCTCTTGTCACTTGTTCCCTGTTTACTTTATTTTGCACACCTCATAAATTCACTGTATCTTCTGTTATGTGTAGAGGCTAGTGATTAAAACAAAGAGTGTGGAGTTCATGCCATTCTTCTTGTCTCTGTTTGTGTTCTTGTGTGGCACTTCATGGTTCATCTTTGGATTGCTGGGAAAGGACCCCTTTGTTGCTGTAAGTACTTCCATTGAAAATATATTTATAATGAAGAAGACATCAGAAACGAAACAGCTCTTACTGTGATGGAATTTGAACTGCAGATACCAAATGGTTTTGGGCGTGGCTTAGGAGCAGTGCAGTTGATATTGTATGCCATTTACTGTGACAAGAAATCCTTCCCTGATGGCTCCGGGAAGATGGTTGGAGTTGATGGCAAGCCCAGTGGAGAAGACATACAATTAGGCATAAGAATGGGCCAGAACCAGTCAAAGGAGGATCTGGTTTAGATGTGTGTATGTCATTCAGACAATTGCATGCTTTCTTCTTGTTGATGCTGTAATGGTTTTCTCTAAAAACTACTTGTGCATGTAAATGTAATGAATCCTTGGCTTCTGATTCCTCATGTTGGATTGCACTCCAGACTGAAAAAGGTTTTGATTAATTTGGTACTTGCTTGGGCTTGAAGGTCTTTATTAAAGGACTAACTTATGGCTTATAAAACGAGAGATTAGGAGAATAACACATATTCAAAGAGATTCAGAGAAAACACAGACTTAAAAACAGGAAGATGTGTACAATGAGTTGGCAGTTGTGGAGTATGCAGAAGACATCTACAAGTTCTACTAAAATGGAAAAATTGAGGATTTAGAGGTCTACAAGGCTGCTTGGTGACTCACTTCTTCCCCGCTTTTTATTGCCTATTCTTCTGATTATTATTCTAATTTTTATTGTCTATTCGCCTCCTCTTCTGTTTATTATTTTAATTAATTTTTATTGCCTATTTGCCTCTTATTTTGTTTATTATTATTATTATTATTATTATTATCTTTATTATCTTTATTATTATTATTATTATTATTATTATTATTATCTTTATTATTATTATTATTATTATTATTATCTTTATTATCTTTATTATTATTATTATTATTATTATCTTTATTATTATTATTATTATTATTTTTATCTTTATTATTATTATTATTATCTTTATTATTGTTATTATCTTTATTATCTTTATTAATTATTATTATCATTATTATCTTTATTATTGTTATATTATCTTTATTATTATTATTATCATTATTATCTTTATTATTATTATTATCATTATTATCTTTATTAATTTTACTATTATTATAATCTTTATTATCTGTATTATTATTATTATTATTATCATTATTCTTTATTATTATTATTATTACTAATTTTCAGTTTTCTTTTTGTTTTCTTTTTTGAGTCACTTTTTTCAAGTGTTNACTGTGATGGAATTTGAACTGCAGATACCAAATGGTTTTGGGCGTGGCTTAGGAGCAGTGCAGTTGATATTGTATGCCATTTACTGTGACAAGAAATCCTTCCCTGATGGCTCCGGGAAGATGGTTGGAGTTGATGGCAAGCCCAGTGGAGAAGACATACAATTAGGCATAAGAATGGGCCAGAACCAGTCAAAGGAGGATCTGGTTTAGATGTGTGTATGTCATTCAGACAATTGCATGCTTTCTTCTTGTTGATGCTGTAATGGTTTTCTCTAAAAACTACTTGTGCATGTAAATGTAATGAATCCTTGGCTTCTGATTCCTCATGTTGGATTGCACTCCAGACTGAAAAAGGTTTTGATTAATTTGGTACTTGCTTGGGCTTGAAGGTCTTTATTAAAGGACTAACTTATGGCTTATAAAACGAGAGATTAGGAGAATAACACATATTCAAAGAGATTCAGAGAAAACACAGACTTAAAAACAGGAAGATGTGTACAATGAGTTGGCAGTTGTGGAGTATGCAGAAGACATCTACAAGTTCTACTAAAATGGAAAAATTGAGGATTTAGAGGTCTACAAGGCTGCTTGGTGACTCACTTCTTCCCCGCTTTTTATTGCCTATTCTTCTGATTATTATTCTAATTTTTATTGTCTATTCGCCTCCTCTTCTGTTTATTATTTTAATTAATTTTTATTGCCTATTTGCCTCTTATTTTGTTTATTATTATTATTATTATTATTATTATCTTTATTATCTTTATTATTATTATTATTATTATTATTATTATTATCTTTATTATTATTATTATTATTATTATTATCTTTATTATCTTTATTATTATTATTATTATTATTATCTTTATTATTATTATTATTATTATTTTTATCTTTATTATTATTATTATTATCTTTATTATTGTTATTATCTTTATTATCTTTATTAATTATTATTATCATTATTATCTTTATTATTGTTATATTATCTTTATTATTATTATTATCATTATTATCTTTATTATTATTATTATCATTATTATCTTTATTAATTTTACTATTATTATAATCTTTATTATCTGTATTATTATTATTATTATTATCATTATTCTTTATTATTATTATTATTACTAATTTTCAGTTTTCTTTTTGTTTTCTTTTTTGAGTCACTTTTTTCAAGTGTTCTTTTTTTTTTTTTTCCACATTATTCTCTTCACCCTTATATATATATATATATAATTTTTTTCCTTTCCTTTCCTTCCATTCTCCAAATTTTCTTAGTCTTTTTATTACTCTTTCCCTTCCGTCTTCTACTTCCTACAACATGAACTTTACTAATAATTTTAATGTGGTTAAAATGATGAATATATCTTGAAGAATTGAACTTTATATTGTTTAATGCTTTAAGAATTTCAGGATATTATGCTGTGTGGTGGATCTGATTCAGTAATTATACCAACTGGTATTATAACTTTTATAATTATATACATTGATTTAGCTAGCTATTTGTGGTTGTCACATATTGAATGTCTGTTGCAGGAGTGGGTGGATTTATTGCTTGCAGGTCACTTTCTCAGAGAAACAATGATCCTACTAGAGCTTCTCTACCTCGAGATAGTGTAATGTCATTTCTGTCATTTGCATCTTCACGGTTTGATTAGAATTGCTTGCATCATCTGCTGATATTGCTATTGACAGGACCGCGATGGGTTTGTCATGGGTGAAGGAGCTAGAGTTCTGCTTCTGGAAGAACTTGAGCATGCGAAGGTAACTCTCACATTTACTTTCCAAGTCTAGTTGTTTCCTTCAATTCCTTATCATCCCATGCAACCCGAATTTTCCTTGTTTGAGTGAGCAGAAAAGAGATGCAACAATCTATGCTGAATTTCTCGGTGGAAGAACCTCACCCTGAAGGTTATTCTTTCAGCTATTGAAAATGATNTGTGGTGGATCTGATTCAGTAATTATACCAACTGGTATTATAACTTTTATAATTATATACATTGATTTAGCTAGCTATTTGTGGTTGTCACATATTGAATGTCTGTTGCAGGAGTGGGTGGATTTATTGCTTGCAGGTCACTTTCTCAGAGAAACAATGATCCTACTAGAGCTTCTCTACCTCGAGATAGTGTAATGTCATTTCTGTCATTTGCATCTTCACGGTTTGATTAGAATTGCTTGCATCATCTGCTGATATTGCTATTGACAGGACCGCGATGGGTTTGTCATGGGTGAAGGAGCTAGAGTTCTGCTTCTGGAAGAACTTGAGCATGCGAAGGTAACTCTCACATTTACTTTCCAAGTCTAGTTGTTTCCTTCAATTCCTTATCATCCCATGCAACCCGAATTTTCCTTGTTTGAGTGAGCAGAAAAGAGATGCAACAATCTATGCTGAATTTCTCGGTGGAAGAACCTCACCCTGAAGGTTATTCTTTCAGCTATTGAAAATGATTTTAAACCCGCTGATTTTCTTAATCTCCTCATGACTGTCATTGTCCTAGTAGTCAAGCTGTTTTACTACTCTCTGTATCTTTGCTGGAACTTAGGTCACTCAATCAGAAAAATCAGTTTTCTTTTGTTTATTGTTTGTAGTTGAACACGCCTTTATAAAAAAGTGCAGTTACTGGTGTTGTCCTATGCATAGAGAGGGCAATAGCTAATTCTGGGGTATGCAGGGATGATGTTAACTATATAAACGCACATGCCACATCCACTCAGGCGGGCGATCTCACAGAGTTCCAAGCTCTCCTCCGTTGTTTTGGCCAGAACCCAGAGGTGACTAAATGGATTTTAGTTCTTCAGTCTATCGAAAGTCGAAACTCTTTTCTCTTTTCTTCTTTGCAACTAACTGTGTAGTGTCAAAGACATAAGCTAGCAAGTACAAGTTCTTCTCCCTCAGGTAAACATGACTCATTCCAATATCCACAACTTTCTATTTTCATATCAGGATTACGTTGTTTTAAGTCAACCTTGGACTTTTGTGCCATGGATGGAAAAGCTTAGGATAGAGGAAGAGTAAAGCTTTTTTTGGCAGGTACATATTAATGGCTTCCTGATCATATTTTCGTCAAACCACCCCCAAATTGACTCATGGGGACTACCCTGTTGGTTTCCCAACTGCCGGTCATGAAAAAAATATCAGAAGTTCTTCCCTAAAGAGAATGGGTCCAGTAACAAATTATGATCCATCCATTAAGCAATTCTCCTTTCATTATTAAGAAGAAAAAAAATTAACATTGTAATAACAGAGTCCAGCACAAACATACTACCTGTAATGAGACAGTCTTTGGATTGTTTTTGTTCTTGACCTTTGAGTTTCTCGATTTAAGAAAAAAAACATGGAAAGGTATTACTGGCCTAGTAGTACTCTAAATTACATACATTTGAACTAATGGTTTGTCTCTTAGGTAATAAGGCTTTGGTTAGTAAATAATTGATTGCATGATAATGTTGCTCCTTTTTTCAGGAAGAACATCGTGCCGAGATCTCTTTTATGCTCTGTGGGTTCCTGATCTCTTTATGGGAAGAGTACAGAGTAATGGGCAATGGTCTTTATTTTGTCCAAATGAGGCACCAGGATTGGCAGATTGCTGCGGTGAAGAATTTGAGGAACTTCATACAGAATATGAAAGAAAGGTAATTGTCACACTGTTCAAACACACTGAACTGTTCTTGATACTTGGTTTTGAGGCTTTTTATGGACTCAGGGCAAGGCAAAGAAAGTTGTACAGACACAAAATTTGGTTTGAAATCTTGAAGTCTCAGATAGAAACGGGTCCTCCCTACATGCTATATAAGGTTAGTTTTATACTCTTCATATGCTAAAGACTTGATATGATTCTTCATTTGCATTTTAGTTTTTAGTTAACCTTGTTTTCAATGTTCCAAGAGTCTTGCAACAAAAAAAGCAACCAGCAGAATCTTGGTACTATTAAGTCTTCTAACTTGTGTACTGAGATTATTGAGTATGCAATCTCAACGGAAACTGCGGTCTGCAATCTGGCTTCAATTGCTTTGGCACGATTTGTCACGGAAACGGTAATTTACTTGAATCCATAGGATACATATTTAGTGCTGTTACTGTTTAATAAATAAAAAGACATGTTCTCTCAATCAACTTCCTGCTTCTTATCTTGCAGGGGGTTCCAATTGAATCACAACCATCTAAGCTTGTTGGAAGCAGAGGCTCTATAAATCGATACTTTTATTTTGACAAACTGGCAGAGTGTTTGACTTGTTCCATAAGTAATTGCTTCATATGTTTAATGTTTCTAGATGTTATAATTTATAAATTTGGCTGTAATGTGTTCCTCCTTACTAATACAGGTTACTGCAATAGTTACAACAAACCTGAACAAAATTATTGATGTTAACTTGTATCCCGTCAAAACTGCAAAGAACTTTAATTTGCGTCACAGATCCGTTGGGATTGGTGTCCAAGGCTGACACATTCATTTTACTCGGCATGGCTTTTTATTCACCAGAGGTGGACTACCTTGATGCAACAGTAATTCCTTCTTCTTGATGCATTATTTCTTTTGTTCTGATACATCATCTGATGTGCAGGCTCAGGATCTAAACAAAGAAATATTTTAAACAATATACTACCATGCTCTGAAAGCTTCTTCTGATTTGGCTGCGAAGTAAGGCCCTATATGAAACCTATGAGGGTAGTGCCATAAGCAAGGTATATGTTAGTGTTTCTGCTTAGACATTTAAGTGGCTAGTACTCTGCAGTTTTTTTTTGCTTTAATCAGTTAGAGTAGTCATTCCAAGTTAAATTTGCCAGAGTTTATATTTGATTTTGCAATGGTTACACCCGTAGATAGGTTTCTGATTAAATTGATTGATTTTATTTTTTGGGGTACCCTCCAGCTAGATATGTGGGGAGTCACCCCCTCAAATCAATGGGATTGGGTTGCTCTTTGAGCAATGATAGAAAATAATGAAGTAAGGAATTCCCTTCTTGCAGCACCAATAACAAGCCAAATTCTTGGGAATAATGAATTATTGTATGCCATGCCCCCCTATTAGCTGAAGTTCTAAGTCCCCTGCCTTAATCTCTTGATTTGCTGCAGAAATGCTTAGGACATAAGTAATGACCCTAGAGTGATAGCAGAAGCAGATGTGGTCTTGACAACCTATGGCCTTCTAACTGCTGCATATAAGGCTGTAAGTGATCCAGCATTTTCCATATTAGAAACATAATACTTTTTAGACTGTTCTAATATATTACTAACTGTATATATACATGCTAATAAGTTTAACTGAACTAGATTACTTAGTTTATAAAAAGATTTTTCAAGTATACTCTTTAGTTTATAACAAGATTTTCAAAATTTTGAGGTACTCTCTTTATTTTATAAATGGATTTTCAAAATTCTCAAGTACTTTCTTTAGTTTATAAATGTTCAAAATTCTCTAAGTATTCTCTTTAGTTTATAAATTATTTTAAAAATTTTTAAGTATCCTCTTTCGTTTATAAAATGATTTTTAAAATCTTCAAGTATCCTTTTTAGCTTATAAAATAATTTTAAAATTTTTTAATAATCAATGATTTTCAAAATTTTCAAGTATTATTTTTAGCTTATAAAATGATTTTTAAAATTTTTAAGTATCCTTTTTTATCATGACCAATCCTTCTAATTGCTAACATTGTTCCAGGGTTATGTTCTTTAGAAATAGAAAGCTATCCTTTTGTAAATTTGGAAAGTTGTGATTTTTATATGCATTGAAGTATGAATTATATTGTGGCAAGCTTTATATATTAAAAGTGTACATCTGTTATGAATTTCATGTCAATGCGTAGGGCTATCATCATTTAAGGTAATTTTTTCTTTTTTTGTTATTAATATTAAATACTAGGAATACAACCATGTCAAATACTAAAAATTATAAGAGATGTAATATATTATATAATTTGATAAAGTTGAACCCATTCTTTCAATTTTGTTGAATTATAATATGTACCGTATCCCTTATAATTTTAAGCATCTAACATTGTTACGACTCAAATAATAGATTTTTCTTAAAAATTATTGAGAAATAATTTTTCATGACAGTCATAAGAAATTTGTACATATTCTTTTTTTTTTTTTTGGTTTTTGAAAAAAAGTAATTCTTTAATTTGACAAAAATTGAAAGAATGGGTTCAATTATTATTTATAGGCACCCAAAAAATATCTATAGGCACCTAAAAAAAATCTAGCTATTGGTAGGGTGTAAAGAGTTAGGGGCATAGCATAACATCCAACCTAAAATCTATAGGCACCCAAAAAATATCTAGCTAGCTTTATCCAATTCCCTAACTATGAGTTACGCAATAGAATTATTATTTGAACTCTTTTCATGTCATTTATTTTACTCAATCTTGTTTTATTTTTCCTCTTCAACTCTTCCTTTCTTGTTTCCCTCTCTTTTTCATTCTCTTCTTATCTTGGTCATGTCATTTCTTCTACTCAACCTTATCTTATTTTTCCTCTTCAAATTTCCCTTGTTTTCCTCTCTTTTCATTCTCACTTTTCATTCTTATCTTGGTCTTTCTTCTACTCAACTTCTCTTTTTTTGTTACCCTCTCTTTTTAAATTTTCTCTTTTCTCTTTTCTCTTTGTACTTTTAATTTTTCTGTTGGTCTTTCTTTATTTCTCATGTCATTTTCTTTTACTCAATCTCATCTTAATTTTTCTTTTCGTCCTCATCTTCTCGTTTCTTGTTTCCCTCTCTTTAATTTTCTTTTTTCTCTACTACTACAGAAAATACATTTAACGAACGTCGGTTCATTATCGAATTGACGTCAATTATCGAACTGACATCGTATCAGTTATGTATTTAAAAAAAATTAAATTAAAAAGCTCTTTCTATTTTTTATTTTTTTCTTGGTGTTTCTCATGCTATTTTCTTTTACTCAAACTTATCTTATTTCTCCTCTTCAACTTCTTTTATAGTGTTACAACTTACAATCAAGTTATATATACTTCTAAGCACCCTTATACTGGACTCAGGTATCCGCTAGATGGTTAATGACTGAAATGGAACGAAAATAGGAGATTGAAAAAAATATGACGATAAAGCTAGACAAAATTGTGAGAATAGTATTTGGGACTTGCGTTTCAAACGCAAGTCCCAAATACGTTTGTTAATTTTTTTTTTTCAATCATTGACCACAAATGAGACTTGCATTCATCAAGTGTATACACACACACACACACTTTATTCTCGTTTCTTTACCTCTCTTTTTGTCTCTCATAATGACATGCACACACTCTCTCTCTATCTATAAAAATGGGAATTATATAAGATTTTAACTCCTTCGATTGCTCTAATCACTTACCTGTTGTTCCAATCAGTCTTCTGATTGCTCATAAATCATTGAACGGGTTGGATAGCTTATCTTATTGGTGGAAATATGTACTTTTCTTTCACCTCATATATACATATACACTCAATACACACAATACGCACGCTTGATTCTAGTTTCTCTACCTCTCTTTTGTCTCATACCCATATTTTCTCTCTCTAAAAATAACAATTATATAAATCTTAGATTTACTTCGATCACTCCTTTGTTGCTCCAATTAGTCTTCCAATTGCTCATAAATCTTAGATCGGTTTGGATAGCTTACCCAATTAGTGGAATAGGGTACTTCTATTTCACCATTCTAATTGAATTCACGCATGGAGTAATATTGAGATAACTAGTTTGGTACCGCGTTTCTTCTTCAAATTTGGTCTAGGACAAAAGTGTAGAGTTGATTTTTTTTATTTTTTTTTTTTGAAAATAAGTGTAGAGTTGATTGATCTATTATGAGTTATTTAATTTCACAAGTCACTCTATAGTAGAGGTGTCAAACGGGCGGGTTAGCCTGAATTTCAGTCCAAGCTCGGCCCGTTTTGGCCAGTCTGGTCTAGTTCATTTGCTACAAATGGGCAGACTAGGGCTCGCCCATTTTATACTACGGAGTACGGACAAGGTTAGACTTTAATTTTTTGTCCACGGACCAAGCTGGCAAGTTGGCACATATATTTTTAAAAAATTTAAAATATACATATATACTCTAATAGAATAATGATTCATGAGATTATCATATTAGAAAAAATGATATTGATTTTATGGTTATTAAATTCTTACGTATTTACTATTTAGCTAGTTAACTATTTAACTAACATACTAAGTAGTAACTATTTTATTTGTTTCAAATTGAAAAAAATTAATCTTCTAATAATTCTTAAGTTAAATAGTTCAAGATAAATATATGAACTTGTAAAACTAATTTATAAGGAATGCATAACTTAAATTAGTCGATTTATAATTTTTAATATACTTTTTATTTTATTTATTTATTTTTAGAATGGACCAGCTCGGTCCAAAAAATAAACGTGCCAATGGCGGACCGAATCAGGTCGGTTCGAGCCCGCCAATTTGGCACCTCTACTCCATAGCCAATCTCTCTACATATATATGTTATATGTACTAATTATTACTTTCGCTACAATGCTTTTGCTTTTTTCCCATTATGCTATACATTCCTTTCCTTTTGTGATGTTGGGTGGTGATAAGCAGGTTGGTAACTTGTGATAACATGTTATAAATAGTTTTCGATCAAGAATAACCGTCGGCGACAGCAAAGTTACCGGAAAAGTTGACTGGCGACCATAATTGGTCATCTCTTCTGGAGAGCCGACCATTTCTGGTCGCTATCTGGTTGCTCTCCCAGAAAGATGGCGATCATTTTCTGGTCGCCTTCTCCAGGATGGCGACCACACTGGTCGACTGGTCGCTTGCTCTAGGAAGAAGCTGTGCCAGGCAGTGGCAGCGACGATGCGTGAAATCTTACAAAGAATCCTCAATTTCAGCTCCTTGAATTTGCAATTCCCCATCAGAACCCTCCCCTTCATTACCGACATTGATAATCAGTTCCAAAAAAATAAGATTATGGCTCATCTGAAACTGAGGAACTTATTGTGAATTGGGCATAATATTTTGTAATGGTGTTTGCATTAAAACATACGTGACACCAATGTATCAAACATGGCAGAATTTTGAAATAATCCATAATCGGAAGGCCATCTATAAGTACAGTACGTACTGGTGTTTTCTCTTCTTCCTGGCTACACAGTGAGCCTGTAAGGTGGTCGGCATTATAGCAGGAAGTGCACGGCAATAACAATAGGGATACAAGATAGTTATGCAGATGGCAAAAACATCAGCAGGAAAAGGGAGAAGGGCATCTGCGTTTTCGATAACTAAAGGCAAAGGGTTGGACATACATCATTATATAGGGTAAAGGGAGAAGAGAGAGTTTCACCTTATTCTTTTTTACCGAATTGCAATTCTTTTCTCTCTTAATTCCTTATTCCCAACCAAATGCAATGTAAAATTTTCAATTTATCTCTATAATAATAAGGAGAACAAGAAAATAATGTTGCGAAAGTGATTTCAATATAATATAAGATGTAAATTTTTCACTTTACCCCTCTAATAATATGAAATTCTAGGATTTTCTGTTGAGTTGAGACGAAAAGAAATCAAACTTGTTGCCCGCATGAAGTAGCTCAACTGGTACAAGAGAGAAGTTTGAGAGAAGAGATCAAGATTGAGTCTCATCAGCGACATAGTCTAACCGCTGTATTCAGCTGAGTTACAATGATTTACATCATTTCAAATGCTTTGTCGGTTGATTGGGAGAAGAACTCAAACTTGTCACTTTGTTTATAGTTGAGGGATTAAAAATAAATACAGTCATAATAACTGAAGGATTAATCAGAATTCGGGTATAGAGAAAGATGCAAATTTCTTTTTCAAAAAAAAAAATGCAATTTTCCCAAATAAATACTCCGTAATAAATAAACGGCTCCATTCTGGGGTTGTATTCTTCATCGCAGCAATCGAGGGATTCCAGTACTCCGGGGAGATGATTTATTTTGCATTTTTCTCTTACAGGTGAGTGTTTCTCCCTTCATTTGGTTGGAAATGCATCAAAATGTTGAATTTCAGATGCAAATCTTTACCCCATTTGAGGTATTCTTATGTTAGATTTACACTCACCTATAATCTGTATGGAACAAATGCTAGTGTTGAATCCACCTCAAACAATGCTAAAAGAGATTCATTCACGGTCTCATACCTCATAAATAGATGTGGCTTTACTCCAAAAAAGGCTCTATCAGCTTCCAAATACATCAACTTCAAAACCCCAAACAGAGCGGAATCTGTGCTGTCATTCTTGAAAGTTCATGGATTCTCTGAAACTCAGGCCTTAAAACTTGTTAGAACGGATCCTACACTATTGGCATGTAATCCTGAGAAATCCTTTTTACCCAAGCTTGAATTTTTCAAGACTTTAGGCTTCCCAGGTGAACATTTGACTCACATTCTATGTGTAGCTCCTACTGCTTTAAGGAGAAGTTTTGAGAGACGACTCTTGCCAACTATCGGTTTCCTTGAGAACTTGCTCTTATCACAAGAGAGTATGAGAGTGGCCGTGAGGCGGTACCCTAATATTCTCTGTAAGGACCTCAAAGCTCATTTGGAACCTAATGTTCAGCTTTTGAAGGAGATGGGGGTTCCTGAACACAAAATTGTATATTTTTTAACACACCAGCCTTTGACATTCATGATGTATAGAGATAAGTTTAGAAAGATTGTGGAGGAACTTAAGGAGTTGGGAACTGACCCAACCAGGAAAAATTTTCTTTTGGCATTCCATGCACTTGCTTGCATGAGTAGATTGACATGGGAAAAGAAGATGGAGAGCTATAGGAAGTGGGGGCTTGCTGAGAACGAGATTTTTGAAGCTTTTAGTAGGAACCCTTGGTTTATGATTGCTTCGCAAGAAAAGGTACTGTCAGCAATGGATTTTTTTGTGAATAAAATGGGATTTGAATCTTCTGCAATCTTGAAAAAGCCTATGGTTATTTTGTATTGTTTGGAGAAGAGAATTATTCCTAGAGGTTTGGTTTATCAAACTCTGTTAGCAAAGGGTTTAATCTGTAAGGATCTCAATCTGCTCGCTAAGATGTTGAAGATTTCTGAAGCATAATTCGTAGAGAAGTTTGTTGAACATTATAAGAAGGAAGCTCCTGAACTCATAGAGATATATCAGAAGTCACTCATCCCCACAACCACACACGGACATAGGGGCAAGTGCTTGATGCTTGATTAGAAGTTGCCCTTGACTGTAACTTGGATTCATTTCACATACTGCAGAGCATGTGCATAATTCTTTTTTGGATTATAATGTGTATGCCATGTACTTTACTAATTTTGTAAAATTAATGGCAGTAGTTTTTTAGGGGATTCTGCTGGAGTGTGTCCAAAATTAAGTTTAGGGAATGGTTTTGTTTTGCCTTGGACTGCCATTTAGCCTATCTTAAATTGGAAAATTATAATTATTGATTTATTGCACTTCTACTGCTACTGGTATTTTTACAGTGAAATGGTGTGCAGATAAGATCATTTTCATTGTATTATGTTTTACGGGACCTGGTGAAATTCTGTATGTTTCTGAATTACTACAACTTACAGTGTTGCTGCCAAGCTCAAGGGTCCTGGTGAAATTCTTCTCCTTTTGATTGTTTTCTGGTTCAATGTTAATTTATTTTAGACTTGACTTTGTTTTGTTCTTCTTGTTTTATAAAATCTTCTTAGCACTTGAACATTTGATGAAGCAGGGTGTCATTTTGAAGTCCTTGACAGTTGACACCAAGCTCCTCCTTGCTGGCTGGCCACAACTGGAAGCTATGGCCGCTGCCTGGTCTAGTGCGTAGGTGTGTAGGAGATGAAAGTCTGCAATAGCCAACTCGCACCAGTATCAATTGCACATGATATTTTGAAATTATACCGAATATAATTCAAAAGTATACATGATTGTTCAGATAAACTTTTACTCTTGATGGGATTCAAACTTGTGACTTGGCTCTAAAATCACTTGTTAGAATCAAACGTTTATTATTGTGCTAAAAGTTATAGCTAGTAGTAAATACGTAACTTAATTTCTTTATATTGCCCAATTTTCAGGAGGTAAGGTGTTGGACTTGACTCTTCAAGCTATGCTCAACAATTCCCTAGTCACTGTTGAAAAACTTAAGCAACGCGCGAAGAACACCTTGAAATAATAATGCGGGGAACGGAAGATGGAGTAAAGGATTTTGTGTTAATGTGTCATGTTGTAGCAACACTACTTTAAAAACATCTTTTTTCTGGTGACATTGCAGTCAGAGATTTCCAACAGCACTGGGTGCTGAACTGGGATGTTCATTGGCCTCCGCTCAACAATATAATATACTATAAATACTTAAAGATAATGTGATTAAAATCCTTTTACATGACAGCGGGGTCAGACAATTCTCTATGAAAGATTGTAATTGTTTGGTTAACAAACTAATGTCATGGTCGGAAATTGTTTTCTTACATGAAGCCGGACCAAATTTTATTTGTAAAAGATAGTAATTTAAAAAGAAAGTCCTAATCAATGGGGAGTACATGTATGCGTAGGTGTCATTGTCTTTATAAATGAACACTCATCACACTTCAAATTTCTCTTTCATAATCTTATCCTCTGCCCAACGTGTGCCCCATGGTCATAACCGTAGTTCACAAATTGCTCCCAATTCTCATTTTTCAAACATTCAATTTTTAGATTATTTTAATTTTAAAATACTCTTTTACTTTTAAAAATAGTTCTTATTACATTTGTAATTTATTAATATTTTGTCTACGTCTATATAATTTCAACTCATTTTCAAAGCATAATAATAATAATAATTATTATTATTATTTTTAATCGAGAAAGGTGAATTATTACCACATTAAATAAGTTCAAACTCAATTAATTAAACTCCAAAGTAATAATTTAACATATGTGAAAATATGAAAAGTTTAATATATTGTTCTTTACCATTTCAATTTTCTTTGGTATTCTATAATATATCATATCTTATAGAGATAAAATTAGACATACGAGAGTCATAATCCACTCACCTGGATCACTATGAAAGCATGTTTTTTAGATTTGATGATTACTTACGGAGCATATATATGTTTTATTAAGTCATGGCGTAAGAGATAAGTGAAGAGGGAAAGTCACGTTTTTCATGTGATATAATGAATTGAAGACATAAATTGATAAATGTAAAGGAGGGAGCATGCAAATGGAAGCATAGCTGATAGGTGATAGCACCTCCATCCAAATTAATGGCCGATGAGGAGGTTGGCAGCGCCACAACGACTCATTAATGCACTTCCCATGGCACGTTACCCCTCTACTCATCAAACACAACTGTCTCCAACTCTGCATATTCACTCACTCACTTTATAGCCCCTCCCCAACACCTATATATACTATACATACAACCCATCATTCACAAACAACTTCATTTCCTTGAATTTGGGTCACCTTAGTTTCTCATCTGTTCTGTTCTGTGCATGCATTTCTCATTCTTGTACTCTTTTTGACACTTGGTGCTCTGCCTGCGTTTCTGTATAGTACAACCTTTGGTTTGGGGGAGTTTTTTGACTTTTTGGCTCAGTTTTTGTTGTTCCACACACGCAAAGGTTGGTCTGTTTGTTTGGTTTCTGGAAAATTTTGCCCTTTTCTCCTTAATTTATTCTGGGATTTTTATCTGTTGGGTGGATGAACAACCTCAGACGGACGGACATTACAAAGCTGCTGCATAACAGTGTTTTCAGGTTCTGATCCTTAAATTAGTACTTCGCATGTTTTAATTTGTTGTTATACCCATCATCTTTTTACTGCAATTTGTCGTTTATTTCTTGGATTTTTAGGAGGAGGGAGAGAGGTAATACTGTATTTGGTGGGTTTGAGAAACAAAGTGGGGCGAGAGAGAGAGAGAGAAAGAGAAACAAGTTGGGAGATTAGTTCAAGTTTAGGTGAAAATTCTACTAGTAAAAAGATTTCTGTCCTGTAGTGATCTTAACTTGCAAGGAAAAATATGGTTATACGGAAATGAAAGAAAGGAATTAAAAAAAATATCAATATTTTGAAGGCATTTGGTATAAATTCATTCCTCTGGGAACTGGGAGTTTGCCTAATCATAATCAAGATTGGTTTTTATTTTTTGATTTACTGTTTGAGATTTGAGCATAGTGAGATTCTTGTGGAGAGGGTAGCTCGTTTCGAGGGCAATCTTGTGTGGAAAATTGTAGTTTGAGAAAGATTTTCCTGGTAGAGGCCTTGTAGTTTTGGAGTATTAGTTGAAGAATTGGTGTTAAGGTTTGAGACAATCAAGATGGTTGGTAGTATTGAGGTGAAAAATGGGAATGTGTATGCTAATGGGGGCATACATGGCCACAATGGTTCAGAGGAGAAGCTCGATGAACTTCGACGAATTCTTGGCAAGGTTGATGGTGATTTGCTGAGGATTGTTGGCATTGGAGCTGGTGCTTGGGGCACTGTGTTTGCAGCTTTGCTTCAGGATAGCTATGGCCAATTTCGGGATAAGGTTCAAATTAGGATTTGGAGGAGGCCGGGAAGAGCTGTTGACAGGGCGACAGCTGAACACTTATTTGAGGTGATCAATTCAAGGGAGGATGTGTTGAGGAGGCTGATCAGGCGTTGTGCGTATCTCAAGTATGTCGAGGCAAGATTGGGCGACCGTACGCTCTATGCTGACGAGATTTTGAAAGACGGCTTCTGCTTAAACATGATCGACACGCCTCTTTGTCCTTTGAAGGTTGTCACCAACTTGCAGGAGGCTGTTTGGGACGCTGACATCGTGGTGAACGGGCTACCTTCAACGGAAACACGCGAGGTGTTTCAAGAGATCAGTAAGTATTGGAAAGAGAGATTGACAGTCCCGATCATCATTTCGTTGGCAAAGGGTATCGAGGCTGAACTTGTACCAGCTCCCCATATAATTACACCCACGCAGATGATTAATCGGGCAAGTAAGCCATTATCTTTTTCTCACTATTCATTTCCTCTAGTTGATCTAGGACACGAGAATGTTGTGATGCCAGTAAAAAAAAAGCAAAATATTCCAGTTTCTTGACTATCTAATTTGTATCGCAGCTGGAGTGCCTATAGAGAATATCCTATACCTTGGCGGTCCAAATATTGCCTCAGAGATTTACAATAAGGAATATGCTAACGCCAGGGTCTGTGGATCTGAAAAATGGAGAAAGCCACTTGCAAAGTTCTTGAGACAGCCTCATTTTATTGTTTGGGACAATAGTGACCTGGTGACTCACGAAGTTATGGGAGGTCTGAAAAATGTTTATGCAATTGGAGCTGGTAAGCTAAAATTTTATCTCAATTTGCAATATTCGAGGCCTATTATTCAGATGATATAACTGGTCATAATTTAACTTCATTGTGGATTCTGAAACGCTTCATTAATTTCCAGGAATGGTAGCTGCATTGACTAATGAGAGCGCTACTAGCAAATCTGTATATTTTGCTCACTGCACATCAGAAATGATATTTATCACCCATCTGTTAACTGAAGAACCCGAAAAGCTTGCAGGGCCTCTGCTAGCTGACACTTATGTGACCTTACTAAAAGGTCGTAATGCATGGTATGGCCAAATGATAGCCAAGGGAGAACTGAGCCTGGATTTGGGTGACAGCATTATTGGCAAAGGGACAATTCAGGTATTCGTTCTGATATGTAGGATAGTGTTGCTGCACTACAATTATTTTGAAAGTTCTTGCCATTTTCCCAGTCTGTTATAACCAACTACATTACCCGAAAATGCAGAATTTTGCACTGAATCAAACCTTGTATTGCGCACACACATTTCTTTGCTCGACATCTTTTTTTCCATCTGTCATCTTAAGATTGTTATCCTTTTTTTCTACCCTCACAGGGAGTTTCGGCTGTTGGAGCATTTTATGAACTTCTGAGTCAATCAAGTTTAAGTGTATTGCATCCAGGAGAGCACAAACCAGTTGCTCCGGTTGAGCTCTGCCCCATTTTGAAGACATTATATAAAGTGCTTATAACAAGGTAAGTCCTTCATTCGGCTTTGAATTTCAGCTCCGCCCAATTTTGAATGTTCTTTTTTATCCATACCGATGAAGAAAAAAAAAACATTGCTATGAGTTTTGCATTCGGACCCTAGATGGCTAGATCGCCTTCTTGTTCTCAATGACCTAAAGTGTTATCCGATTTCAGGGAACAAGGGGTGCAGGCTATTCTCCAAGCACTGAGGGATGAAAACTTGAATGATCCCCGTGATCGAATAGAGATTGCACAAAGCCATGCATTTTACAGGCCTTCGCTCCTTGGACAGCCTTGAGGTACCGCATTTAGAAACATGGATCGGAGTAACAACAAATGTACAGATTGTCTTCCATGGATGCATGGCTCCATGCTGAACAACAATCTAAATCTTCTATACTGAATTTATTATAACCACAGGTCTTACTCTTGTGTGTGTCTCCCCCTTTAGATATGTGATACCATAATATGTTTAAGCAGGCAGATCCCTGCTTGTTAAAATAATCTGCATCTATCATATCATTTGTTCAACATAAGAAGTTTGTGCAGTAGTTTCTGCATTTGTAATTTATGCTTTAATCTTATGATCTTGCAAAAATAGGCTAAGTCAATTGAAGCATGTGCCTCATTTCAATTAAGAGCCTAACTTGATAGTTGATTTGCACATTTATAGTTATATATTATATGCTCAGGGTTCGATCTTGCTCTGGTACCAAATCGATAACACAATTCATTCATGTTGCAAAAACCCTCTCGCATTCAAAAGCAACTCCCATTCAAAAAAGACAAGATCGATGATTTCTTTAAACTCAAAGTATTTTTGTCATCAACACTGAGGACTAAATCTAACAAATATTAAACAATATATGTAAGAAAAGTATCACCATCTTGGAACTAATAATATTAGACATGAAATAAAACATTAAAGCAAATGGATAAATACATACCTTGGAAGTTTAATATGTTACGTTGTTTGTACAGAATATCATCGGACATGTATGCCCAACATTTGTCCCAAATCACTCCCAACGGCTTAAACAATTTGAGGATAACAATGTTGTGAATAAATTTCTAAACTCTCCGGCAGTTGCCCACTGACTCGCTTCAACAATTCCATCAATATATTCTTTGTCGTCTTCCAATAGTCCAAGTGCATAACATGTATCACGGTAATTGTCGTACAACACCCAATTGATTGTTCTTAAGTCTTCATAACACGTAGGCCCTCATATTACATTCAAAAGACATCTCAAATAGTACATCTCACAACTTCCAGGAGGAACATAAAAAACTCGATCAATTGAGAATCCTCGTTGTCTTGGAACAAATTCCATTGTTGCTTGTTTCCAAACGAACTTTGTTGGCATCTCTGCATAAGTTAGTTGCTTTGCTTCAGGGTATTTTTTGTTTGCCTCAAGCCAAGCCAAAAACATGCTATAATATACATCATATAGTAATTTGATTGTTGGAATTTTTAATTTTTTTTAATATTATCATGAGAGGAATTTAATTACGTACATTAACATAATATAATAATTTTTTTTGAATACTATAATATACATCATATAGTAATTTAATTGTTAGAATTTTACGTACATTAACATAATATAGTAATATTCTTTTAATACTATAATATACATCATATAGTAATTTGGTTATTTTTTTTCATAATATAGTAATATGTACATTAACATAATATTTTTTTAATACTATAATATACATTAACATAATATAGTAATTACGTACATTAACATAATATAGTATTATATATATATAGATTTCTCAACCTACTAAAGTACAAGAAGTCAATATTGTCTCCACTGACCTTCGAATCCCTAACCTCCTATTTGGGGTTCGATTCTTGCAGTAATTTAAAATTTGATTTATGTTTGAAATCCGCAATTTCATATTTTAGGATATTTTTGCATGCAACATGACTCACGTATCTACGAATGTATGTATGTATGTTACATCTAGCAAGCCATCTGATCTATGCACATTAATTCCAAAATTAATTAAATAAACCTTCCCATTGCATCCATGAGAGCTTCCTACCACCACCACCACCTGTAACGGAGGAGCTGAGGATCAACAACCTAATAACGTAACTGTCCACCGCCATTATCTATCGTATCATATCCGGCCGGCCACCATGGCCTTCTTCTCGTCCGACGACTCAGGAAGGCAAACCCTCTTCGTGTTGACGTTGATCCTCCTCTGGTACTCCTCCAATATCGGCGTTCTTCTCCTCAACAAATATCTCCTATCCAATTATGGCTTCGCCTTCCCAATCTTCCTCACCATGTGCCACATGACAGCCTGCGCGTTCCTCAGCTACGTCTCCATTGTCTTCCTCAAGCTCGTCAATTTCCAGCATATCAAGTCCCGCTCCCAGTTCCTCCGCATCTCCACCCTCAGCGTCGTCTTCTGCGCCTCCGTCGTCGGCGGCAACATTTCCCTTCGCTACCTCCCTGTCTCCTTCAACCAGGCCATCGGAGCCACCACGCCTTTTTTCACCGCTCTCTTCGCCTACCTTATCACTAGTAAGAGGGAGGCCTGGGTCACCTACACCGCCCTCGTCCCCGTCGTCGCCGGCGTTGTCATCGCCACCGGAGTATGTCCTATATTCTTAATTTTTAGAGTTTTAATTTGGCCTTTTCTAATTTTTAGAAGTGAAATTAATTAAATGGCGTCAGATCTGGAAAGGAAATGTTGTGAATGCTTGCTTGTTTGGTAATGCATGTGATGGGAGGGGAATATTGCCTATTCCAGATACGGGGGAAATTGTGATTCTGACGAATAAAAGACCGTAAACCAAACGTGCCATAAGAAGAACAAAGTTGTTGGTTCACGGATGTGGATGTCTATATTTGAAAGGTCACTGCACATACATGATACCTATAAGAAATGTGTGTGTGTCAAGGCCGGAAAGAGACTTTCAGGCAGGATTTTGGCTGATAGAATCCTAAAATCTGCAATTTTGTACAAGAAAAAGTTGAACAAAATAGTAGTATTCAGACTAGTAGAAAGTAGCTGTCAACTGGAACCCCTTTTACTAAACAAATCTAATTCCAATTCCCACTATTAGGAATTTAATTGTTTTGGAAGATTTAAGAACTTATCTGTTGGCAATTACATGAATGGCAGGGTGAGCCGAGCTTCCATTTGTATGGGTTTATCATGTGCATAGGATCAACTTCTGCAAGAGCTTTCAAGTCTGTTCTTCAGGGTGTTCTCCTTTCCTCTGAAGAGTAATTGCTCTGCTACTGTCTATTTATCAACCAGTATATTGTGCATCTATCTGATCTGATATTCTTGGAACCTTCACATATACAAATGACTTGCTTTTCCTTTCAGGGAAAAGCTCAACTCCATGAACCTGCTTCTTTACATGTCACCAATTGCAGTTCTGGTCCTATTGCCTGCAACACTTGTGATGGAGCACAACGTGATAGATGTCATTCAATCAGTCGCGGAGAACCACAGACATCTGTGGTTGCTTCTTTTGGTAAATTCCACAATGGCATATGGAGCCAACCTGTTAAACTTTCTGGTCACCAAGCATACAAGTGCACTAACACTCCAGGTCTGTTTTTCCTGCTGCTCTTCATCTAAACCCACCCCAATTTAGAGTGGTTTAATGCACTTAGTGTTTGTTGAGTTCATTCAACCATCCAACTACACATTTTTCTCCATCTTAAATCTCCGCAGGTCTTAGGCAATGCAAAAGGTGCAGTTGCTGTTGTGATCTCAATACTTATTTTCCAAAACCCTGTAACCTTCATAGGAATTGCAGGCTATACAATTACAGTTATGGGGGTCGTTGCTTATGGAGAAGCCAAGAGGAGGTACAGTTAAAGCGTAATCCCTCCTAGCTCCTTGTAGGGTTATATAGGTTAAACTACAGGTGGAGGAAAACTTTTCATTATAGTGTTGTACTTTTCCTTCATATAGGATGTGTAAGCAGTGTGTGACAGATTCTAATGTGGTTGTTTAACTTCAAAGTGATATTTTAATATTTCATTACTTCCTCACATTTGTTGCCTTAATTTAACTGTGATTGCACTTGAAACACTAGTTAAGATCTTTATCACACAAACGATACACAGATTTCAAGAAAATAATAATAATAATGAAGAAACAGAAAAAGATAACTGGACATACTAAACTTCAAAATCTGCTGTATATAGACTTACACCGGAAATAATGATTTGATGATCATCAAGGCTTAACACTGCTTTATATTCAGTCCTGCATCTTAAGTCAGTTCTGGACCATTGGGCAACAGAGAATAGCCATCGTGTTGCTTAACAGTTCCTTCAGCAATAGGGATCAACTTCAAAACCACTCCGACGATCATGCTTGAAGCGCCAATTAAGATGCTGAGTAACCATAGATGCCAGCTCAGTGGTATAGTACTAGCAAATGTGCCCAGAAACTCGACGATGATAACTTGGAAAATAACTGTGAAACCCATGACACCTATAAATATCCAGTTACCAATTATGCCACTGAAAACATTCAACTTCTCAATGTCACGGCTGTTTACTTCATTGAAGACCTGAAAGGAAGCCAATGAAAACATAGAGTTAGAAGAAACCCACAGGAGTTCTGCAAACATTTCGTTGATACAAGGCGTATCTGACTTTCATAAAAGTGTTCCAGGAAATAGGGTGGGTTTTTGTTTCAGCAATATATGTTATGATGACTCTCCAAACCAACAAGATAAGTGGCAAGTAAGATATCATATACATACCTGACAGAACACAAAGGTATTAAATATGAAAGTATTGAGGACTGCCTGGGCATCTGTTCCTTCAAGTCTCAATAGTTGTTTGCCAGTGAAATTGAAGACTAAAAGGATAGCCAGTTGATAAACACTTTGACCAAAAATGTTTCTCCACATGGCCTTTGTAATAAAACTTACATCCCTCCCAACAGGAGGCCTTTCCATCATTCCCTGATGGGGAGGTTCAGTAGCTAGTGCAAGTGCACCTAAAGTATCCATGATCAGGTTGACCCAAAGCAATTGCACAGCAGTAAGAGGAGCAGATCCTGAAAATCAAAATCAAAATTAAAAAGATTAGAGAAGTATTCCACAGGTGTTTTTCACTTCTATTAGCATAAGCTGACATTCATGGCAAGACAAGCTAGCCAGAGAAGTACAGCTTACCTGAGATACATGCAGAAAGAAAATTGATCATGAGAGCAACAACATTGGCAGTTAACTGGAATTGCACAAACTTTTGGATGTTTAAATAAACAGCACGCCCCCACTTAGCCACTTTAACAATAGTTGTAAAATTGTCATCCAGAACAATTACATCAGCACTTTCTTTTGCCACCTAATGAAGTCATTTAGCCAAGGGTACAAAATGATGATGATTTCAGTATGTTCACTCTTTGCAAACAATTCAATAGAATATCTTGCAATATAACTGTGTATGTCAATGAATTTTCATAAACCAACCTCAGTTCCAGCTATACCCATAGCAAGACCAATATCTGCCTCATGAAGGGCGGGGGCATCATTAGTCCCATCACCAGTAACTGCAACCACTTCCTTAAACATGCCTCTCAAATTCTTTACAAGCACATGTTTGTCCAAGGGAGATGACCGAGCCATGACCTGTATTGACGATTTAAATGTTTAGCAACAATATATTAACATCACATACATAGTGAGATAACAAGATCAGTTGTGCACCTGAATTCTAGGTATTAATTCCCTCAACTCATCAGGAGTCTTTCTGCGAAATTCAGATCCTTCAATGGCAAAGGCATCATCGGTTAATATGCCACATTCTTTAGCAATGGCTTTGGCTGTGTTAATATTATCACCAGTGACCATTCGCACTTTAATTCCAGCAGCAAGACAGGTCTTTACTGCATCCTCGACACCTGGACGAACTGGATCCTTGATTCCCACCACTGCTATTAATGTATAGCCGAAATCAGGGATATTGTTTTCAAGACAACCATCGTCAATGTCTTTGAAAGCCAAGCAAAGAGTACGTAAAGCTTCACTGGCAAATTCATTAATGACATTTGTGATATTTTCCACCTGTCCTCCAGACAAGTGAACAAATTCTCCATTGCCATCAAATGCCCTATCACACATTCTTAATACAATCTCAGCTGCACCTTTGCAGAAAGCTCGGATAGTTCCATCTGGAAGAGCCACTAGCACAGACATTTTTTTCTTTTCAGAATTAAAAGGTTCAACTTTCAGAAGCTTGCAATCCTTCCGTTGATCATCAAAATCACCACCCAGCCCCAATCCATATTCCAATATGGCTGATTCTGTCGGTGTACCCATAATGGATATCTTTCCTTCCTTATTCTTTACCACCTCAGACCCTGTATTGTGGAATATTGCTTGCAGAAGAATGGCTAACACATTGTCTGAAATCTCTGAACTAATGTTGCCCCTGTCATGATAAGTTTTTACCATGTTAACTTTCCCACAAATCCATGTCTTATTAACCACCATGTGGTTAGTTGTTAGTGTCCCAGTTTTATCTGTACAAATGCAAGTAGCAGATCCCATTGTCTCACAAGCAGAAAGATGCTTCACCAGTGCTTTGTTGTCCATTAACTGTTTCATTGCAAATGCAAGACTCAGTGTTTCAGCTAGGGGAAGTCCTTCTGGAACTGCAACAACTATAATAGTTACTGCAGTTGCAAAGTAATTCAAAAGTGTTAGCACATCAGCAGAAGACCAATTGGTAAGTTCATGATTAATCGCTTTCTCCACAAGAAACCTGACCATCAACACCAAAAATGTCAAAATAGCAAACGCAAGTCCTATTTTCCCTATAGTTGTAGCTACTGCATTGAGCTTAATCTGAAGTGGGGTCTCATCTTCTCCTCCCTCACTAAGTGTTCCCATCAACTTACCCCATTCAGTTCTCATACCAACTGTAGTCACCAGCATCTTTGCAGAACCGCCTTGCACTTTGGTTCCTGACAAAAGAAAAGGCCTTTTTTCATGTATGTTCACTGGAACACTCTCACCGGACAAGCTTGATTGATCAACTAGCAAGCTGTATCCAGATATGAATATTCCATCAGCTGGAACCAGATCGCCAATCGACAGATGAACAACATCTCCAACAACTAAGTCATACGTGTACACCTTCTGTCTATATCCATCTCTAGTAACTTGGATTAATATCTTATTCTTCTCCTTATCCAAATCTTTAAACTGCAAAGCCTGTCGATAATCACTTATGGCAGTAACAATTACAACAAGGAATATACTAAGTATAATTCCTAAACCATCATACATGCCTCTTGGCCACCCTTCAGTGGCAAGGCCAACACCTATGGAGACAACAGCACACACCATTAGGATTATGAGTGTCAAATCATGCAATGCCTCCCACACAAATGTCCAAAAGCTCCGAAAAGGCTTTTCAGTAAATTTGTTGGATCCATATACACTTTGTCTGATACTAATAGGCACATCACCGGATTGGATTCCTTCCTCTAATGAGACTCCCAGCCTAGCTGCAAGGCCTTCAACTCCTCCAATTTTTCTTAAGGCCTTGATATCATAAGAGCCAACAATAGTTGCAAGTTTATCAGGGTGAACTCTGAAGCTTGCTGCCCCGGCCACTTCTGGTAACCCGCTTTCAATTTCATCCCCTAAATCTCCCCCCTCCTCTGGAGACCTAGCACGATCACCAGCTGTACAAAAGTTGAAAGTGAAATATGAAGCAAGAGTAGATACATAGATAAGATAACAAATGAACTCACCATCAATGAACCTGATAGCTGCCAAATAAGCCATAAAACCAACTCGAAGTTTTTCCTTGAAAACATGTAGCCAATGAAGCATTATTATGGCAGAGAATTGGAAATTCAAGTAACCGATCGAAATTCTCACAGACAAAATAAATAAATAAATAAATAAATAAATAGGATGTGTAAAACGTGAGTCCTTACTCTGGTTTTCTGCATAAGCTGCTTAGCCTCGTCGCGTTTTTCAAAGTTGGGGGTGTAACGGAAGCGGCGGCGACGATTTAGGACGAGAGTAACAGCCTCCCTCCACCGTCTTCGGGCCTCATCCGACGACTGCTTCTCCATTCGCTCCGGTGAGAAAAACTAGTACTATATACCGGCTTCGCCTAGCTGCAGCAGCAGTAACAGTCAGTTAAGTATACATACACCATAGAATTGAATATGCCAACAAACTTGGATGAAGAGCCAAGCCGATCAAAACCATTTTATTCTAACCTCTTTGTATGAGTGTTTACATTATATACTGAATCCTGTAGAGTCAACAGAAGACCTTTGGATGGGTGATAACTGAAAACGCAGGAATACAAAAATAATGTAAAGAGTTCTATTACTCCGTACATATTTACATATACTCCCCATTCTTACTCCCTCATTTTACTTGTACAATTAATGATGTTATCTTTATCCTGAGTTCAATGAAAATCTCACAATCTTTTGTAAACAGTAAAATTTGAGAGTACGAATAATATCCCTAGACTTCTTTGACTTGTGAAATGGATGATCATAGGTTTGAACTTTGTTTATTAAGGATTTAGATTTTTTAAGCTGAAAATGTTTAGAAAAATATAAAATAAATATTATCTTGTAAAAGAATCATAAATATTAAAAAGAAAAAGAAAATTATTTTGCCTTGAGATTGATAAACAGAAAAATTGCGAGATATATTTCAATCGATTAACATCTCCCAAATGTCATGTTATTTATTGACTCTATATTGAGCTTGCATAGTTGCATGTTAGTTTCTTGCATAGAGACGCCACGCCAGGTGATTCTATCACATCTATATATACAGTTTGAGGAAGTACAAATTTCCATTATAACTTTGACTTCAAAATATGCCGACAAACTAAGTATTGTCTTATTTTCAATTGATAAGAAATTAAAAAGTCTCCCATGGTTAGATTACAATTTTCAATAACCGGCCGCCAGGGTTGGGTGTGTGAGAGTGAAAGCACATCATAGATTATTCACCACTACTTTATACTTATCAATTGTGGCCATAATATAATGAATTTTGTTGATTTTTAGCACCAACACTCCCCACAAAGTCTAAGAAAATATATAAAGTCAGAGGGACAATGATACAACGGCTACAAAAGAGACGACCAAGTATCTGCTACTGCCAAAACAATGAAATTCTTTACTTTTTTTAAAGCAGATAGAAACTAGCCAACAAATTGCCATCTTAGTAGTTAAGCATGCTTATGACATCACCTTAGCAAGGAAATATTGTTTTATGATGGCTGTTGAAGAGTTCACACCATGTTAAGGAAGGCAGGGCGCTAAAAACAAGGGAAAAAGGACCATTTCTAAACCTTATCAAGATTTTCATATTCCTTTACCTATTGGTGGATTCAGAATCTAAAAAAGGAACCATTGGAGTGGGGCTGCAATGCTTCAGAACATATACTTCCTTATGCTGTTTTCTTTTTCACATGCAAGTGCACATGTTATGTACCAGTCTTTCTGCTTCACGGTTTAGGCGCCTTTTGCCATGTTGCAGAAGTTTATGAAATCCCAGCTTTGGTAGGTTTCATGAGTTGAGATGGCCACTAGCATGAGTAACTATGACTGCAATAATCCTCAATCAGCTAAAATGGTTTACACAATCACCTTTACAGTAGGCAGATGGCTCGTTCGGTTGGTAACTTGATCACACATTAGGCGTGCTTAAAGAGCTTCATGCTGAGCCAATGAAAATATACAGCAACAACAAGGACAGGAAGTGTTAACGGAACCAAAAAGCAGTAGTATCTGAAATAAAAGGAACCCAAGGATAGACTCAGTTTAGTGAGATTCACTATATAACCTTAGAAAGACAATTGTCTGAAGTTGTATAATGATCAACTTCAAATCTTCAATAAAGTTTTTCAAGCCCAATCTATTCATATTACTATTCAATATAACTCATTTTTCAAACTGAAATTTCTTAAACTGTACTAACTTCACATCTTCTGTTTGTGTCTTTAGTCATGCAGGATGTTACAAGTGGCATTTATGCACCACTTGGGCCTTTCTTGACAAAAAGAGTCATAGAACCTTTTCATTTCAATGTCAGGGTTCCACCAAAATTGACGACTCGGACTTAAAATTGCAGCGGCATAGTATACATATAGACTATAATCTATAGGTAGTGAACTGGTATAAGCAGGGTAATCACAATTTCATTAACATAGCAATGAAAATGATCTCACATCAAATGAGGAAAATTTACCTGTCATTTTGAATGGCTGCTATTATAGGATTACCAGAAGCTGGAAGAAACTTGGACAAACCAGCAGCATATACAAATAGCAAAAATGAAATGGACCCAAAAATGATAAGCATCCATCCTTGAGCTTGTGAACCAAACTTAGACAAAGAGGATAGTCCCATTTCTATTTCTTTTTATTTCCTAGCTGTCGCTTCTGAAGAATACTAGGCAGAAATCAGAGGTTGTGTGTCCTTCGCATAAAAAATTTACACTTGATCTCTGGGTTGTTCAGACATTTTGTCAAACACCTAATCGTCAAGCATCAGCTTGCAAACAGAGTGATAGCTGATTCCAACTATGGAATCTTCAAAGGGTGGCTTAATTTTCTCCAACAGAGACTCAACCTGTAGCTATCATTGAGGTTTGGACAGAGAGTAGTGAGGTGTAAGAGCCACTGCTGAAGCAATGCATGCACGCAGTGAGTTTGAGCAATTCAAAAATGTTCAAGACAAACACAAATAAAAGGGTTCAACTATAAAATTTTAATATTTTAGAGACAAATAAAACGTTAAAGTATGAATTATATGACAAACTGGACACATTAGTTAATTCTATTTTTTGTCCTAGATTTATAAGTGTATTACATTTAGTCCTTTTTTATCAAAACATCTCATTTTGCTCATAGTATTATTGTGGCATGACCAATTTTGGTCTTCCATCAACAAAATCGTTGAAACGTTGTTAAATAGCACTTCAAATTTTTTAATGCAAAGTGATAGGTAGGGGTGTGCAGAATCTGACTATCACGCTGACCGAAACATTAATATCCGACCCGACATTCCATATCCGATCCGCAACTCTAAACAGCGTCAATTTATGAAATTCGGGCAGGGTCAGATAATTTAATATCCGACCCTCCCAAATATTCGAAATTATTTAGGGCTACGTTTGGCTATGTATTAAACGTCGTCGTATTAGCGATGTATGTCTATATATATGTTCAACGAAGACTTTGTCTTCATTTCTTCCTTCCCGCAGTCGAGTCCTAGGGTTTTTTCTCTTTGTTCACTCTTCTTTTCTCCGATTCTTTGATTTCTCTGATCCTCTCTAAAACTCTGAGAGTATGAGTTCTCTCTTCTTCAGTTCTAGCTTCTCCGATTCTGTAGTGTAGTCTCTATTCTATCATCTGTGTTCTCTGAGTCTGAGATAGGCAGAAAGTCGTCTATTTGGGCCGTCGACTTTCAGCAAACTCAGAGTGGCGAAAAAAGGGCATCTTCGACATCAATGGTTTGGGAGTTCGTAGTTGAGCAATGGTGAAAATCCGAAAAAAAAAAATATATTCAGGTTTGTTGCAGAAAACCCTAGTACAAATTATTATTGTTATTGTTATTGTTATTGTTACTGTTACTGTTACTGTTATTATTATTGTTACTGTGTTATTGTTATTGTTATTGTTATTGTTATTATTATTATTTGTTTGGTTTTCTGTATCTTCGTGGCCTTTGTATTGCTCAATTTTGCAGTAGAAAATCTTAGTACAAAAGAGGTATTTTCTTCACTTTCATTTTTTGGGTTCGAATTTTAGCATTTTGTGCTTCTTTCGCTCAATTTTACAATAGAAATCTCAAATACAAAATGATTTTCATATGTTTTGGTAGTTCTCTGAACTTTAGAGATGGAAATCGAGATGATAACTTAAAGAGTGGCGTTGTTTATTTTATTTTATTTTATTTTTTCAATTTGTTGTAAAAGTATGAGAGAAGCGGTTGCCTATGAGAAGATGAGAATTGGAGAAAAAGACTTAGGGCAAAATTGTCTTTAAAAAATGAATTGCTATCAGCAATTATAAAAATGTTGGTGCAACCCGAATTTTGAAAATCAGATGATTGATGCAATCAACTGACCCAATAAGTCTATTTACCAAACATCAATTGTAGTTGTAATCAAGTGAAATAACTAAAATTGGTCAAATCAGATAACATTTTGTTGATCAGTCATTTACCAAACTTGGCCTAAATGCTATGTTTGAATTATTTTCAAAATTGAATGACCTCTTTGCTCGTTATTTCTTGTCGAGGAGTTGATTCTCTCTTCTATATCTATATCTAGTTATTTTCAAAATTGAATGACCTCTTTGCTCGTAAAAATATCTAATGATAACCATATGCTCTAGCCTACCATAAAGAATTATTACTCCGTATTATTTTCTTGCCCTCTTTGCTCATTTCGATCTAGCAACACTCATATTATTAGTTCCTTTAGAAAAAAAAAAAAAAAAAAACCTATACAAATATGCAAAGTATTGATTTGACTATGATGGTTGATTATATTTAACATAGGATGTTAAAACAAAAATAATAAAGAAAAAAAAAAGAAAAATAAAGTGACAAACAATTGTTCACCACTAATTGGCACGTGCACTGCACAGCATTTGCAGGGAACAAAGCTTGTAGCAACACACTTACATTATTAATTAGTTGTTTTCTTTTAATCTATACAAATTAAATATGTAAAGTATTGAGTTGACTAAGATGGTTGATTTAACTAAGGGAAAGTCTTCGGGATGTCTTTATTGGTGTAATATTTCATTTTTAATTTTTTGGGAGTAAGTATTCCAAAAGTTCATTAATTAATTTGATATTTATATATTGTTCTTGTTACCAGGAGTGTTGTTTGATCCTAAGATAATTTCTTTCACAATTTCCGTAAAAACATAATCCCAGTCCAGTATCTAGGCACTCCCAACCAAACACCACCTTCTTTCACAATTTCCGTAAAAACATAATCCCAGTCCAGTATCTAGGCACTCCCAACCAAACACCACCTGAAATGTATGCCACGCATAGGGGTGTTAGCGAACAGAGCTTTCGACAAACTACTCGTGTTCGAGCTCGGTAAGCGTTCGTTTATGTTCGTTTGTTAAGATAAACAAACATTAACGCGTTCGTTTATGTTCGTTTGTTAAGATAAACAAACATTAACAAACAAAATTTAGAGCTCGATTAATAAACGAACAGAGTCTGAACAATGATAAGCTCGTTTGCTAAGTGTTCGCGAACAAGCTCGTTTGTGTTCGTTTAGTAGTGTTTGTGAACAAGTTCGTTTGTGTTCGTTTAGTAATGTTCGTGAACGTTTAATGTTCGTTTAATAATGTTCGCAAACATGTTTACAAACATATAAATTGTTCATGAACGTAGATTATTTATTGTTCACGAAATATAAATTGTTCATGAACGTAGATTATTTATTGTTCACGAATAAATTGTGTTCATGAACATGTGCAGGTGTTTGGTTATTAAATGTTCACGAACGTGTTCATGAACGTAAATGAACATGTTTGTTAACGTTTGCGAACATTCATGAACGTAAATGAACATGTTTGTTAACGTTTGCGAACATGTTCGTGAACGTGTTCGTTAATGTTAACGAACACGTTCGTGAACGTGTTCGCGAACGTTAACATGTTAACGAACACGTTCGTGAACGTGTTCGCGAACGTTAACGAACACTAACAAACGCTTAACAAACGAACACGAACAGGATTTTCAAAAACCTTAACAAACGAACACGAACACGAACACCCCAAAATCCTTAACAAACGAACACGAACAGCCTCTGTTCGTTTATGTTCGGTTCGTTAACAGCCCTAGCCACGCACAGTGAGTTGTAACTTGTAAAAGAGAGGTCTTTTATATATCTGTCTATTACATCTATAGCCCATACACATACATAGGCTATTCAACCAAAAACAAAAGAGAAAACAACATAACTAGCTCAACAGTTTTCTCTTTTTTTGCTATACATATATGATCTGGGGATGGATATGTATATAGACAGATATATATGGATGATGAACATATATATATATACATCCATGCATCATCCTCAAATGTCCAACCAAGTTGATTTGCAGAGGGGAAGGGGTGGGGGACATGACTAATCCTGCCTAGGGCGACCCAACCAGAGCGAGCTGAGAGCTCGAAGACGATGAAAATAATCAGCAACGATCAGAAAACACCTTGCTACTTGACGGATTGTCAAGATCTGATACAGCCTCTGGATTGTTTGGATCCTCAGATGATCAGCCTGCACTCACCCACAAATAGTATTTTACACGGACCGGTGTTTTGTAGTTTATTAAGTTAGGTTGGTTCGGAGTTGGGTCAATAAATAAATTATAGGTACATTTAAGGACATGCAAGAAATTCGATTCACTATTTAATGTGCATAAGTGCGATACACGTTACAACTAGACAATTGTACATATTACATTTAGCTACCAATTAAACTTGTGCGGGCACGTGCATCTTACGTTCAACTACTGGGCAAGCGCGTGCATATTACGTGATTGAGTTAGGTTGGAGTTGGGTTTAAATAAAGTTACGTGTGCATGCGTGTACGCGCGTGTATATAACTAATTTTAAAATTGAGTTAGAGGTAATAAATGAGGGTACGTAGACATGCATGCATGCATATATAATTACGTACGTACCTGTCTAACAAAAGTCTCAAGAGTGCAGAGATTGGTAATGGCGGCAGCCATTTGGGGCATGCAGGCAGCCACATTGGAAGGGTAGAACAGTGCATCAGAAGAAATAATATCAGAGATTGTCTGATTCAAAGCTTCCATGCCTTGTGACATGGCTTCTTCTGCTTCTTGGGTTGATTGCTGCAGTGCAATCATCCCCAACACTTGTTGCTCTGTCACTAGCTCTAACTGCCTCATAATTACCTATATATACATAATAAGTATTAATATTCACCACACACAACAAAACCAACCCAACCATTAGTAATTATATTCCATGTAATTACAATGGCGTTTAATTCGTTTTATACAATCAAAATTTTCACATGGTGATATTACTAGATCTATATAATCTAATTATCTAAATAATACTCTATACTTTCTTTTGTTAAAAGAGAAAAAAAAAAAAAAAGAAACAAAATTGAGAGACACATATATACTAATTTTTCACACGTGCAATACAAGTGCACTGCTTTTTCAATTGCATGTAACCCATGCGCCAAATAAAGGCGTATGCATGTTCCTTAGCTTACTTTTTACGTGATATATAATCCGTATGTTCACACGATAATTTAAAGTAATAACTTTCTTTTCAAGTAGAGAGATACGTGAATATGTTATTTTTCAACACGTGCAATACCGGTGCAAATTATGTGTAAACACGCATTATATTACTTTTGTAACCCATCAACATAACGCCTAATAACATATATACTCAAATTACCAATTAATAAGAAGAAATTAGGCATAAGGGTCAAATAGCCCCCTCTACTACTCAAGAAAGTTCAATTGGCACCCTGAACTCAAAAAACATTCAAATAGCCCCCTCAACTACTCAAAAAGTTCAATTAGCACCCTGAACTTAAAAAACATTCAATTAACTACTCCAACTCTATAAAAAAAATTCAAAATTTCAATTTTTGTATGTTTATATGAGTAACAATTTTTTTAAATAAATTTTAAATATAATTATTTAAATTGTTTTATTTTAAATAATTATTTATAAAAATTTATTTTACATGTGTAAACTTTTTTATATACAAAAATGCTAATATAAAATTTAAAATGCTTACCATTTAATTTTAGTGGACTAATTTAATACTAAATAATTTTTTAATTTTACATTAGTCCACTAAACTTAAATGGTAAGCATTTTTAATTTTACATTAGTCCACTAAACTTAAATGGTAAGCATTTTTAATTTTATATTAGCATTTTTGTATATAAAAAAGTTTACACATTTTTTCAAATAAAAGTGTTTACACATATGTAAAATAAATTTTTATAAATAATTATTTAAAATAAAATAATTTAAATAATTATATTTAAAATTTATTTATAAAAAAAAAACTGTTACAGATATAAACATACAAAAACTGAAAAAATGAATTTTTTATAGAGTTGGAGTAGTTAATTGAATGTTTTTTGAGTTCAAGGTGCTAATTGAACTTTTTGAGTAGTTGAGGGTGCTATTTGAATGTTTTTCGAGTTCAGGGTGTCAATTGAACTTTCTTGAGTAGTAGAGGGGACTATTTGACCCTTATGCCAAGAAATCCATGAGAAATTAAAGAGTGAATATATACTAGTGTTATAAGTAGGTAGGTTAACGTTGTAGGTACCTTGAGAATTTGAGATGGGCGGAAACCGGCGATCCATATGAAGCAGCGTTCGACGGGGGTCCAGCACATCCCGGAGACGAGGTGGAGAACATCGGATTTTGCCAGCGTGGACTTGAGATGCGTCATCTTTGCATAATGTGCAAAACAGGCATCCACATACCTCTTCAGCTCAATCTCCGGCGCGTGCTCATCAACTGCGTTTCGGAGCTCACATGTCATCCCATGTTGCTCCTCTAACCACATCGCATACTCCATGTCGAAAGCTGCAGCTTCTATTTCCACAACATAATAATACTAATTATATATATTATTCCATCAAATTAATTAATTAACTAATTAATTGTTAGAGCGTGCTTATCAATTAGAGTTTCTTTTTTTCAAGTTTTTGTCGTGTCACAAAAGAAAGAGAGAGGGGAGAGAAAAAAAACAAAAAAAAAGCAGGCTTTTTACGTGCCCAGTCCAATGTAGATGGTGCGCACAATACTTATAAGTGTGACATTTCTTTTTCTTTCTCAAAGGGATCCACAAAAAACCTTCCCTCATGCAATTTTTTTTTTCTTTCCTCCATTCTCTTCTCTCGAACTCAGCCTCTCTCTTCCATCAAAGTATAAAAAAAATTAAAAAAAATTAAAAAAAAAAAATCCCAAAAACTTCAGTTGGTAATGTTCTTATAAATAATTGAAATACTACCAGGGGTTATTTTGGTCATGGAAAGAGGATGCCCATGTTCAGCTCCAACTATACTGCCATTTTCAGAAATACGAACTCCCTGAATTAATTTTTTTTTAAAAAAAAAAATTGGAGTGTATTAATATATGTATAAATAAAAATGATGAATTAAACAATATAAAATAATATTGGGATAATATTACTCGAGCTCTGGCTCTTGCCATTTGTTGTTCCAATTGTATTAGCGTGACCCTGCTTTCCTCTAGCTGTTGAATATAAGCCTGCAGTAATATATTTTTTTTTTCAAAAAATTAGCTAAAAAATAATAGTAATAAATTAATTAATTAATATTTTGTGAAAAAAACAAATTATATATGCCTTCTTCCTAAGCCTGCTTCTCCTAGCTGCCTCCCTATTCTGCGCCAGCCTCCTTAACGTCTGCAAATGAAGAGCGGGAATTATTGTAAAAATTTCTATAGTGGTAATTAAACGTTACAATATATTATTAGATAAATAATATCAAATACTCTATTATATTCCTCCAGTTTTATATATCTGATTTAGTTATTTATAAATATGGGGGGGAAAAAACGAAAAACAACCTTAGAGTCTAGGGTTCTATTGCCGTGACGGTCTCCACTTGAAGTCGAACCTCTGCGACTTCCACTTGCTTCCAGCTACCAAAGAAAATGACAGAAAATAGTCATGAAAGTGAAATACGAACAGAACAGAACGTTGAATTTTGTATATTTTATTTTATTTTTTTTGTAAATATTATTATGATACGTAGGAATTGGTAAAAGTAGGAAGATACCTTAATAAGAGGTTTGTTGGGAGGTTGAGAAGCTGAAGCTGAAGCCGAAGCAACAACAGCTTTGTTTTTAAGGTTGGAAAGTTCCATTAACGGCAGGGATGGACTGTTAGAAGCTTCCGGAGAGATAACCAACCCAGCAATTGCCGCCTGCTATACCAAACAACATAAAATAATAATGATTAATATAATTGTATTTTTAACATACAGCAAGAAAATGAAAGATTTAAAGAGTAGTTAACTACCGCAGATGATGAGGGGTTGACATGCATGGGCTGTGAGGGGAAAATGTTCAGAGTATTTGGTGGCCTCATCCCATAATTCTCTGCACCATTAATATAAGAAATATTTAATATAAAATTAAAAGAAAAAAAGAAAACTAAACAAGTTTTTTTTTGGGTTGAAAATATGAAATATTAAAGAGAGTACGATGAGCTTACGTTGTTGTTGGTCATGAGTTGAGGAGGGATCTTGAGCTTGAGCGTCGAGAAAAAGAAGAAACGCTTGATCCAGCTCACCGAGATCATAATAAGCTCCGTTGTTGTCCTGGTTATTCGGCGCCGCCGGATCTTGGAACGGCGGCGGCTGAGCAACGGAGACCTGATTGGTTTTGCTACTAGAAGCGGCCATGAAAGGGACCCCAAGCAAAAGCTTCTCATCATTACCATCAATACTATTAATCTTATTCTCTGAACCCATCATCTATATATCAACTAAACCCTAGACACTCGCTAGCTACTAACTGGAAATGATGTTTTGATGAAGAAAGGGGAGTGTGGGTTTTATAGGCGGACGGGGACGCCCAACGCCATATATAATCAATACGTACTGGTGGAGGAACAGATGAGATGAGAGCTAGCTAGACGGTGGATCCAGTAAATTTGAAAAAGATAATTAAATAAGGTTACGTTGGACTGATCGAATTGAATACAATGAACCGAGTCGAAGAAAAAATCATATATGGGTGGTTTTGAAGATGATAGCTGTTTAATTTTAAGGAAGATCGAGTTGAAGACGATGGGGAGATAAGTCCTGTTTAATTTTAGGATATCCCATTCAAAGACTTGAATACCAACACAGGAACTACCCCTCTCCATCCCTCTCTCTCTCTCTCTCCCTTTTAAGGAAGAAGACAAAGGTTAGAGAGAGAGAGAGAGGGAGCTGATTACCAGCTAGGGTCCAAATCGGAGATATCATTTCTATTCTAGGTTTACTTGTCCGGCCATCTCAGTCTTGCCATTTAAATGACGCAAATGCCCTTGTATTCTACCACTTTTTACCTTTCAAAGTTTCATGCAGCATGCTGAGCTTACACGTATACAGCTTCCGGGCCACATCATCTTTCGGTCAATTGCATGGACTCCATGACTTCTTCGCTTTCTCTCTCTCGTATTTTCCAAGGCCCAACTACTTAATTATTTCATTATTATTTTACAATCAAATACTAATAAATACGGTTAATTACTTTTAATATTTATATATGCATGGTATACTATATAACATTCTAGATACTACACTTGTATATAATTATGCCTAATATAATACAGCAGTATAAACGTTTTCTTATTTCAAAATTTTGATTTACTTAATAAGAATTGTCTATAATTATTTATAATTTTATATTTTATAGTCATCTTCCCGTTTTATACAAGAAGGGAGTAATTAATTTAATGTTATTAGAGAAAACAATTCAAATATTATAAAACTTGATTAACAAATATATTGAACAAAAGAGTTAAAATTATAAGATAAACTTAATTCCTTTTATTCCCATTTTTAACAAATTGCTTGAATTAATTTAAGCTAGTGAATTTCTTGTTGTCTCTCTCCTTTGATAAACCTTGCAAAATATTTTTCTTTCAAAAAAAAAAACCTTGCAAAATATAAAATAAATAGTCAGGCACCGGTTGATTGGAGATATAATTACAAAACTTTAAGCAGATTTACCCCATACACACCATTGGGTAGAAGGTGCAGGTTTCCTTCATCACACACGCACGCACACACACAAGCATAATCAAATGAGAACATGATTCTCTATATAAAACGTGATGATTGATCTCACATGTTCATCATGAGTTATCAATGGTTGAAGGTTTTAGTAAAAGAAAAGAGAGGTCAATTTTATAATTATTACAAACTTAAAAATTTAATACTCTAGGTAATATCTTAACATTTGATTTTTATCTCAAGAATGGAGGGTATGGCCTTATGGATATGTCCACACTTTTTATAGAGGGAGATATTATTCCCATATGGATCTTACCATATAATATGTATGTGTATGTATGTGTGCCGCGTGTTATTATAAATCCATAAGATTCATGCTTAAAATTAACATATATTTTTAAGTTATTACAAAAAAAAAAAAAAAAATCATTTGAAGTCATTTTATTACATTGTGTTTTATCATCAAATGTGTTTTTATTAAACTAATTAACTTATCAACGTTGTTCTATTTCGAGTTAGCTTCTCGCAATTATAATTAGTTAATCAATTCGTAGATTATTATAGATGTTGCAGTGCATTTGATGTATTATATTGTAATGTTTTTGATGACTCAACTCGTGATATATGTCGTCAACTCGTGATATGAATTACGGAGTACTACGCATTACAATTCAAGTCGTGACACTTTCATGAAATTGTGTACAAGCATGCATGCGTGAAGTACTAATTACTACGTGACGTAAAGTCAGATCTATTTAATGCAGAAAGCTAAGCATCCGCACACATACTGCACTTATAAATGGCAAAGGACTTGTTTTTTGGTTGTCTTTTTAAGAGTGCGTGCCTGCGTGGGACAGGACAGGGACAATATTATTTCCAGCATCAAAGCGCCACGTAAAATTAGTCCATCGTCATCAGTCCACGGTAGCAAGTTGTCTTGTCAGTCTTTTTTTTTTTTTTTTTTTTAAGGTAAACGTAGTTATTCCATTAATTCATAACATAAAACGTTTACATCAATGATCAATGAAATGGTAAACAATTCCTTACAGTCAGACATACAAACAACTTTTCTAAATATGCTATAGAAAACTTGAATCGCAGACTGTTTCATAACTATGAAGCTATGTTCCTTCAGGGAGCTTAAAGCTTCATTAAAGATCTGGGTCTTCGTCATCATTCTTTTTTGCTCGCCCAGGATAAGATCAACACTTGTCGAAACCAAACTAAACGATTTATGCTAATGAAAATGAAAAGCTCGTGAAAGTAACGAGAGTAAAAATGCTCGTGAAACTAACGAGAGGAAAACACAATAATAGAGAAAATAAAAAGTGGGTAAAGTCAAAGTAGGGTTGGGAGTTCAAGACTACCAACACAAACCCTAATACCTACCTACTATTATCTTATTCAAAGTGAGAGAAAACGGAAGAAGAAGATCTGTGGCGGTGGTCGGAGGCAGACGGAGCTGCGACGGTGATCGGGGCGGAAGAAGAGCGAGAGCAAACANAAAAACCGCCGGCTCAAAGCTTCATTAGAGCTCCAGCCGGAGGTCGGCGGTGGAAGCCGGAGTTGAGCAGCAGAGAAAGGCATTTGATTTTAGAGAGAAAAATTAAAGGAGTCAGCATTTTGTCTTGTCAGTATGATTAGTTGAGATCTAAATTTTTTTTTTTTGAAAACAAGATCTAAATTTTTTAAGGTTTTTTATAAAAAAAAAATAATACTCCGTAATGAATAACATTTTTGACCTGCTCCAAGCATGCAGGACTTCAAATTCAATTACTTCATCCAAAAAAAAATATATATTGTAGGGAAGTTAACATCACTTTTGTGCAAATGGCTATAAATTTTAGTAATCCATATGTTATATTAGGTTTGAATGAGTTTTATGTGAGAATGTCTTATCTTGATGCATGACTAAAAAAAATATAAATTTGAATTAAAAAGTATTAAACTTCTCACATAAAAGTTTCACGCAAGATGTGAATTTTAATTTATATTAATATTGATTTTCTTTTTGATGATACTAGCCCTCTCTCATGATAGCAGATTATGACAGTGTGGTTTTTTTACTCCCAAGAAAAAAGGTGAATATGTGATAATAAACGCATACTTCAAGCTTAGGTGGTAACTATGAACAAATAACGGCTATAATAATGTTTAGTTGGACTCTAAAACGTCACCATCTCCATCTGATGAATGTTCGTATATTGAATAATCTGTTAGGGTTACAATAATCACATAAATACATGTAGACAACTACACAATAAGAAGTCTAAAGGGACTACACTACTAGAGTCCTATTACTCCCCCGCAAGCTTAAGGTGGTAAACACACAACATTAAGCTTGTCCCGAAGGAGAACAAACCGCTTCACAGACAGCGGTTTAGTGAAAATATCAGCAACTTGATCCTGTGTCGAAACAAAGTGAACCTGGAGATCACCTGAAGCCACCTTATCCCGAACAAAATGATAATCCACCTCTACATGCTTAGTACGAGCATGAAACACTGGATTAGCACACATATAAGTGGCGCCCAAATTGTCACACCACAAGACCGGCGGAGCTGACAGGGGTAACCCAATCTCAGTGAGAAGCGAGACAATCCAAGTCACCTCAGCTGCAACATCAGCTAGGCCCTTGTATTCAGCCTCGGTGGAGGAGCGAGCTACTGTCCGTTGTTTGCGACAGACCCATGATACTAAATTGTCACCCAGGTAAACAGCAAACCCACTGGTGGACTTCCGATCAAGAGTATCACCGGCCCAATCAGAGTCTGAATAGCCATGCAAAACAGCAGCTCGAGTAGAACGCAACCGTAGACCGAACTGTAGAGTAGCCTTGACATACCGGAGCACCCGCTTCAACATAACCTAGTGCGAAACAGAAGGCGAATGCATGTGCTGACACAACCGATTAACTGCAAAGGAGAGATCCGGCCTCGTGACAGTTAAGTACTGTAACGCACCTGCAAGGCTCCTGTACTGAGTAGGATTATCAAAAGGAGTGTCGAAGTCAGAATCAGAGGAGGCACGAGCCGTGGACACAGGTGTAGACAACGGCTTGCAGTCAACCATACCAGCACGAGTAAGAATATCAGCCATGTACCGACGCTGTGAAAGAATATAGCCACCATCGACCGACACAGTCTCAATCCCAAGAAAAAAGTGTGGAACACCGAGGTCTCGAATCTTGAAAGTAGAAGCCAAGCGTTGTAGAAGCTCAGAAACAAGAGATGAATCACTCCCCAAAACGAGAATGTCATCTACGTAAACAAGAATAAACAGATGAGACCCAGCACTCGACCTGTGAAACAATGATATGTCAGTCTTGGAAGGCGTGAACCCAACTGAAAGCAGAAAATCGTGTAAACGTTTGAACCAAGCCCTCGGAGCTTGCTTCAACCCGTATAGAGAACGCTGAAGATGGCACACATGATCAGGAAAGTTGGGATCAAGATATCCCGGTGGCTGCTTCATATACACTGTCTCAGCCAAACGCCCGTTCAGGAAGGCGTTGTGCATATCCAACTGACGAAGAGTCCACTTAAGAGACAAGGCCAAAGAAAGAAGCAGACGAACCGTGGTAGGCTTCACCACCGGGCTAAACGTGTCAAAGAAATCCTCACCAGCTATTTGATTGAACCCTTTCGTGACCAACCGCGCCTTATACCGTTCAATCGACCCGTCTGCCTTCCGCTTCGTCCAGAAAACCCATTTACAGCCCACAACATTCATGTCCGGAGTGGCCGGAACCAGCCGCCACGTTTGATTGTGCAATAGTGCATTGAACTCCTCATCCATCGCAGTACGCCACTCAGAGTGAAGAACGGCCTGAGAATAACAGGTGGGATCCTCACCAGTAGCCAGAAGAGCCCGTAAAGGAGACGAAGACTCCATATGACGAAGACGCATGGTATGAGACCGAGGCGGATGTGGCCCACCACGGCCCCGACCACGCCGAGAACGTGGAGCAGCAACCGACCCAGCAGGCTGAGGAGAAGAATTAACTGGTGGTGAGACAGGCACAGTAGCTGGCGGCGCAATAGGCACAGAACTAGGCGAAACAACCATAGAACCGGCACCCCAGGGCTCCATAGGCAAAGAAGAACAATCCTGCACAACAGAACTAGCCAAAGGAAAAACAACCTCATCAAAGCAAACATGCTTACAGACAAACAGCTTACCCGTATTGAGGTCCATGCACCGATACCCACGAAAAGACTCAGGATAACCAAGAAAGACACAAGCGGAAGACCGAAAAGCAAACTTGTGACGATTATAAGGACGAAGGTATGGAAAACAAAGACACCCAAACACTTGGAGATGAGAATAGGAAGGCTCGGACCGAAACAACCTAGAATAAGGACTAGTCATCTGAATAGCGGAGGACGGCAATCGATTAATCAGATATACCGCAGCCTCAAATGCATAGTCCCAATAACGAAACGGAACAGAGCCCTGGGCCAGAAGAGTAAGCCCAGTCTCCACAATATGTCTATGGCGACGCTCAACACGGCCATTTTGCTCATGTGTATAAGCACAAGACTTACGATGAACAATGCCAAGCGAAGCTAAGACAGAACTCAACTTATTGTACTCACCCCCCAGATCAGACTGAATAGCCTTTATTTTGCAGGAAAGCTGATTTTCAACCATTGTTCTAAATTTAGCAAACACACAGTATAAATCAGATTTAAGACATAACGGAAACAGCCAACAGTATCTAGAAAAGTCATCAACGAATAACACGAAATAACGATAACTAGTACTAGATAAAACAGGCGTAGGCCCCAAATATCTGTATAAATCAAGTCTAATACTACAGAACTCTGCGAATTAACACGTGGTAAAGAAAAACGGGAGGACTTTCCCAATTGACAAGACGAACATAATTGAGTTGAACTCATATCTAGCTTACTAACAGAACAACTACGTAACACTTTATTTAACACCCGAAAATGAGGGTGCCCTAAACGACTATGCCACACACTTGATGAAGTCCGGGCAGACAGAAGCGCAGAAGGCACGAATGGAGACACAAGAAGCCGCAACGTGTATAGCCCACCCACACTCGGACCTCTAAGTAGCGGAGTTTTGGTGATGATATCCTTAACCACAAAAAAAGAGGGATAAAATTCAAAGTAGACATTATTATCACGGGCAAATTTCTGAACAGAAATCAATGAATGAGACAGCTTAGGGACCACTAAAACACTAGACAAATTAAGAGACCGAGACGAGGAAAAACGGGCATGACCAATACGGGTAATAGACAAACCTTCGCCGCTTCCAACCCGGAGAGAGTCAGAACCACGATAGGCCTCCGTGTCTGCTAGCACATCCTCCGACGGCGTGGTGTGGTGAGTAGCACCCTTGTCTGGAAACCAAGCCTGGGAGTGGGATGCCGAATCACCAGGAACAACCGCAACATGAACCTGCGGAGACGCCGGCTCGGAATACCGCCGGTAGCAGTGCACCGCCGTATGCCCATGGCTGCGGCAGATTTGGCAGCGAGGTCCCCTGCCGCCACCGCGTCCAGCACGACCAGAACCGCGACCACGTCCCGAGCCACGGCCACCACCACGCCATCCACTAACATCAGCCGACTGTCGGCCATCACCTGCTCGCCGCGACAGCATCGCCGCCGGCTGGGAATCCGCTGCAGGGGAATAATCATCGCTGCTAATGAACTGTTGAGCACGCAGCAAGTCCGAAAGCTGGGCAATAGTCACTGAAGATCCAACAGTGACGAGGGAAGACGCCATAGCCCTGAATTCTGGCCGCAGTCCTTTGAAAATGTACAAGTTCTGCGTGTCAAGCGACACCGGTTGCCCCGCCATCGCAAGCTCTTCGACAAGAACCTTTGCACGCCCAAGGTACTCCGAAGTCGTGTTGTCACCTTGACGAAGCTCCTGCAACTGCGTGAGAAGGCCAAGAGAACGAGCCCGAGTGACGGACCCGAAGGTAGTCTCGATCTCCAGCCACAACGATCGAGACGTGGTGTGGCCGAGAGCGAGATACAAAACTTCCTCTGACAATGACGCAACGAGCATTGAGAGAACGGCCTGATCTTACTGTTCCCAGGCCGCAACCGCGGGATCCTCAGGCGGCGGCGTCTCGGCATCCTTATCAGCTTCCGGCCGCGACGGACAGACAGAGGTGCCATCAACGAACCGGAGCAGAGACTAACCTCGGAGGCTCTGATACCAGATGAATGTTCGTATATTGAATAATCTGTTAGGGTTACAATAATCACATAAATACATATAGACAACTACACAATAAGAAGTCTAAAGGGACTACACTACTAGAGTCCTATTACATCTAACTATATTTCCCTTAAATTTTCACACCTCTCGATCGTTTATTTTTCAAAATTAGGGTTACGTTGATTGGTGAACCAAGGATAGGGATGTCGGAGTTGAAACTTATATGAAAATGATATTTTGAAACGTGAGATCAGAGACTTTGATGTATTGTAATTGAGTAATTATCGATTTTAATGTCATTTTTAATATTGGTACGTGCATGTATGGCTACAAAAATTGATATTATAGATGCACGATTTTGTTTGTTTGTTGTTTTTTTTTTTTTTTCCTTTTTTCTCACTTTGGTCCTTCAAGTAGGAAATTAGTGAAATTTTATCATATTTTGTTACATGACTTGCAAGTACGCAGTTGTAAACAATAAAAAATTATAGACAAAAAATGTTAATTCACATGACATGTTATTGTAGAAAATGTTATTTTAACTTTGCTCACTTACAAATCATAAATAAAATCAGTAAATTGTAATTCTGTGGAACAAGAATAATGTACGGATAAAGTAAGAATTCAAATTACATTATTATATTGTTTGGTATATAAAGGAATAGAATTGCGAAAGACCTTGTAGTCCAGTGGCATCAAACCCTTCCTTTTATACGGGAGGTGGTGGGATTGAAAAAGTAGTTATGAACAGATACTGCATTGTAATAGAGTTAGTAGTATTCAAAAAAAAAAGGAATAGAATTTTTTTGAGAATGAGATTAGAATGGAGAAGTGTTATAAAAACTAAAATTTCTTTAGTGTAATAATAATAATAATAATAATAATAATAATAATAATAATAATAATAAATTATTATTTTATTATTATTATTATTATTATTATTATTATTATTATTATTATTATTATTATTATTATTATTATTATTATTATTATTATTACTACGGAGTAATATTCAAGGATAAATTGATAAATTTTTTATTTTTCCCTTTCCAATCTGCTGTTGAATTCCAATTCATCTGGGGACTCATAAATTGTGATAAAATTATAATTTTTTCTAACTAAACCATGAAATTTTTATTAGAAAAGAATTTTAATAACCAATTAAATATGTTTTCAAAAAAAAAAAACTAAATATAGGAGGGCATTTCAGTATTTGACAGGTTGGGAAGCCGTTAAATTAAAGTAACGGCGAATATAATGTGAAGTCAGAGCGGCTGCAGTTGGCCTGAAAAGATGGGAAATATATGCCTGATACTCTGATAGATTCTGAAGTGGAAGCTAGCATATATAGCACTGTAACCTAAGCTGTCTTGTCTGTTGGAGACCAACTTCTCCGTCATCAGAAAACTACCCTCTTGTCCTCATCGCTACCAGCTGCAATTCTGCAAATGCAGGCCGGAATTGAAGTGCTCTAAATTAAAACACATACACATTAGATTCATCAGTTTCCGCCCCGCAATCAAAATTATCTCAGAACGCACTCTTAAGGTTTTCTGCGTCTCATGATGCTTCACATTGCTTACTGCAAATTAAAAAGTAATCGACAATTCAGCTGGTTCTTGGGTGATAGATAGTGAGTCTGCAATGATATAACATTGCGCGTGACAACTACAATGCTCAAGTTATACTCAATATGGTGGGCTTCTTGCAGACACCAGACACAAGTCTTTCAGGCTACTGTGTCATCGTGATTTATCCCTTAAAAAATGTGGGAGTCTATCTGGAGCCAGGATATTTTGCTTTTCGTGGGCAACTTTAAACATATGTATGCTTAATTGTTGAATGTTGAACAATTAATTAATTTGAACTTAAGCAACTTAACACATGCATATAATAAGGCAACCATAGACACCAGTGTTTGATACATATAAACAAGCTAAGGATAAAATAGGTACGGCCGGTGCATATTGGAAGCATCATGAGACGCAGTGTTTGAATATGCATATCAGCTTAGCCAAAACATTCATAATCCTATAAAAGTTAGCCTTGCTTTTCCTAATACTCCACATATTGGAACCAACATCCAGCATATACTCCACTACCTCTTTCCTCATGGGAGGCTCAGCTCGACTCAAGCTCATTGATACAACCTGAGTGGCATTGTGCCTCAATATGTCGATCTGACTAACAGTTATGGGTTGAAGATGATGCATTTTGGGCAACAAGGGGTGTGAGTACATACGTGTCATATTAAGCAAGGAAGAGCAAGTAAACCTAACACTCAACTCAATTTCACCCATCTTCTTCACTCCACTGGGAAGCAAAACCAGAAGTGGGTAAGAATGTGCATAAACACGATCTGTCTCCAGAGTGGAAAGGCGAATCCTGATCTTTCCAATTTTTGAGTCCTTTGCCAAAGCAGATCTATATCCATATCCAACCTGTGGAGTCTGCAGATTACAGTTATCAAACACACCAATAGTGATAACTGTGTTAGGATCAAACACCTCCCAAGTATGTTGTTCATTCCACTCGGGAGCAAAGCTATCTGTTATCGTCCTTGTTCTTACCCACTTCTCACCATATTTAGCAACACAATAAGCATCTGTAGTTGATGTCCTACGTTTCTTCATAGGTAAAAGGTTGCGGGCACTAAGAATACCCAATTCCAGAATGCCAATATTAGATTTCCATAACTGCTTTGCGGATGGTCTATGATCACTGCTATAATCTGTTGATTCATCAAGAACATGATAACCTCCTTCCAGGCATATTCCCACGAGAATCCTGCCAGAAATTTGTATTTCCTTCATTTCCCTCTCATCGGGTACATGGTTCTCAAGATTATACCACCTGGGCTTCACCACTGGCCTATGATCCAACCTTCTGTCCACGTACTGTAAAGGAATATCACACCTTCCCAGAACCTCATCCTTGTTTGGTGCAATCCTGTCTTCCACACTCAAAATGAGAAGCTCCTCAACTGGCTCTGCAACTACAAACATTAGATCCTCATTCCACATTGGCTTGGTATATTTATTTGCAGAAACTCTGGTCCTCATAACCTGATATCCCACAATTGCCTTAACATAAACTTCTAAGGACCTGCTCTTATCATTTGGCAACAAGTCGAGAGCCTCAATCACATTCACTCTCAAGTACCAAAGCCTGGGCGAGAAGTACACCTTGGACGTTGTATTTACAAAGTCATCAGCAACATTAACAGTTCGAGGATGTGAATTTGATGCCTCAGGGAATGCGTCATTGGCTTGATCACCCATCCAAACAGCTAACATCAACTCCCCTTCAACCCTATCCCCCATCCTGCCCTTCAATCTATACCATCGCGGTGCAAGTGAAACATCCCGAGGGATACTGAATGGGATCTCACTCAAATCAAATGAAACCCGACCAACAAAATCATCCTCAACAAAAGCCTTATCTTTCACGGTCACATCTAGCACAGAACAACTCTGAATGTGATCCTTGGAGAAAGAAAATACCTGATTCCACACTGGATTGCTATTCTTTTCAAAGTGTTGGGTTATAGCATTACAGCTAGCCACCCTAATTTCAACATAAGGATCAATAGCTCCAGTGATATCCTTAGCAGGTAAAACTCTAGCTTTCACAACATAGACATGCAGGTACTGCATCTGCTCAACAGTGTCACCAGCTGTGGCCTTGCCCCCACCAACATTGGGTTTGATGTTGATCTCTTTAAGTAAAAAATCTTCTTCCGAAGGTCCCTGCATTTCAAGGTTTTCTGTTCTCTACCCAAACAAGTGCAGAGTATTAAACACAAAACGAACAAAAAACGCTAAATACAATATAGAACTCAAACAACAAACTACATAATCAACAAAGAATCAAGTTGCCCGCACGGGCAGCTTAGATTGTGAGTTAAACACAGGATCAAGTTAGACGACCACAATTTGGAAGTTACACCCAATGCAGTGGACTTCTTGTGGGCACAACATTGGTCCTCCCACTACGTTACCCTGATTTAGCCTCCACTATCCTGTCTGTCAGGCCAGGCCGGGGTGTGGGGCTTGGGGGCGGGAATTTCACCTTTCTGGGTAACAAAGAACCAAGTCAATATACTAAATCAAAGAGAACAAATCGGCCGCAATCCATAAAGAAATAAATAAATTATGCATCTTTCATTCTTATAAAGCAAAGACATCTTGCTTTTTTAAAAAAAAAAAAAGAAGTAAATCTGTAAGAAGCAAAAATAAAACAAAATCAGAATGCATTTTGTTTATAAACAATCAAGAATTCAGTGCGCAAGGGCCCATATCTTTATCCTAATTATGTGGGTAGCAATTAGCAACTATCTGTAGCAGTAGATATAATGATATATAGAGTGAACATTTTTGTTAGCACAATTATTCACAGATTGAGAGCAAGCAGAAACAAGTGTACCTGAGCTTGATGGAATTGAAGCTGAGGAGGAGAAATGAGGGGATATATATTTAATTTACTCCGTTCGTACTATTTAGAAGATCATGCTTGTGTTACAGTGAGTGAAGGTAGAAAAGGGAATCTTCAATCGGCCTGGAGAACGGATAAAACACAACTCGTCAACTCCATTTGCCCGAGTTTTATGTTAATCTGGAAATTCCAACCTATTCTCTATTTTTAAGTCATTCCACCAACAGATAAATCCTCTCTCTCTTGTTTTCTTAACAAGCTTCGCCATTATTCCATTAATGTTGTTTCTTCTCCTCTAGTTTGGTTGGTAACCAGCTTTAATTTCACCATTATTACTGCATTGCATTCACTCTGAGTAATGAGGGTTGTTGGAATTAATGTGTGGCTTTTCACCAGTACAAGACTATTCATTCTGTAGGGCTCACAGCTTCATCCCCCATCCTTGTACCTAAGATTCCTATGAAGTTAGGCTTGACAGGGCCGACTTTTGGATACAAATCCACAAGATACCCCAGCACCTTACAAACACTAGAATGGCAGAAATAATTGGCTCAAGACTGGAAAAGTTCATTAAAGCCTATGTATGTCTCCAACTTTTATGGATCGTGGAATGCTTTTTATTCTAACTCAAAGTGAGCTAGAAAGGAGTTAAAGAAAATAAATTGCCTTCAGAAATTTCTTCTTCTTCTTACGAGTAAAAAAAAATTGAAAGATATTTTTCATAAAAAAAGAGTTATTTTTTCTTTGACTAAAATGAGTATTTTTTATTGACTTTTTATAACCAAAGAATCAAAAGCCTCATATGTCTCTACATATTCATTGGTGACTGAAGAGACTAAGAGAATGCTAAATGGTCCACCCCAGTCTTAAATTAAAGCATGCATTCCTCACAACAACATGTCTGTCTTGGATGGCAATCTTCTGAAGAAATTAACAGGTGCAGAGGGAAGCTTGGGGCGAAAAATCGGATGTCTCAACACAAACAATCCAGTCAGGATGGCCACCACTTGAAAGGGTGTGAAATACAGGACAATCCCAGCAACTGAATACAAAATCAAAAACAGCGCCGTAGCTCTTGGGTCTCTCCAGCTCATCAACGCTACCACCCTTTCTCCTTGAGTTGCTAGATCGCCAGCTACCATTAGAAGCCTTCCTGCTATGCTTCTCAGACGGTCATACCTCATCCTCACTATATCAGCAGGCCGTGAAGTTGGAAAGGTATCAAATTCCTCGTCGAGCTCATCAGGATGAACATCATCAGCACAAGATAGGCGAATGTCAACGAAAGGAGGATACCTTAGCCTCCATCTGTAGAGGTAGGCAATACGCGAAGGGATAAACAGGAAAATAACAGCCAGGATACTTCGCGGATATACTACCAGAATCAAGAACAGGATATGTATCAGAACAGTTGTAATTGGGTTTTTCCAGTGGCATATTCCATCAAACCATCTCAATATCGATATCAGCTCACCCAAAACACTCATAATCCTAAAAAAGTTAGCCTTGCTTTTCCTAATACTCCACATACTGGACCCAACATCCAGCATATACTCCACCACCTCTTTCCTCACGGGTGGCTCAGCTCGACTCAAGCTCATTGATACAACCTGAGTGGCCTGGTGCCTCAAGCTGTCAATCTGATTAACAGTTATGGGTTGAAGATGATGCATTTTGGGCAACAAGGGTTGTGAGTACATACGCATCATATTAAGCAAGGACGAGCAAGTAAACCTAACAGTCAAATGAATGTCACCCATCTTCTTCACTCCACTGGCAAGCAAAACCAGAAGTGGGTAAGAATGTGAATAAACACGATCTGTCTCCAGAGTGGAAAGGCGAATCCTGATCTTTCCAATTTTTGAGTCCTTTGCCAAAGCAGATCTATATCCATATCCAACCTGTGGAGTCTGCAGATTACAGTTATCAAACACACCAATAGTGATAACTGTGTTAGGATCAAACACCTCCCAAGTATATTGTTCATTCCACTCGGGAGCAAAGCTATCTGTTACTGTCCTTGTTCTTACCCACTTCTCGCCATATTTAGCAACACAATAAGCATCTGTAGTTGCAGATGTCCTGCGTTTCTTCATAGGTAAAAGGTTCCGGGCACTAAGAATACCCAATTCCAGAACGCCAATATTAGATTTCCATAACTGCTTCGCGGATGGTCTAAGATCACTGCTATAATCTGTTGGTTCATCAAGAACATGATAACCTCCTTCCAGGCATATTCCCACGAGAATCCTGCCGGAAATTTGAATTTCCTTCATTTCCCTCTCATCGGGTACATGGTTCTCAAGATTATACCACCTGGGCTTCACCGCTGGCCTATAATCCAACCTTTTGTCCACGTACTGTAAAGGAATAGCACACCTTCCCAGAACCTCATCCTTGTCTTCCACACTCAAAATGAGAGCCTCCTCAAATGGCTCTGCAACTACAAACATTAGATCCTCATTCCACATTGGATTCATAGATTTATTTGCAGAAACTCTGGTCCTCAAAACCTGATATCCCACAATTGCCTTAACAGAAACTTCTAGGGACCTGCTCGTATCATTTGGCAACAAGTCCAGAGCCTCAATCACTTTCACTCTCAAGTACCAAAGCCTGGGCGAGAAGTACACCTTGGACCTTGTATTTACAAAGTCATCAGCAACATTAACAGCTCGAGGGTGTGAATTTGACGCCTCAGGGAATGTGTCATTGGCTTGATCACCCATCCAAACAGCCAACATCAACTCCCCTTCAACCCTATCCCCCATCCTGCCCTTCAATCTATACCATCGCGGTGCAAGTGAAACATCCCGAGGGATACTGAATGGGATCTCACTCAAATCAAATGAAACCCGGCCAACAAAATCATCCTCAAAAAAATCCTTATCTTTCACAGTCACATCTAGCACAGAACAACTCTGAATGTGATCCTTGGAGAACAAAAATACCTGATTCCACACTGGATTGCTATTCTTTTCAAAGTGTTGGGTTATAGCGTTACAGCTCGCCAGCCTAATTTCAACATAAGGATCAATAGCTCCAGTAATATCCTTAGCAGGTAAATCTGTAGCTTTCACAACATAGACATGGAGGTACTGCATCTGCTCAACAGTGTCAGCAGTTGTGGCCTTGCCCCCACCAACATTGGGTTTGGTCTCTTCAAGTAAAAAACCTTCTTCTGAAGGCCCCTGCATTTCCAGGTTTTCTGTTCTCTACCCAAACAAGGGCCGAGTATTAAACACACAACAAACAAAAAACGCTAACAACATGTTTAGTTTACAGAATAGCCTAATACCATGGAGCCTGGAATAGCTATTCCCCTTGCAAGGGGAATAACTCATTCCAGGAACATTGTTCTTGGAATAAAAAGCATTAACAAACAAAGGAGTAGGCCTATTCTCGGGAACATCATTTCATTCCAGGTCTATTCTATGAATCAAACCTGCTGTAAATACAAATATACAATACAGAACTCAAACAACAAACTACATATATAATCAACAAAGAACCAAGTCAATATACAAAATCAAAGAGAATAATCGGCCGCAATCTAAAAAGAAAGAAATTATGCATCTTTCATTCTGATAAAGCAAAAACATCTTGATTTTTTAAAAAAGAATCTTTTAAGTAGCAAAAAAATAAAACAAAATCAGAACACATGCATTTTCTTTAAAAACAATCAAGAATTCAGTGCTTAAGGGCCCATATATATCTTTATCCTAATCATGTGGGTAGCGACTAACAACTATCTGTAGCAGTAGATATATATGTAGAGTGAACATTTCTGTTAGCACAACTATTCACAGATTGAGAGCAAGCAGAAACAAGTGTACCTGAGCTTGAAGGGAAGCTGAGGAGGAGATATATATGAGGGGATATATATTTACTCCGTAGTATTTAGATGATCATGCTTGTGCTACAGTGATTGAAGGTAGATACGGTAGAAAAAGAAAAGGGAATCTTCAGATCGAACTGGAGAATTGAGAGATGAACGTGGGAGCTGGGAGCTGGGCAATGGCACACCGTTGACCTGCGCATAAAACACTACACCATTGGCCGGAGTTTTATGTTAAAGAAACTGGAAATGTCAACCTATTCTCGTCATTCTTTAAGAAACTAAAAACTGAAAGATCAACCCCACGTTTAGATTAGTTACACTTTATAATATTATTAGGTGTATTTTATATTGGAGCTCCCAAAGATTCAGACAACGATTGGGTCTAAGGTCGAGAGTATAGTCTTAGAACGGTTGGAAGGTAGTAGGAAAGTTCATGTTCAAATGGTGATCCAGCACAAAGGTTGTGATATGGGATGGTAAGGTCCAAGACAACTACTATAACCATTAAGATTTACTATGGAATTGCCGGCATTGGCCGCTCACTTAATCACATGAGTGAAATTTGAAAAAAAACAATTAAGGATTGAATCTAAGTGTGGGAGCAACCTTTTAAAGTGAGGGGTTCTTTGTGGACAATAAGCAAATGTCTAGTCTTTATATTCAACTATTTTACCATGAGTTGCATGCATCTGTGAGGCCGAGGCATGTCGGGTCGGGACTAGGGCCCTTGGATTTGAGGTTCAACCTTAAATAATTGTTGAGAAGAAAGATTTACTATGAGATCCAGTCTATTAAAAACCATCAAATACTATATAATATGATTAAAAATGTTTTTTAATACAAAGAGACGAGTTGAGTGAGTTTAGCCGTGATTGTTTTAGAGAGTAAAATAAGTAAGAAATTAGATTTTTAACATGAAAATTTGAAGTTTTTTATGGTGCTTTTGGAGCTAAAATGAATCAAAGGGATACTACTACGTAGTATTTTTTAGTTGGTAAGCTTGTTTGTAAGGTTATCGATATTGGGAGAGACAAGGAGTATTGGGTATTTGGGTTGTCCAAACTCCAAAGAGCAAAGGCACTAATGAATTGAGTAATAATAGTATACAAGATTTTTACAATCCTTAAAATGTTATTGAGGGTTGGGTCTATCTAACATCTTTGTCTTGTCATCTATTTATGATTGTAGATAATGTTAATTTTACGGTTTTGGATACTTGAATGACGGGCTAACATAACCATAAAACAAAGAGAAAAATAATAAGAAGAAAATTGACAAGAGTAATTATAAGAGAATTGTTTTCAGAACCCCTTTCAATATGCTCCTGAGGATATTTATACAAGATAAACATACCTTAGGAAGGAAAGAAAAAATTAACAAATTTGAACTTAGGAAAGCCTTCTAAACAGTTATACTACTTGCCTAATGTCAAAAAAGAAACCACTGCCAAATTTAAGAAAATCTCTGTAAGATCTTTGTTTGGTCGCCTCTAAGTGTCGCACCTAGTCAGGCACCACAACTTGATCGCCAATGCCAAGCAGGGAACTAGGGTGTCGTGCTCTGCCCGTCTTTCGAGCAATGTGATCAAGCTACGAGCTCCTAGTACCCAGACAAACTCTTGACTCGGTACCCTGATTGAAGGTATCCATCCTATACTAATCACTCCGTCTCAAATGTGAGACGCAAGCTAGTCATCAAATCATTGTGCATTAGGTGCATGCAGCCAGGAGGATGGGTGTCATACTCCACCCTTTCCTCATTACCATTAGCTGCTAAACAAGCAAAAAAAATCCGCAACCATGTTTTGTTCGTGGTTGACATGCAAGAGCTTTCTACTAGAATCCTTATCAATAAACCTTCTGCATTGCTCCATGACTCTGCACTCTTGTCTTCCTCTCCAACTTCTGTCACTGATGGCTTTGACCCGCCTTGTTGCCATCCTAAATACTAAACTTATACTCGCATCATCTGTGGTTTCAAAACTTTTTTTTTTTGGTTTTTAAAAAGAGATCGCTAATAATGTCATTATTACATGTTATCAATTTTAATAAGAACACCCAAAAAAATGTAAAATATGACTAAAACTACAATTGATCACAGATGCATATAACTCATTCAAGCTATTAGCCCTTAGAATAACATTAAGGTTCCCAAAAACGACATAACATCCTACAAATAAAAACAGACATGGATTGGATTCACATCAGTTGTCCAACTTCTAACAACTTAAAAATCACATCCCACAGAAGAATTAAAATGTAAAGATGCATGCAACTCAGATCATAGCATGCAGTCTGTCCTAGCTGGTAACCTTCTGAAGAAGTTAAGGGGCACGGAGGGAAGCCTGTAGCGGAACCTCGGGTGTCTCAAGGTGTAGAATCCAATCAAAAGCGCGACGACTTGGAGGGGCGTGACATACAGGACAACGGCAGCGACCAGGCAGAAGATCACGAACAGCGCTGTAGCTCTCGGGTCTCTCCAGCTCAGCAGAGAGCGCAGCCTTTCCCCTTGAGTAGCTAAATCCCCAACCACGGTTTGAACCCTTCCTGCAATGCTTCTCAGGCGGTCATATCGCATCCTCACAACATCGGGAGGGCGGGAGGTCGGGAAGGTATCGAACTCCTCGTCGAGCTCGTCAGGATGGGCGTTGTCAGCACACGAGAGCCTCGTGTCCATGTGGGGAGGATGCCTCGGCCTCCATCGATAGTTCCACACTCCAATCAAGAACAGATACAGGAAAACAGTAGGAAGGATGAGCTCGGGATACAAGACGAGAATCAAGAACAAGATGTGAATCAAAACAGTTGTAATCGGATTTTTCCAGTTGCATATTTGATCGAACCATCTCCCAACAGCTAGCAGCCCGCTTAAAACGCCCATAATCCTGAAAAAATTAGCTTTGCTCCTCCTCATACTCCACATGTGGGAACCAACATCCAGCATATACTCCACAACCTCTTTCCTCAACGGTGGCTCAGCCCGACTCAACCTCATTGATACAATCTGAGTGGCCTGGTGCCTCAAGCTGTCGAGCTGAATAACAGTTAAGGGATGGATATAATGCATTTTGGGCAAAAGGGGCTGTGAGTACATATGCATCATATTAAGCAAGGAAGAGCAAGAAAACCTAACAGCCAATTGAATTTCGCCCATCTTCTTTACCCCAGTGGGATGCAAAACCAGAAGGGGGTAAGAATGTGTGTAAACACGATCCGTCTCCAGAGTAGAGAGGCGAATCCTGACCTTTCCAATTCTCGAGTCCCTCGACCCAGCAGATTTGTCTCCTCCCTGCAGATGACAGTTATCAAACACGCCAATAGTTATAACAGTACAAGGATCAAATACCTCCCAAGTGTATTGTTCATTCCATTTTGGAGCAAAACTGTCAATTATTGTCCTCGTTCGGACCCACTTCTGTCCATATTTGGCCACACAGTAAGCATCTGTTGTCGCCCGTCCATCTTTTGTCTTCATAGGTGAAAGCCCACCAGCACTAATAATGCCCACTTCAAGAACACCGATATTAGATTTCCATAGCTGCTTTGCGGTTGGCCTAAGATCACTGCTATGATGTGTTGATTCATCCAGAACATGATAACCGCCTTCCAGGCATACTCTCATGTGAAGCCTGCTGGAAAATTTTATTTCCCTCTTTTCCCCCTCGACGATTACATGTTTCTCGAGATTATACCACCTGGAGTTCAGTGGCCTGTGATCCAACCTTCTGTCCACAAACTGTAAAGGAATAGCACACCTCCCCAGAACCTCGTCCTTGTTCGGTGCAACCCTATCTTCCACACTCAAAATGAGAGGCTCCTCGAATGGGTCTGCAACTACAAACATTAGATCCTCGTTCCACATTGGATTGATAGATTTGTTCATGGAAACTCGGGTCCTCAGAGCCTGATTCCCCAGGATTGCCTTAACGAAAACTTCTGGAAACCTGCTCTTATCGTTAGGCAGCAAGTCCTGAGCCTCAATTACATTAACTCTCAAGTACCAAAGTTTGGGCGAAAGGTATACCTTAGACCTTATATTTGCAAGGCCATCAGCCCCGCTAACAGCTGCTGCATCCGAATGCCATGCCTCGGGGAATGCCTCATCAGCCTGAGTACCCATCCAAACAGCCAACATCAGCTCGCCCCCTCCTCTAGCCTTATCCCCCTTCCTGTCCTCCAACCTATACCACTGCGGTGCCAGAGGACTATCGGGCGGAACCCTCTTTGGAACCTCATTCAGATCAAACAAAACCCGACCAACAAAATCATCCTTAACGAAATCCTTATCCTTCACAGACACCTCAAGCACAGATGCCTGAATCCTGTCCTTGGAGAAAGCAAACACCTGATTCCATTCAGGGTTGCTCCTCTTCTCAAAGTGGCGCGTAGTTCCCTTGTAGTTTCCCAGCCTAATCTCCACATAAGGATCAAGACTTCCTGTAACATCCTTCCCTGGCAAATCCTTGGCTTTCACAACCCGGACATAGAGGTATTGCATCTGCTCAACAAGGTCATAGGTACTAGCAAGCTTATCACCTGAGACCTTCCCTCCACCCAGGTGGGGTTTGGTCTCCTTAAGAGTAAAATCTTCATGTTGTGGCCTCTGCATCTTCAAGTTATTATCTCTATTGCACTGATAAAACAAACAAACAAAAAATTAAGTCAAATGTTCAGTAATTAAACAACATTAGACCCAAGATCTTAGTCAGACAATTTTATAAGGTTTGGAAAAAAAAAAAAAAAAAAGAGGATAGGTTTATACAGTGATAACAAGAAAACTCCGAAAGCCTATCAAAACATTAGATCTGAATGCTCCAAACCTGTAACATCAAGAAGGCAAGAACCCACTAAAAAAATACAGAATCCACACAGAACAATGAACCAAAAAACCAAAAACAACAAAGAACAAAGTTGTAAGTTGTAACCCCATACTTAACAACACACTTCAATGGGTCTCTAGCAACAGAATGACAAAGAACATTGCTGTAGTAAATGGAGCTTATACTTCACTAAGAAAAATGGAGCTCGTCAGAAACCCAGAGAGCTTTTTAAAAAAAAAAGTGAAAATACCACCCTAAAAAATGTTGCTTTAGACGTAGGTAGACATAATAAGAATGTCTTGTCCAGAATTTTTTTTTTTAAAAAAAAAAAATCAACAAGAAAGAGAGAGAGCGAGTATCAAATGCAGAATAAAAAAAAGTGGCAAAATCAAGAATGTCTGCTCTATATCAACGTTTTAATTTTTTCAGAAACAGGTATATAGATGGAAACAGATAGAGAAGCGGAAAGGGGGAGAATGAAAAAGAATATACCTCAAGTGTTCATGGGAGCTGAAGAGGAGATAGTGGGTGGTGAAACTCTGAATATCACTCCACCAACAGAGACTAGAGAGTAAAAAAGCAAAGGGGTGGGTGTGGGTCTTTGATGCTTTTTGGAATCTGGCGAGAGAGTGAGAGAGAGAGAATAGAAAAGGGTACGGTTTTGTAGAGAGAGAAAAAGAACACACAACTCTCTCTCTCTCTCTCTGGCAGTGCGTGTCTTCTTGTGTCTCTTTCCCGGTGGTCGGTGAGGGCGCCTCTGGAGTCTGGATGCCGCTGCTCATGCCTAATGTCAATTTTCCGTCTCTTTTCTCTTTTTCTTTATTGCTGCCGTAATACCCTTTTACCGTTATTTATTAATCTCCTCTGCTTGACCAGGTGGACCCCTCTCCCGCTTTCTGGTCCCACACTCGCCTATATTACCTATATATTACACCTCACATTTCTATAATACTCCGTAATACATTAATACCCCGATTTTATTTCTAAATAATAAAACCCTTCAAATTATTCTTTCAAAAAAAAAAAACCGTTCAAATTATTAATCCACTCAATCACAGTTAAATTATTCAAATAATTAACATCATAATCACAAAATTAAAATCAATTCCTTATGACTTATTACCATACTCAAAAGATTTAAGAGGTTTTTTTTTTAAATAAATTATTGTTTATTTTTACAAGACAATATGAGAAGATATTTTGTTTACATATTCAATTATGGAAAGAGTATAATATCATATTTTGAGTACATTGAAGTACAAATCTAGTAAGTGGGAGACAGCACATCTCTGTATATTCATAATTCCATTACATGGAAAGCATCATGTGATGGCCTAATCAGGTTTATGTTAGATTACATTATATTACATTCTACACGAGATTATGATGTTGTTTAGAATTACAGAATTTGTGAGAGGATTTTATATACATAAAAATTTGTTATTCAATTTTTATTATTTAACGTTATTTTGCATAATTAATTTATGATAAAATATAGTGAATAAATATAACAATTGTTATATACCACATTATTGGTTAGTCATCTCTTATTATTGTATTATTTAATTTATTTCAATTTGTTTATTTAGTACAACTTTCAATATCAAAACTTACTCACTAAAATTGAATTAAATATTATGAAAATAATTAAATTGTAAAAGATTTGAAGGGCTTATTACCACTCTTATTATACGATACAATTTAAGGAGATAATAAGTTGTGTCTAAATAAATTATTGTTGTGACTAATATTTATATTTCATCAGAATTTGAATTAATAAAGCAATTTATGCGAGTTGGTTGAATAGTTGATGTGGTACTTATAAAATTTCAAATTTAATTTCTTACAAGTTGTCTATTATTAACATTCTTAGGTTGAGCATACGGTTGAAATTTTTTCCTGAAATCAAAACAACTGCCCAAAAAATTGATGACTGGCACATGAAAGTTGAATCAAGAATTCAAGGCAATATAGTTCATTTAGGGATTTAAGCCTATATCTAGACAATATAGTTCATTTAGGGAATTAAGCATATATCTAGACAATATAGTTCATTTAGGGAATTAAGCCTATATCTATAATAATCACTCTACCTCCCTCTATAGTAACTAATAAGTGACAAATTTTCATGTGAGACAGTCTCACAAGTCAAACTTAATAATACTATTTTTTGCAAAAATATGTTATGTTATTACTCCCCTGTTGAGGCTCGTATCCATAACTTCTCATATGGGATAGTCACTTCGTGCCACTATATCACAATATTATTGAATTAGCTTATCATAAATAAATTAGTAGTTTTCTATAAAGTTTGGATTAGTGTTTTTGAAATTTTTGCTTTGATTTTTTTGTTCATATTGGTGCTTTGGTTGTCATTATATTATGATCAATTGTCTTGATTTTTTGTTTATGTATTTTTAAAACTTTTATCCCCATTATAAGATTATGCATAACGAAACGTCAATATTAATAATCATTCCAATTCCATTTTATTACCAAACAATTAAAATATTTTCATCAAAATTTATTATCATTACCAAATATTTGATTCCATTATGATTCCGATTCTCATGCGATCCAAACACACCCTCAGTGAACCTATTACCTAATGATAAGTTGATAACCTATAATGGTGCATTTACATTTTCATTTTACTTTTTCATGTTTGAATGTTGAATTGAAATTTTTTGAAGCTAATGAAACCAATTGCATAATTTCGTATATTTTCTAAAGATATTTACACCTAAGACTTCATCTTAATTTTTAACTTTTTATCAACTTACAAAAGAAAAAAAAATGAACTGTATAGTTTTTGAATATCCTAATAATCAATTCTATTTTTTTCTTAGTACAAGTATCAAATTGAACTATTCAGATTTTTTTCTTTCTTTCTATAATATAATCTAATTATATAACGAGGGAGACGGAGATGGAGATGGAGATGAAGTGAAAATATTTATAATTTTGGTGGTGAAGCTCAACTTTAACCATGATTTGTTAATCTGTGAGTTACGCTTACGCAATCAAGGATCTGAGAATTCATCTTTCAGGATTAATCTGTGAGTTACGGTTACGCAATTAAGGATCTGAGAACTCATCTTTCCTGAATCCTGAAAGGCGAAAACTGATCACACTCGCCATTTCCGGCCGTCCAGGAAGCCATGACCGACGCCGCCGAGCCGCAACCGTCGACGCCGTCCGCCTCTTCTTCACCAATTTACATCCGCCCAAGACGTGAGCCCTTCGAGCACGGCCTTCTCCCCATTCCGAAGCTCATCTTCACCGACGGCACCCAAACACTGGGCCCCATCAAGGACAAGCTCTTGTCCCTCGCTTCCCCCTCTGACCGTCGCGTCCAATCGCAACACATTTCCGATGTCCTCCAGATCTCGCCTCAGCACGCCCACCTCCTCCTCGACACTGTCGCTGCCGTCCTGCAGTCCGATGAGGACCCCATCGTCACCGCCACGCCCTCTGAGATTGAATCCGTAGGCGTCAACGTCTTCGATTTGGTGGTGTTTTTGTACATCCAGAGTTACAAGAGGTTGTTTCCCAGGGGGTATAAGGACTCCGCCGCTGTAGCCGATGTTTGGCCTTCCACTTCGGCTTTCGATGGCTTCTTATCTGCCCTATCGCCGATGCAAGTAAGCATCTTCGTACATGCTGCTTTTGTTAATTCATCACTCTTCATTTTATTGGAAAATGGAAATCATGTTTTGCATGGACGACGCAAAAGTATTTCTTCTTCTAGAAATATAATCATATGATATGCCTTGCTATTTTTATAACCATGAAACGTTGCTCCCGTTTATCATGTGGATGTGGATTCATATTCTAAAAACATGTATGCTTAATGCTTGCATTCGTTAGATATGCATTTCGACTAACTATAGTTAGAAATGGGAAATGGTGTAATTTTGAATATTTTACCTGGTTTAAGAGGCCCATGGCCTAGGCCTAATCTATTTGCATAAAATTGTAAGTGAATTAATGACTTGCCTTGTTTTCTTTTTGGTACATCGGAGAGAATGATCTACCTTGTTGGCATCACTAGTAGATATATTCTTGTGCTTTAAAATTTTAAACTCTTATTGTTTGAAGCCACATCTGCATTAATTATCTTAAAATTTGTTTAACGTGTGTGTGTTTAGTTTCAAGCCTTACTTGGCTATCTGATTTGCCACAATAGTTGAATGTGTCTGCTTCTTTTGATACATGGTTTGAACTTGCATTTCTAGTTCATATTGCACTTTTGGTTGTACATTTTGCGTTTCAATCACATAGGTACTTAACATAATAAACTGATTTTAACTGATTGCAGCTAGTGCGCAGCAATAGTCGTAGGTTCATGCCATCACAGTCTGATGAAGAGGCTCATCAATTATCCTACTTACAGAAACACTTGGGCAACATTCTCTCTTTGTTGGCAGACCCAATTGAAGGAGAGGCAGAAGAATCATTGGTTTGTGAAATGTGTACTTTATGTTTTAATTCCGCTTCTGGCTTATGATCTATTATGCATACTTCAGAATTAAGTGGATCTCTCTGCAGTCCTGCAAACCACTGGTACTTTGAAACAGCGATACCTCGAGGACAGAAAAGGATAAAATTAGAGAGATGTTGAGACCTGCATCAAGATATTGCCATGTGCTGCTAATGTACTTATATGAAACCCAAGTTTCCATTTCTTAACCATCCATCCCACACAACCACTGTTGTTGAGGGAAGGAACTTGTTCAGATCTGTTTGTTATAGTCTCTGCTATAAACTCGTTCAATCGAAATTCGTTCTACATTATATCTGGGTTGTTGATTGAAGCTTAATTCTTGAAAAAAGTAAAATTTCATTTGTTTCCATCATAACTAGCTGTTATATTTATATATTTTTTATTTGTGCCCTCTCAAGTTAATCATATTCTGAAATGCTAACTTAACAATTATCCAGGTGTTATCAATGGAGAAATTTGAGCATCTTGGGTACCTTCTCTATTTTGGGGAAAAAGGATCTGAGAAAATTCCACTGAGCCAGATTGCTCCATTTTTTGCAAATTCAGATCCCAACATGCCCGCTGCTCCAGTTCCAGCTGCCCTTGTTCATGACTGGCTTCTTCAAAATATTGCTTCTGCTTTGGAACGGATAACTGACAAAGCATCTGTCAAGGAAAATGGACCAACCAATGCCTCAGATCAGGATATTTCAATGGCTGATGTGTGTATGAGTCCAGCAAAGGCATCTCTAGGTTCTCGAGGTCCAAGCTATATCGAGGGGATCTCTAAATCATCATATGTAAGACATGCAAATGATCTGAATGGCTCATCTGTAAAAGTAAGTTCTGAATTATTTGAAATTACTCTTAAATTAGACTATGACTAATGGATTGTTTTCCGTAAAAAAGATTAATTTTTCATAATATTTTCATTTTATGGTGTTTGGCTGAAAGTTAGAAAACAGTCTTTTTCTATAGGCTTTAAAGTAAAAAAAATTGTGTATACTTTTTTTTTTTTTTCTGTTTGGTTTATTTTTTAAAACATAAACTATTAATTATTTTAATGATCATAATAATTACGGAGTATTATTTATATCAAAATAAAATTATAAATTAAAATTTATAATAGTTATAAAGATTGACAATAATTATAACAAAAAGATATGTAAATAAATAAATTTTTACTTGTAAGTTATTATAATAAAAATAAATACATTAATTGATAAATATAATAATTCTGAATTAAAGAAATTGGAAAAAAATTACTTTTTTTTTGGGATGTGGGCTAGTGGGCCAGGTCAGGCCAAGATTTTTATTGTTTGGTCTGGCCTAGCCCAATCTATATATTAATTGGTCATTGATAAATGTAATAAGTCTAAACTAAAGAAAATGAAAAAAAAAAAAAAAAAAAAA